>NC_143199.1:28304584-28618334 GCF_051530095.1 Phoenix dactylifera
AATCTCTAGTTTCAAGAAAAAAAATCTAAATTACTCTTAAATGAGTTGTTCCAAAATAGCAAATACACAGAATGACTATTCCTAAATAGTAAATATGCAAGCACCGGAGGCGGTTAAGAACATGAATGTATTTCACAAAATATACAAGAAATTTGGCCAAGCATATGATACTTTGTTTACTAGTTCTGACTAAAGACAGTCGTAGAGCCAGCTTGGCTTAAAATATTGATAATGATAGTAGCGATAATGATGCACAATTTCCCAAGATTTTTGATATTGTCTTTGGTTGTTCCAATAAAAATTGTATTTTGATTTATGATCTGATAAAATCATGTTCTAAGAAAAAAGATTTTCTGAAAAGGAGAAAACTAAAGTTAAATGATGCAATTGCATCAAAAATTTATCAATCAAATATTGTAAGAACCTAACGACACAGAGGATAAAAAAGATACAATGATAATTTTTTACAGAATATTAAAAATAACTTGATGAGGAAAACATGTTAATGTTGTTTAAAAATTAAATGCGATGTTAGTCTCCAAAATTTTTACGCACTTTTATTTCCCTCAATCAGACTTTAGCTTATCTTTTCAATTATCTTCAAAGACTTCGATCATTCTATCAGTTGTTAATATGTACTTCTATCATCCTTGTATTGTTCTTGTTTGGAATAATGGGATTGGTGGGGACATGCTAATTATTAATTATACTATTTTTGGGCCTTGTGTTTTAGACATTTTACTTTCCTTTTTTTCTCATGATAAACACCTTTCAGGCATAATTAAGTCCTTGAAACCAATAGAATAGATCTAATATTTTCTTTGTGTTCAAATTAATAATTACAACTGGAACCTTATGAAATATGATAGGCAGCTTGGGTGCTTTTCTTTGATCCAATAAATGAGTCAGGGTAGCCTAGTGTCATAGACTCGTAGCCCAAAAACTTAAGCTGTTGGAAGGAGGACGGGCCTAGGCTAATAAACCCATATGGCACCCCATTTATTTGTTAATATGGGACTGTGACAATCTCCCCCACCCAATCTCGTGATGCTCTTGTCAGTTGTCACGGGTACCCATAGCTTGGATCCTTCTCGACCCGGGTATCCCTCAGCGAGGGGCCTATGTGATTAATAAAGGTTGTGACGCACAATAGGCTTGGCTTTGATACCACTTGTCACGGGCTTGAAGTTTCTTCAAGCACTCATGCGGCACTTAGAAGCTTTGCTTGCCTACAGCCGCATCTAAGTCAGTCTATTCCCTAGCCTCTCAAGAGAGGGAGGAGAGAAGCACATAAAAGAGAAAGAGAGAGCTTAGGAGAATGGAGAGTAGTATTCGACTAGAGAACTCTCACAGCTCTCTGCTTGGGTGGTTTGGCCAGTGAGGCCTCTCTCCATTTTATAGTCATGACCGGCTACAACAAATGGTTAGGATATGTGCAAGTGTCACAATTTGAAGGGTTAGGATCTCTCTAGATTTTTCCATAAGATCCTGGAAAATATCTTGCCTTCCTTTCAAATCAGTAGGCTTCTAGAAAATTCTGCAAGATTAATCTCATTGGGCTCCTTTCAATAGAGAATCGGTGCACCCAATGTTGCATTGAAGGCTCAAGCAGTGATACTAGATGGAAAACTGGCTCATATGCACCATTATCTCATTCTATTTTTATCTTTCTTATTTGTTCTCCTAATTGTGTTTATTATAAAAAAAATTATATCACAGGTGGTACATCTTTGAAGAAACGATTCTGTGTATTTGGACCGGGATATTGTACATCTCCTGTTTGAGGTCAAATGCTATAAAAGCATGGTATTCTCTCTTATGCATTGAGTTTGTTTTCCAAATTGCAAAATATTAAATCATGCTATTGTTATAAAATTGTAAACTTTGCACTTAGTTTTCTTTTTTGCAATGAGGATATAACATATACTATAGCATAAATTGCAACAATTTGTTGCTGTTTGTTATCACTTGAGTTACTGAGCTTCAATATCTGCATGCATATCAGGTGGAAGGAATTTATCATGATAGTCTTGTTTGCTGTATTGGTCTTTTGCTTCATCTTTCTGTTTCTGCTGCTGCTTTTCCATAGGTAAGTTTTGTCAATTCGGTGGTATGATGTTTACCTTTTGTTAGAAATTACTGGTATTAAGATTGTACTTATATTTCCCTTCAGTTTGGATTGCATTTGGGCCACTCTTTTCAGCTTAAACCAGAAATTGATTCAAAGGACATCCAAGGGTTGTTATCCCTGTTTGTTCTGTGAAGAATGCAGTGATTTTTCAAAGGCTTTTAACAGATAACCAACCTGAGTTGTTAAGACTGGATATTCGGTACTTAATAATACAAGGAGACTGATCTCAGTTGTTTCTGATACTTTCTATGTTGCCATGCTGCGATAGTATTTTGTCAATTAAGAAGACATTTAAGCAATTCCAAATTAGCCAATACTGCTAAAATATTTCAACAATTTATGCATTTATTATCTACTGTTAATTGATGCTTAAGATTATATGGTGGTGATGTTTAAGACTATATGTGTGGTGAACCCATGAGTTTTTTTTGGTTATCGTGATTTCCTCTGCTGGCATAAAATACTAAGATTAATTGCTGGTTAGTTTCTGAAATTCTACTGTTGTTGTTCTTCTGTTAGTGAAAATATCTAAAATTACTGAAAAAGATAATGACACAGTCAGCTAATTAATTTTCTTGGCTGCAGTGTGAAAGATTTACCGTCTCATAGTCTAAGCACTTGTAGGCGCTATTAGCTAGTCATGGAAATTTTTGATGCCCCTATTGGCCTGATTATTTGGGCAGACATCTGATAATGATGGATAGATATACTTCACATCAAGGTTCGCTATCTCAGCACTAGACCCCGTATCAATACCATCCTATTACTGTGTTGGTACGTCCGGTACAGAGGCCGGTTCGGCATATTGAGTATCGGTATGCCCTCCGTACTGTGTACGGATTCTGTACCGGTGTGGTATGATACGGTCGGTATGCGCCGGTACGGCAAACTTTGCTTCATGTTGTTTTTGTCTTTGTAGGGCCTGCGTTATCTTTTTAAATTCATTTTTTTTTCTTTCAACTGTAATGTGCCTGCCGTATGGACCCATCTACATGATGTAAAGGTGAAAGTTTTTCGATGGCAACAGAGATAAAGTAACCTGTAAAAATAACACTCAATCTTCAATATAACGTTCAATTGATGAATTCTGATAAAATCGTATTTGAGTAATCAGAACTCCATAGTGAAATATGCTTAATTTTTGCTCAATGCACTCCACTAATATTTACATTTCAAAGACCTGTTAAATGTATTT
Source organism: Phoenix dactylifera (assembly GCF_051530095.1). NCBI lineage: Eukaryota > Viridiplantae > Streptophyta > Magnoliopsida > Arecales > Arecaceae > Phoenix > Phoenix dactylifera. The sequence goes on from NC_143199.1 coordinate 28,307,911, forward strand.
GCAAAACTTATTAAAAAAGAGAGTTTTTTCATCAAGTTTTGTCCAATTCAAATCAGCTCGAACAAGTTTTCTGTTTTCCAGATGGCTCCAAATAGATCGGCACCTATGATGTCTGTCTCATCCAAGTAACCTGCTCCTTTGCAGAAGACATGTGTAAATACTTTTACTAATTTACTTACTATTGCTTTGTGGAATTGAACCACTTGAATCAGAAACAATGGGATTGCATTCTTAGAGAGCTCGGACCTGTTATACTAACAAATTGCTAAAAATATGCAGTTTGCAGCTCTATACCGTATAAGGATATGCAGAACAATGTAATGTATAATTGTTTACTTTCCAACTGAAAATGATGAACCCCCAGCTGTTTATATGGTTGAATGTGGCTATTATGTGGTGGCACTCTGTTACCTGTGATATATCTGCAGGATTTTGGCTAATAATGTCATTTTTGATTTTTTTTTTTTGTTTTAGAATTTTTTTAGCTTCTATAAAATATGAGGGCTAGGTCTGAATTGTTAGCTTTGCTTCACATACCTTTGCACTTTGGCTTCACAGGAGTCGGTTATACTTGTCGTACCTGTTCTGCTGCCAATATAGTGAACTAAACTTTCATATTAATGGACTCTTTTGATTTTCTTCCGTAGCTATTTGGCTTTGACAAATCAAACTACCTTTGAACTTACGAGAAGGCGTCGGATATCATATTTTAGGTATGAATAGTAGGAATTTCTTATGCTGGTACAAATATCATGATCTCTCTTTTCTGGCATTATGCAAATCATTTGATTCTTGTGATGTCCAGGGGAATTCCTAGAAGCGTTCGCCTATTTAGCAAGGGCATTTGCAGAAATTTATATATGTTTTGCTGTTCATGTGATACCATGTATACTTTGGAAGCCGTTCCGCCAAGAGAAGAATTGGAAGCCAGAGCAAGACCTTACACATGCCTTGACATCATGTCCTGTCGATGTTGCTGATACATCAATTCGCACAACATTTTCTTTGTGAGGGTCTGTAGTAGTTGATTTTTAATAATTTTTAATCCGAAGAATAATTTTTAATATGACACACAGCCCTAGTTAGCATGGTGAGATTATTTTTTCACTGAATCCTTTGACATCTACTGCTACTTCAGTCACCTCATTTTTCTCAAAAGAGTGCTGGTCCCAGGAGCGTAGACTAATCTATGGCCCAGAACCAAGGCTGCTTTCATAGTTGACTTCTATCAATTTCTGAGCTCAAGATGCTTACTTTTCCCTCTTCTTCTCCTAATCATAGGACTGAGATTGGAAGGATGGGGAACAGCTTCAATCAGAAGGTTCCCTTTTCAGTTCCTGATGATCATATTTATGAATAAATATTCTGTCTCTGATTTTTGTGACATTTTACCGAGGCACCTTCCATATAGAACATAGGATCAAATCCATCATGGTTTGATTTTGTGAGAATTTAGAGGCCTTCAATGTGACGGACTTTTTAGATTCTCCCTTTCCGGCTAAAACTGCAGTTCTTTCTCAAAATGTCCTCACAGTTGTGGAAAATTTAATTGCTGCAGGTTTCCTGTGTTGGAAGGGAGAAACACAATGTGCCTTGGTTATCTTTCAGCAACGGAAGGAATTGTTTGAAGTTCTGAGCCCTTGAAAAGGTTTAAACCCTGCTATGCCAAGCTAATCATCAGCCCTTCTGCCTGAGGAAATCAAATAGCCAATCTCATTATCCAAGGTTAAATTTGCAAAGCTTGTAATATAGTTAATGCAGCATTCATGGAGGTAACTTTGGTCAGCTGCGGAATGCATATGTTGCAAACTTTGTACCCCCACTCAAAACCAAGAAGTGTATTAAACACACTAATATCTGGGGGAAAGGTAACATGAGAAGGCAGATTGTATCAATTTACTCATAGATAGGAATTCATGTACAAAAGCTGCGTGCTGTTGCTTTTTCGCAACTTCGTTTTGCCCCCCAGAAATCTTAATTCATGGTATATGAAGGTGAATTTTGGTTGTTTGGAGAGTATCAGGCATTCCAGTGATGCTGGGATTAGCTACTCATTATGTGATGTACATGCCTGTATGTGGTTGGCTGACAGGTGCTGGTGGAAGCTGAGTAGCATGCGGCCCCTTCTTTCATTACGTTGTGATATCCCTCCTCCATACTAGATTGCCAAAGAAAAGCAGTCTTCTAAGCCTCAAGCCCAACAGCCGTATGGCAACTTCATTGTCTTCAATCTTAGATGGCATATGGACGTATTCATCTTTAACAATAACCAATATATATTGGATATTTAAAATATTGCATCTATCGTTGTTTTGGTATGTTCCTTCCGTGTGAGATCTAATATAAATCTAATATGAAACATTATGGTCTTGACAAACAGCTTTGATCTTAGGGCGTTAGTGTTTCCAAACTTTGCACTTAGTATTATGAGTATTATCATGTTGTTCCTCGTGTGAAACCAGACTACTTGGATAGGTACGCAGAATTCAATCAACATCATACTTATAAATGATAGGCAGTGATCCGATAACCTGAACTGACTGTCAAAAAAAAAAAATCAGGTTCGATTTCCTGGGTGGCTTTTCTGAATCTGTAATTCAGTATATAATCTGATAATGATTTACATGCGCAAGCACAGATATATTTGCATAAAATTCGTATATGCCAACATATGTGCTACATTTAACAGCTTATTATAATTATCTTCTACTACTATTGGAATTAGATAGAAACTGTTGAATTTAAAAGAAGAATGGACATAATCTTCTTAAGTGATAACTACATGGATTCATGAAGGATAACATTACAAATATCAACATTCTTGTTTGTAAAGTAATATCAAGACAAGTTTTTGAGATTGTTTTTTGCCAAATACAAAGATAATTATATGAGAATATTGGTTAGAATTGCTTTCGCAATCTACTGCAGGATTGCTGAAAGCTTTTCTCGACAAAAGAGAAGTTATGTGATGATTGATCACGGTGGGCTTGAGCCAAAAAGCGTAGGACGGAACGGAAGGAGTCGGTCCAAGTGCGGTAGGGAAGGCTGAGCGACTGAAGCCCGGTCGGGTCGGCTCCCTCCGTCTTACCCCCGGCTTCAAGCGGGGCAAAATTCTCCCCACTGCTCATCGGCCGGCCACAGCCAATTTGGCCGGCCACGGAGAGGAAGGAGAGGAAAAAAAAACAAAAAGAATAGAAGGGAGGTTGAGATCTATCATTAAATCGAGAGTTTTGGTGGTATGTTTCTCCATTTTGTTTAATGGTTCTTCTCGCCTGCGGCTGTTCGATCGTCAGCAGGAATAAGATCTCCTCCATCCGGAAGTCGAGGAGAGAGAGATCGCTTCGAGATCGGGACGATGATAACGGGCTCGAATCTCGCGGATCAACTGCGGGAGTACCAGATTCGTTCCAAGTATGACTGGGCCACCGTCTCCTTCCTCTCCTCCTCCTCCTCCTCCTCCTCGTGCAACGCCTCTTCAAGGTACTTTTGCTTTCTAGGTTTGGATATTCTCTCACACATTATGTGATTTCGGAATGAACTGGATTCTGTCAGATCACAGGGAAATAATTTTGATTTTGCAAGTGCTGTTGATTTTTTCGTCAATTTTAAATTGCATCCCGTCGATTCATAGGCCTATAGCTTTCTTGCCGTTGTAAGTTGCTTGTTGGCAAAGATCAGTTAAACGATTGATGTGGGTGCAAAATTCGTGGAGCTTTATTTTTCCTTGAAAAAAAGAAAAATCTAACAGAGCCATAGCATTTTGTAGAGTGTCAATAGATTGCTACATTATACTAGTGTTTGGGATTGCTGGGATTAAATTGTTACCTAAACGTTGAGATTGTGTGATATCATAAAATGTTATGTTTAAAAGGGTGGAATGCCATCTCCTTGTCATCCTCTTTGATTGTTATTACTCTCTTTTCATGTTTTTTGCTTTCCCATCACTTCGAATGCAATTTCAGAACATTGAACTGCATTGGTTTCTGTCAAGATTGAGGATTTTCCTATGCTGATATGGGCAAAAGATCAAATAGTGCTTCGCCCATTAATTCCTTGCTAGGTTCTATGAATCTTTGGGCTGAGTTATGTATGTTGATGGGTTTACTGGTGCTGTCATCATGGACTTAACTAGCACAAATTATGCTTTAAGGCATCTATGTAAAATTTGACGTTGCAGGAAGGAAAAGTTATATCTTGAGTTTTTTTTTTAATAATCAGTCCTATTTATTTGCCATAGCCAACAGAGGGAAGGTTCAGGCTTGCAGCTTGACAAAGATGCTATATTGCTAGACATGCAAAGGGTGTTGGACAACAAGTGAATATGCTTCATAGGCACAGAGGATCGATCATGATCCACATAATGTTTTTGCAATACAAGGTTAGTGGACCTACATGATTTCATGGATGGCCTCATGCTAGTTGCCAATTGTACACTTATGCTTTAACATGTATTATGATAGGAATCCATAATTTCTTCATGATGAACATAGAAATATTTCTTAGTTTCTAGTTGTCAGTTTTCTCTGATGCAAAATATAATTTCTTTTTGCTACTAGTGCCTAGTTATTGTCATGTCCTACATAAGGTTAAATATCATAATTGTGGTTCCCTCTAGTGGGTTGCCATCGACAACATGTAGTTTGTATGGATTATCTAGGAAGTGGCCTAATTTATTTTTTTGGTAAGGTGTAGCTCATCACCTTCCATTCTTGCTGCTATTACTTTGGATGCCTGCCTAGGCACCGAACATGCTCTTGGTGCTTGTCTTTCATCTAACATCATCAAAAAGCATGGTAGACTTAGGCATTTGTCAGTTTGAGCCAAGTCAAAGCCTAAGATCATGCTAGGAGTAGTTGGCCTGAGTTTGGTTTGGCCCAACTTTTGAGCTTGAAATCCCAAATTTGAGCATGGTCCAATTGCAAAATATGCAAGCCTAGGTCTGCCTAGCCTGGCTATCTATGTTTGATTGGAGAAGGCTATCAAGGGAGGAGATGGAGATGGAGTAGGGTTCCAACATAGTATGAGTTTAGGCTGGGGAGAGGGTTGAGATTAGTGTGAGATAGGTGGAGGGTTCCTACACGTGTTGGGTCTGATCCAAGGAAAGTGTCGGGATCAAAGTGAAATAGAATGAGAAAGAGGGAGAGAGGGTCTTGACATAGATTATGCCTTGGTCAGGAGAGAGTTGAGATCGACATGAGAGATAGAGAACAGTGTAAGCTAGTTCCATCATAAGTCAGGCTTCGATCAAGCATCGGTGCGCAAGCACGAGAGAGAGAGAGAGAGAGAGAGAGAGAGAGAGAGAGAGAGAGAGAGCACTGTGGTCAAAGGGTTACTAGAAAGAATGAAAGAGGAGAAACTTTGGGGGTCACAATAGTAAAGGAGGACGATTAGAGGTGGGACCAACTCCTCTTTACCTTTTATTTAGGGTTTAGACTTTAGATTCAGAAACAAAATATACTATAGTTTTGAATTTAAAGCTTATTTTGTAATGTGTTCCATCACAGTTAAATCATATTATATAGTTTTAGTATATAAAATCCATATCAATTATATTAGGCCAGGATAAAATTAATCAAACCAAGCCCGACCTACATCATGGTCGAGCCTGAAACTCTAGGTTCGGCCTAGTCCACCTGGCCCAAATTCTCTGCGCAGGCCTTCTTAAGATCGTGCCGGGCTAGATCTTCCTAGGTCTAAGGTAGGGACAACTATGTTTGTTCCATGGAACAGAGGGCATGAGGCATTAAATCTTCTTTCAAATGGATTTGCATGACTCTCATGCTTTGTGGACCCAGTTGTGTCATGTGTCTTGGAGGGAGGGTGATTTGTTACAGCACTATGACCCTTGCTCAAACCTACCTAAATAGGCAGGGGAGCCACACTGACCTTTTCATCACTAGAAACCTCTTTAAGGTGATAAGGGGAGATGAAGGTGGAGGTGGAAGATTAGAACAAACAATGGATCAAGGGGAGAGGACAAGGACAATATGAACGTGTGGCACAACATGGAGAAGCACTTTAGGTTGCCAGAGAATGGCACAAGGATAGATCAGTTTCCCTTCCCTACCATGACTACTAAATCCTAAGTGAAATGTAACTACCATTCACAACATTAGGGCCAAAGACGTAACCTAGGTCACTTTTATTAAAGGTTATTGGAGAATATGATCTAATGTTGTTTATTGTGGTGTATGGTCTCTCCTTTATTGTAAGCTCTAACTATAAGGCAAAGGGATTCTCCATTAGAACTCATGTCTGCCTAACACATCACTGTTTTATACATAAGTATGAATAAATTTAGAATGGCAATGGTTGTCTGATTTGATGTATAGACACTCTGAGAAGCTTTTCCTCTAATGCTTCCTAACATACATGCAATTGTGGATGGTTAATTAATATAGTTATCTGAACTTGAACTTTTGATGGTTGGCCATTTGGGAGCTCCAATCCATCTAGTGATGGAGAATTATGATGGATTCGTTGACTTTTTGGTGGCAATGGCAGGACTTCATTTGAGTTATTTGATTGCTATTCTACTTTTAAAAAATAAAATCTTGGTAAAACTTCCACTTACAATAAAGAGTTTTAACATGATTTTGCAAAATTTGTATTTACCATGTCAATAATGTCAGTTATCTCTAAAAGCTTGTACCCTTGCTCCAACTTATAACTTGTTGTGTCACCTTCTCCTGCTGTGTACCACCATCAATACTGCATGTTGTCAAGATCAATTTGATGTCAGCTAGTACTTGAATATTTTACTGATTGATGCTCCCCCTTTTTTCTGAGCAAACTGATTAATCAAGCAAATGTGGAAATGATATCAGAATGTTTTACTGATTACTCTTTTTCTTTACATATCCAAATATTAAGAAAAATACACTATCTGATAAACTTGTTTGACATAAGGTAATCAGAGAAATAAAATGCTATAAAGTTCTGGAGCAATTTATAAAATTATACTAGTATTTTAGGCATATCAGAGTTCTGATTCCATGGTGTTCTTATTTTTTTTGAGTGCAGGGTGGATGTGATATTTGTGATATGGGAGCTGTTGACGTTTTCTTTTCTTGTTTTCTCTGGAGTTGCTTTGTATTTCAGGTATATGAGGCTTGCTTTTTCCTTAATATGCATTACAACTCTTATTCTTGTTTGCATGAAAATTGCAAAGCAAGTAAGACAAAAAAGGAAAAGTAAGCGAAGAACGATGCTGCCATTGTCGATGTAAAACTATAGGCAACCAACCTTTTGAAAGTGTCTATCTATCTGTGCAAAAGATTCTATTCTAGTACTGCAGCCAAAAATTTTGACAGGCATGTAATTCCATTCAAGAGTTGGCTAAAATTCTCAGTGTATGTTTTTGAAAAGGATAATGACACATATTGCAAGAGAAGTATTATCATGCCTCTTATACAATAACGTGAGATAGGGTATAATTTTTAATGCTAGTTTTTGATTGCAAGGCTGTATTCAAACTCTGTACTGGTGCAAAATTACACGCATTTGGCTATATCAAGTAAGAGGCAGTCTTTGCTTTTATTATTGTATCCTTGTTCATATGCGGTATGAGGAGTTCTCAACTGATGATTAATTTAGTTCTTTGGTGGAAGCCAACTATTGATCTTTTTATTCTTCCCAGCAGATATGCAAAACAGTTAAGTCAAAGTATATTTTGTTCGTGGGTTAATTCAGGTGGGTAAATTCTACATGTACTAAAAGCAAACATTTGCAGAGATGTTCCTCTCCTGTCATTCGCCATGGTGGCTTCACCATGTTTCTTAAATTTGGATGATTGGTACACCTGTCTTCTTGCCTTTGGTATCTTTGGATCCATTAGAATGGCTTGAGCCATGATTTGCTGTATCTTGGATGATTTACTTAAGCAAAGTCGAATGATAATTTACTGATAATCTGTCCATTACATTGCTTTCTACACGCATGCTGCTCTATCAGTTAATTTGCCCATACTTGTGGGATGATGCTTGTAGAATCATTTAAAAAATTCAAATCATCTAAAAGTGTACCCTAAGTTTGGATAACCGATGCCCCTAACTTTTGATGACTGGTGTGTTTTATCTTATTGCTTTGACATTGTTACATCCGTTAGAACAGCATGAACCATGATTCTGCTGTATCTTGGATGATCTTCTTAGGCAAAGTAGAATTGTAGTTTATTGATAGTCTTAATTACAATGCTATTGAGACAAATGCTGCTCTGTTGGCCGCTGGTGAAATGATACTTGTAGAATCATTGGAAAACCTTAGCTCTAGTCAACTGAGTTCGGCACTAGAGCATGACCATCTTTGTTTACCTTGGAGCATTGCTTGTCTACCTTTCTGTTTTTTTTCGGTGTATATAGCTCTATCAACATTTTTTTTTCTTTTCTAAATTTGTTGTAATCATGAAGAAATGTTTTAGCAGTGGATGAGCAATGGTTACCTTCTAGACTGATAAATTGAATTTTAACTATGATGGCATTTAGCCCCCACCTTGGAGAGAATAATGGAACAAATTAGGTCTCTCCTATTTTATCTTGTCTAGCTAAATTTTTCACTACAGGAGCCAAAGCAACCTGGTGAATCTCCTAAGTTGTCAATTTCACATGAGCTTATAAAATCTAACATGCAGCGGGGAATTGATTCTAGTATTTCCTACAGACATGGGTGATTCAGATATTAATTTGAACAGTTAAAGATGATGTAGCCTTAGACCAAAAGCTCATATATCATAATTAAACTGAACTAATGTGCCAAACTGATGATTATATAAGATTATGTAACAAATAGCCGCATTTACTTCTCTTTCTGCTTGCTTACTCGAAGGTCTGTCTCCACATTCAAGTTGTGCTACGAATTGGCACCACTAACACAGGCCCTTGTTTCTACTAACTTGTGGACCAATTCGCTTACTCCTCTTTCACATGCCATGCACGGTGGGGTCTCCATGGCGATCCAAAGGCCCTAAATCAGTGGGTAGACACGGCTTCACCACCAATGGAGGAGCTGTGGGAGATATTGTATAATTGTTTGGCTTTCTGCTTCTTTTTTTTTTTCCCATCCCTATATGTAAATAATATCCCTACCTGGGTTCACAATCAATAACATCTTCACAATTTAGAGTATTGGTAAGTCGAAAAACACCATGCATTGGTGACTTTCATGAGATCTTTTCTTATAGTTTGTATAGTCATATTTTTTCTTCCTCAATTCATTATTCTACAAATTTCTCAAAAAGAGGTTCATCAAAATAAAAAAAAAAATCTAATAGAATAACTATAAAAAAAGAATTCAAAAACGTGTTTTTGGATTCTGAATATCCAACTGATCTATTAATTTCTTCTTTTCCATTAATATAGGAACATTATTTCTATTGATTTGATACCAATTGTGCAGGAGCAATGATCGGAACAAGTACAATCAACCATCATAAAATTGTGAGCCTGGAGGAACTGTGAGGATGGTACACCATGGGCACCGCTAGCTCCTGTGCTCACAGGCAAGCTATCTCTAGGTTTGCAACCCTCGGCGTTGGCCCGATGCTCTGACTCCGATTTCCAGCATCTGATGCTCACCACCTGCTCATTCCCACCACTACCCCGCATGGAAAGATAGATCTTTTTTTGACAAAAAAAATGAGCAACCTTCATCAAAATTTATCGAGATCATGAATCGTAAGTAAAGCCAGGCCTGGAACTCAGATCATCGCTATCCAATATGGCAATATTTAGTCAGATGGTAGAGATGGATAATAAGGCATTCATTCTTATCCCAAATAAGTAGACCAATAATTTTGGTTTCAATGGAGAGATGGATGAATGTCAGGTAACAAGGAAGGAGAGTGACAGAGGACCTTGCATTGCAGGTTGTAGGTAACAACTTTAATATTCGCTTAAAAGGAATCTGTGGTATTGTATGTCATGTCCCGTGCGCAGGGCACGTGAGGCACCCAATGCCCACGTCGGGGCCACATGAGGGGGGAACACGGACTTCCCTGCCAGATATTGTCCGATTTTGGAGCCTACACGCGCGCTGCTCAGACCCTTTCTCGATTTTGTTTTCCACTCAAAACGTGTCTGTAGGATTTGGAAACACCCGTCTCATATGCTCAGGCTCTGAAATGAGTCCAGGCGATGTGAGATTTTTCATTCACCCATCCTCGGACTAGAGCCGTCCTTGGCTCTGGTACCAAATGTCACACCCTCGCCTGCGCGGGGCACGTGAGGCACCCAGTGTTCACGTGGGGGCTACATGAGGGGGGAACACGGGGCTTCCCTACCAGATATTATTCGGTTCTGGAACCTGCAAGCGCGCACACGCGCTGCTCAGATCCTTTCCAATTTTGTTTTCCACCTAAAACACGTCTGTAGAATTTGGAGACACCCGCCTTATATGCCTAATATATGTTTACTCATGTGGCACCATGTCAGCATGGAAAGAAGAATGTGCATGCAAAACTATGCCATGGCAGGCCATTTGCAAGGTAAAGGTATCATGAAACCTTCTGACTGTGTCAAGAATCTAGGGCTAACTTTATGGAAAATTTTAGATTCCAAGAGTAGATGGTGGAAAATAGTCAAGAGGTTAGTCTCAGCTTTCCAATATTCACCACCAGCATAGTGGTGAAGGTGTGGAGGCTAGCACGACGCACAGGTGCCCGCGAGGTAGGGGTGGAGGTGGCAAAGGAAAAGGTAGAAGAAGGTTAAAAAAATAAAAAAGAATAAGGCTGTGATTCTAGATTTAATTACAATAAAAACAAATTGTAGTAATCTATATCATTGGTTATCTGGTCCTTCAGCTATCCAATTTTAAATGGAGGGATAGAATTATTTACTTCTATGGAAACAAAAATGCACCATAGCGAAAATCCCCTACCTTACCTTAATTTTCTTTTGTATAGCTTGGGGATTCATGTTGTGCAATCTTTTGTTTTTCCTCTTTTCATTTCAAATATCTGCCGCTTGATCATTCCAAACAGTGAAATCGGCAGGCATCGTAGAAGACTAACAAAAACCATGAAGGACCACCCCATGAGAATCATTTTAAACCTTCTTAAAACTTATGATGAACAACCAATGAATTCAAGTATGTTCGAGACCAAAACTTATATAGAGCATAATATGCAACCCGAGATACAAATGATACTACCATATACCATAGCTTTTAATCAAAAGTACTCGAACCGTATACTGAGTGCTTTAGAAATATAAATGTAGATACATGTAATGCAACTTTAGATGCTTTACTTTAAGCTAAATCATTCAGCACCTGCGCAGCTTGAGCGCTTCAAAGCGAGCTGCAAGTTCTTCATAGTCGGGCAACTTTGGATGAACATGAGAAACAGGGTTGACCAAGCAGGTATTTGATTTATCATTGGCAGGTGATTTTTCTTCAGAGTGGTCGCTATACGGGGGCAATGTAGGTGGTCGTCGATTAGGAGGGCGACTTTCTGTTGATGTTTCCATCTCTACTTCTTCATCAATATCTGATTCTAATCCATCAGAGTCATCAAACTTTATATCTGAATTCAGCGCCCGCACAGTGCAACTGCTCCTTCTAAGTATCTTTTTATCATCCATATAGTCAGTATCCATGCCTGTATCATTCATATAGTTTGACAAGTTGAAGCTTTGTGAATTGAACATTTTCCCTGGGGCCTTGAGCTCATTGACAGAAGAACTATTTGTTATGGAGGATTGAGTGGAAGAATCTAAGGATTGTTTCTGCAGTCCATCTGCCCTGTTGAATTTGTTGAGACAGGAAGCTGCGGTGTCGAAAGTAACTGCTGTTTGATCAAATGGATGAGAGTTCTGTTTGGCGAGGAATGCTGCAGCTTGTGCAGCAGAAACTGCTTTCTTTGCTGATTCCGCAGCTGCTCGAGCAGCTGAAGCTGTATCCTTGAACTGCATGGTAGAATCTTCCCTGTAATTGTTAGATTTGATTCCAGAAACAACAGGAAACCTTTGTAAGCAGTGAAATTCTTGAGATCCGGTTGGTTTGCGAGATGATGAAGAAAAGAAGGAAACCTGAGAGCAGGCTTATTTGGTGGCACATCTTTTGGTGGAAGATTAGGCTTCACAGGGATGCTGGTGGCACTAACAAATGAGCGTGGCCCTTCCTGTAAAATTTGCCATAAGAGATTGCTGTTTTACTGGCAACTTAGATACAAAATCCATTAATTCACTCAATGTATACGTGCAGTGGGAGAGAGTGAGTGAGAGAGAGATCTTTGCAGCATACTAGAAGTTCTTCCGGTGGCTTAAGAAGCTCTGTCTCAGATTCTGTTGCATCCCATTTGATCTCATATTCCTTTGCTATTTCCCTCATAACTTTCAGCTTTACTTCACCAGGAGGTTTTCTAACTGATAGTTTCTCGATCAGCTTCAGGAAGAGAACTTAATTAAGCATGATGTAAATCGTAAATGTAGATGCAAATAAAAAAAGAAAAAATTGTGAAAAAAAAAGTAAGTGAAAAATGTCAAAAATTTTGCAATGCATATAGGATGTCACAGTCAAAAAAGAACTAGCTAGGTCGGGAAAAAGCAGTGGGTGTTCATGGCTCTGATAGTATTTGAGAGATAAAAGCCTCAATCAATCAAGGAAGCAATGCATTCACACTGGATAGCGTTGCATCTATTAGTGAGAACATCTCTCGTTCATTGTAATTTGTAAACCATGTTGCAAGCTGATGAATAGTAATTAGGAACACTATTTGTGAAGTCTCAAAAAATTCAAGCATTGCATGTTCCGGGCTTCAAGTTAGGCCTCTAATAGTATCCTGCTGTAAAAAGAAAAAAGCAGAAGCCTATGGGAGAATTAAACAATCTCATAGCACATTGGTTGTTGGAAGAACTGGTAAAATAATTACCATATGATTTACACCGGAGTTAGGACGTAGATCTGCTGCAGCAGATACAAAATCCTTTCCATACTTCTTTTCAAAGATATCACGAATTCGGCTAAGTTCTGGGATTTCTAAGCACCTTGGAGCAGCATATATCATACTAGAAATACTTTCTTTTAAATCTGCAGGACAATCCCTGATGAACAAAAGACTAAAATCAGAATTTGGTTTCCATAGATTTTGAAAAGCAATGGACAGAAAGTAAACAAACCTTTGTTTTGCAATGATTGGAAGGCGAACCACAATCAGCTCACAGAAAAGTCCAATGATCTCATTGGCTGCCATAACATTTTGTTCTCTAATCACATGTTCGACCTACAAAATTAATTAATTTCAAATGACTACATCAATCTGAATGAATAATAGTTTGTACCATTTTGTAACTCTTTTAATCCATCTGCAATATAGCATCAGTGTTTGATGATCTGTTCTAACACAACTATACTGGCATTTAGATAAGCTAATTCCCAAAATCCAAGGAATTTGCTGATGGACAGACAGGAAATCCCTCTAGAAGCTTTGGGTCATGGGTGAAGTATAATTATGTCTCCAAGATTTAATTATTCCTTTGATTAAGATTACTTGAACTAGGCTGCCTATTATAAATACACTGGTTCCAAAGATTCAGGTCATAAGAATTGGTGCCATATCAGTGGCTGGCCAGCACAACACAAGCCCAGTTCGTGCAATAGCCAGACCTTATCAGCTCAGAACCAGTACATTCAGGCTGGTAAACACAAGATTTCAAGCCTTGTTTGGTTCAAATCATGTTGAAGTTGGTGGTTTTAAATATAAAGTTGACCGGCAATTTGTAAACAAGGCCAATATATAAAGATTATTAGTTCTCCTTAATGTGAAATTGCAGCAGCCTCTGCAAGGCAAATGATGCTGGACAAAAACAGCTAAACATGGAAGCACAGAGACCATCTACTTCTAAAAGGACATAGAAGTCATGAGTAACATGCGGATGACATGGAAGCAAGCGGCACTTTGGAAAATAGCCATGGTTTTACAATCATCCACCTAATTCTCTGCAGTTGAAGCAGTGGCCTATTCATTTCTCCAGCAGTCTATTGAGTTTGTGAGGAGTCTTGTGTTTGCCAGGCTCAGAATGCAGCTAGTGATCTTTTTTTTTCTTCTTTTCCTTTCCTTTTCATCCACCTAATCAGATTACCCACCCAAACATCAGAGATTCAAACTCAGAACCTCTTCCAAACAGTCGAAGGGTATGACACCTGGATCATTGCTAAATTCACTAAAGCCAGTGATAATTTTTGTTTTGCGTAGTTCCAGTTTCAATGGTGCAATTGAACGGCCCCTAAGTTTGCATCCTTGAAGGATCATAACAGCCACAAGTTCAAGTAATTAAAAACTGGGGAAAGGACTGAAGCACTCTGAAACCTTTGCATGAGGAACACCTCACCTATGTAAGTATGATCAACCTAACCAGGTCCGTACAAATCATCCATCCTCCTTTCTCCCATCCATGGGCCATTTAAGTAACCATCAGATACCATCATACCACAATCCAGCAAGCTAGACTTTCCTTGATCCCGATAACCAAATAGTTATAGACTTAGTCCATAATCCATTTAACCGAAGACTAGATGCCGAACCTGATCAAACCAGGATATGTCTATTTGTGTAGAAATTTGGAAAACCAAAGTAGATATATCAAGAAAGCATCATAAAATAACAGAGCAAACTTGCCAACCATATACCCTAATCAAGAAACAGGTAAGGAAAGAAGATGAAGAGCAACAAGCAGAGGAAGGGAAAGGAAGGAAGGAAAGAAAATACCCGGATCCTGGCAGTGTCCTCCTGGCGGGACTCGAGAAGCATGGCCATGTCGCGCCTCATCTGCCTCACCTGCACCTCCCTCTTGTTCCTCAGCAGCTTTATCCTTGCCGTCGCCAGCTTCGACTCCGTTTTTCTGCCATTATATATATATGTATATATATATATATATATATATATATATATATATATATATATATATATATATATATATATATATATATATATATATATATATATTCCCTTCTATCTTTAGAAAAGAGTTTTATCTCCATAGAAAACCAAAACCAAACAAGAAGCATAAAAAACCAAAACCGAAGTACAAGAGCTGGCGAGAAGAAGAAGAAGAAGAGATGGTGGTCGTACAATTTGGAGGAGTTGAATCCACAGCGGAACATGGAGGCGCCCGCACCCATTAGCTTCTGGAGGGGAGATTTGCTCTCGGGAGGCATTGCAGAGGAGAAGAGAAAGGAGGAGGAGAAGACGAGAAGGTGGGGGCGTAGAAAGTGGGGACGAGCGAGTTCCAACGGTAACTTTAGATTTTCGCATGCGTACCTGGGACCCGCTGGGCGAGGAGCCCTGCCTTTTTTGAACGAGTCGGATCGGGTCACTCGCGCTGAGTGGAATCTAGAGACTCCAGGTGGTGTGGTGGGTGTCCAGGGGAAGTAGAAAAGGCAGTAGAGCAGGTGAGCCGTAGGGAGAGTGATCCGAATCATCTAATCCCAATACCTGTTTATAGATCTCATCGTTACCATCATTACGTATTATTATTAACACCATTAACATCTACTTCTATGCAGCGAATAAATTTTTTTTGCATAAGCCAAAGTTTTATTATATATATATAATAACTAAATAATATATAAATTTAAAATAGTCACTAACTACTCGAATTATATTAACAGCAGATGAGATAGGTGTGAGATAAGAGGCAAAAATTAACCCTTCCCGTTTTGAAAAATAAATTTTTAATCTTAATAATAATAATAATAATAATAATAATAATAATATAATATTTTCTATATATCTATTGAATTCGTGAATTTTATTTTTTTTTTCTTGAATACTTTCTAAATATCGAATTTTGCGTAAATATTCTGCCATAATTAATGTTTATATGCATAGCTTGTAAAATACTTGTTTTGTTATTATATTTTTTTTTCTTATTTTTGCATATATATACCTATACCTCTAATATCGTTAAAAAATTAACAGTTTTAAATTAAAATGGTTAAAATATTTTTAATAGGTAGATTTGTAAAAAAAATATTTATAAGAGATCGCGATGAGGAACAAAAAAGTAATTTCAAAATTTTATTTTATTTTTAATTAAAATAAATATGATTTTTATTAGTGATATTAGAAGAAAGAAGTATTTTTGCAAAAAGAGTATTTTATGAGGTTAAAAAATAAATATAAATTTTTAAAAAATATTTGCATAAATTTAAATTTTTGAGAAGAGTATTGTCAAAAAAATATTATATTTATTAATAAATTTCGTTTATAACAATCGATATTCTATGCCCAAAAAAAACCCGATAATTGAGTCTTGATTCGAACTCGTTGGATCTAATTCCAACGTACCACAAGCTTCGATAAAAAAACCAAAAAAAAAAAAAAAAACTACGACAAGCTATGCTCAAGAAAATTCCGTCGTCCCGGAAACCATACTCTACCTTCTCCGTTCCCCCGCGGACAACCAGGTAACAAACAGGTCATAGATCGAGAGCAAGAGGAAGAGAGATGGCCGGCGGCGGGGGGCACGAAGGAAGCACGACGTACAGGGGCTACGCCATCCACCGCCCCAAGCGCTGGCACGTCCTCACCGGCAAGGGCTTGTGCGCCATCATGTGGTAAGTGATTTCCATCCCCCAACCCTAATCCCTCTCCCCTCCGATCTATCTCCATTTCGCCTTTATCTCATCCATCTATTAATGATTGTATTGTTACAAGCAAAGTATATTTGATGTTTTTGGGGATTTTGTTGTTAATGCTATTCCAGTTGAAATGAATCTAATCGAAATCTGCGAAACAGCCATTCTTGAAACCGATTGAGAAGCGGAGTGGATGTTTTGATCTGCTGTCTTCTTTTTGCTTGTTCTTTTCTGAGGGACTAAGATGATTCGCTACCTTTTACTTGGGGTAATCTGAAACCGCATTCCCTAGTCGCAGCTTGATGGCCCCTTGTTTGGTTTAATCGACTTGTTTAGAGAAGAATCTCTGCTAAGCGCCACCAGAAGAGGCAAAACTTTCTCGTGGGATATGGATTCCATAGGATTCACACCTATCATTTTCTTGTTTTTGACTCTGCTGTTAAAGCTTATGTTGATTTTGAGGTAGATGACGTGGGCATCTACAATGAGTGTCCGAGAGGGCTTCGGTAAGGAGGAGTGTCTTAAATTTATTTGTTGAATGATGTAGGAAGAGGTGGGAAAGAACTACAGTAGTGTGGACGAAAATTGTGAAAAAAGATGTTCAGAAACATCAAATAGCATTAGAGGTATCCCTAAACATAGGAATGCTTGGTAAACTAGGCTTCATAAAGCCCAAATCAGATAGTTGGGACAAGGCTTGATGGTTATGGTTATGATTACACCATAGCTTCCATCTAATCGAAGCTTTTAGATTATGCAGGCCACGTGTTTCGGTGCACTGCTTTCTAGCATGACATGCATATTTCCTTGAAATTCTTGTATTGGCCATGTTATGATTTGACATTTAGACATAAATTCATAAGACCGTATTTATATCGATGTTGGTTAACATTAAGAACCCATGATCATAAGATTAATACAGCGAAGATGAGTATTTTAATGTGAATGCTGGAATTTCATATGTTTTGAGAAGACTACAGACTACGATTGGCAAGGAGGGGGTCTCCGGCATAAGGTCGAAGGGTCAAAAAAGGAGGTTATGGAGACCAAATAAGATGTGGATGGTAGCATTAAGAAATTATTTGGAGGGGATTCTAACTTAAAGACTTGTCAGAGAAATAAAATTTCAATTGAGCAATTCTAAACATGTCCTAAATGCAAGATGTCTCGATATCATTGATAAACAACCCATGCATGGTAACAACTTTTTAACTCCCTTTCAACTAGATAAATCCATCACCTTGTCTCCAGCTTATTTCACATTATAGACCAACTATTTTACTCTTCAATTTTTGGGTGTATGGTAGAAGCCCTCTTTGTTATTTGACCCACTCTTTTGGCTGTTAAACGAGAATACAGATTGATGGTTTGACACATTTGGTCCTGAGTAATATATGCAACACAATCATCATCACTTTTTTTAGTATTATTCTGCATTATATTTTATTCTGGTGATTTAGTTCATCATTTAAATATGAGAGCTTTTATTTTATTCATGTTGTGGTTCAAATACTCTAGTTTGGTAATCTGCTATGCATATCTATTTTGAGCTAACTTCTGTAACAGAGTAAGAAATATCCTTCATATGTAGACTGTTATATGTGTACTCAAGCTTGACAAAGTTCTTTTTTTTTTTTAAAAAAAGTATAGCTCTTTATGCCATTGCCATCACTATGATTGTGTTTTAATATGGAAGAAGTTCAAAAATTTCATGGCAATATTCTACTACTAATGGAGGTGAATACTTGGGGCCGTGATATGGAGGCGCAATAGTCACAACATGATAGTTTTTATTACTCATATAGATGATTTGTGGATGCCAGTGGTACTAGGGAAACTAGCATATTATACATGACAGACTTTTATGTATCAATGATGATAACTCCAATGCTGCTTGTTTTGTTTTTGCAGGTTTTGGGTTTTATACAGGGCTAAGCAAGATGGTCCTGTAGTTTTGGTATGATTCTTTTCTCAGTAATTCCATTCTTGTCTTTTAATTATCTCAAATATTAATGGTTATGTCCCATGCAATCTTTGTAGGGTTGGCGTCATCCTTGGGAGGGGCACGGAGACCACTCTCATGGGCATGACCATGGGCATGAGGTATTTCATTGCAACCGATGCTATGAGAGCTTGTGATGCTTCTGAAGTGCTATAACTATTTCCATGGACAAGTTCGTGGTTTTTGAGCCATTACTAATAAAAATGAGAAATAGCAATTTTTCATTTAAAATATTTGATAGCAGAAATATATGAAGCATTGCTGCATAATCACTGGACTCATGAGTGAATGGTGAACTTATTACTTCCAGATTAATCAAAGAGAAGAACACAAAACGTATGAATTCCTTTTTGCTGAAAAAACATGGAGTGTGTAAAGTTTTATTTGACATAAATTGGGAAGAGTTTGGAAGTATGTACATTTTATTGGAGGGATATACCATATGCACTGTTATTGGCCGGGATTTGTAACTGCATTGTCATGAGGTATTTTGTATACTTATACATGTATGCAATTATAATGCTGAGCATGTAAAATAGCACTAGTACTAGCTCTATATTTTAAGGGATTTTTCCATGTTTACTTAACTAACATGCATGAACTTTTTCAAAATAATGACCTTAGCTAATTAGAGGGAAGTTGCTTGCTTAATAAAATCCTGCAATACAGTTGTCGAAGTCCTAAAATAACACCAGTACTAGCTCTATATTTTCCAGGGTTTTTTCCATTTTTACTTAGTTAAAATGCATGCTAGGCACTTTTTTAAAGTAATGACCTCATCTACTCAGAGCGTAGTTGCTTGGTAGTAAGATCCTGTAATGCAGTGTTCAAAGTCCAAAGTGAATATTCAACATGGAATATCAAAAACTTTGACGTGGCAACACTTTTAGTACTTCGAGTGGAACTCTGTGGATGTACTCATTCATATGCAACCTGTAGGGTTAGTTGCTATAACCTAAACAAAATAAATAAGACTCATGAAGTAAAGCATTACCTAGTTTCATCAAAAAAAAGTTATATCTAGTCACTTGAGAAAGGTAGAAATGCCAAGAGACACCAAAAGGATGATCGTTTCATGGTGAGGCCATATGAAGCTAGGAATATCATATTATGCATAAAAGCTCGAAGTCTCCTATTATATAACAGGGTCAAGAAACCTGAAGTTTGAATTATCCAAGTCACACTATCTGGAGATTCTGTTAGTAGATTGGAGGCAATTAATGCATCTTGGTATCATGGGACAGCTTGTGTCAGTTGATTTTTTTTTTTTTAAAGAAAAAATACTTTAGTTGATCTTCAGTCTTCATCTATTTAAAGAGCAGCTAGCTATCCAATTCTTCAGATCTTAGATGCTTCATGATTTTGGGAATCTGACATTGAATGTTGCCTTCCAAACATCAAACTTTCCAATTCTTTAATTTTTTAATTAGAAAAATGTTCCCTATACTTTTATACAAGTGAAAGGTGACAATAACCAGTTCCACAGAGCAAGTGCTCTAAATGTCTCTGCAAGGAAGCCTATACTTGCAAAACATGAAAACCATAGTTTACATAGGTGAGTATTCTGATTTTGGTATGCATATGGCATACCCAGGTGCTTAAACCCTGGCAAGTTAAAAACAGTGGCTTGTAGGATTCTTCCAAAAGACCTAAATTTCTTGGTTAGATTCAAAAACAAGTAGATGACCCGTCTGAAGACATTCCTTCTGGTCAGTAACATAAAAGGAGAACCATCACATGGTGAAAATTGAACGATTAAAGGAAAAGGTGGGATTGGCAGTGGAAAATCTTTTGGCGACTCGTTTGCATTTGATTGATTTGGCATCAGAGAAGAAATCAGAAAACATGTTCAAAGGGAAAGATTACTTTCTGAAGTCATGCAGTTCTCAAGATCAGTTAATATGCCAATGTTATATAACAGTCTTTATGGATAATTTAGATGATCAGCTGTGCAGCTAGACAATGTTCCTATGTTTTTTTTTAAAGTTTTGTTACCCTGTCAACCATGTTACTGATATTCATGTAATGTGCATCGTGATTAGGAATGAACCATGTGTATGCATACATGTATAGCACCTAATAGTAATTAAATGGTCTGCATGCTCCGAACACTTGTATGGAGTGCCAGATAGGATTTAGTAATACAATTAAATATCCTGGCATGTATAGAGCATTGTTGGTAGGTAACAAGGTCAGCAGATCCTGGTGAAAGCTCTTTATCATTAATTATGCTTAGGAAGTCTAAAGAAAAAAGAATAAAATAGAAAAATTATGTTTCACATCATCTTGTTCTGGTAATATTATGCGTATAGGCAGTTTTATTGTTGATATGCCCAATTCTCAGCATCCCATCTAGTTTGTTTCTGATCTTTTTATCCCCTACTTTCTTGGGATACCATTCTCTAATACCTACCTTTTTTTCTTCAGGCATCTCATTAGAAATCCCAAGGGTGTCTGCTGAGAAAGGTTCCGAGCTGTTGCCTGTGTGACTGCAATGCTAGTCAATAAGGTTGATTTGGGACATGAAACTGTTCATTTCATTTTGTTATTACATAAAATTGTGGATTGGAAAACTGAGCCTGTTTATATTTGCTCGATTTAGCTTGTCTAGACTCCTCTTCATATGAAATGGATTATCATGTTCTGTGAAAACCCTATATTTAATACCATTTCTATTTCTGAAAATGTGCTGGCAACTTGGTGTTAATTTGGTGATCTTCTAGTTCTAAATACCTGATGGTTAACCTGTTAATTGTCGTTCCGCCATTGGCACACAAGGGTGAGGTTCTGATCCAGTTTAACTCGTTCCAAATTCAGTATGTTGCATCATATGATCACTCTTAGGCTAAAACTTTTGGTAGCCTGAACCAGCCTCTTTTTAACCTGTTCTATTGTATCTTCATTGTTGCCTGGTTTTGTTGTTTAACAACTAGATTAAATCTCAACCAGCTCTGTGTAACTGCTATCAAATTTCGGATTGGATTTTATGATAAGAAGAAATATTGAAAGTAGTTTTTCCAGGATATAATACACCTTGGTTTTGGTTCTCCATGATGGCCGATGTCAAGTGATTCAAGTGCCAGCAGGACAAATCTTTGGGCCTCTTTTTAGTACAGAATAAGCTCTCTGGACCATTCACTGCTGTCTAACTTAATAGTCAACCATCTCTTGTATCATGCTAAGTTCCATGATTAACACCAATCCTCCCACAACATGTGGCAGGATTAGGATGGGCTTTTGATGAGTATCTAGATTTATTGAGATTCCAGTAAAGAACATATGAACAGAAAACCCCAAAAAAAACGTATGCGCATAAGTAAACATGGGATCGTATACTCAAAATCCTTTACAGGGTGAAATCGTATCACCTCAAATATAATCCATACTCCTCTCCTACTTAATTTGGGCCTGATGCGAAAATTCATCCACTCAAATAGAATCCAACTCACACCTCAAGTCTAACAAATTTTAATAGTGAAATTCTCAAATATAACCCTCAGTCTCTTCTTGCGGTAATCCATAAAATAAGCTGCAAACCTAATCTCCCTTCAGGGGGCAATCCAATGTATAGTTCCACAAATGGTAACTCCTGATTCCTAAAAACAAGAATACCGCCGCCATCATAACTCGGGAAAACCAGATTTCGAGACCCACGGCTGTGTCCAGTTTGCAGTTGCGGAACTGGGCTCAACCACTTCCCAAACCAAGCTCCTTTACAAGAGGCAATCAAAAAGTCCAAGCTCCACACACAATAATTCTCTACATCCTAAAAACAAAAGAATGATGCTGCTTTCTCACTCGTCAAGGAAAACCAGATTTTGAGACCCATGGGTATTGCCCAGTTTGCATTCCCAAGATTAGGCTCAACCACCCTGCCCATATGTACCCAAAAAAATAGAAACCACCCTGCCAAACCCAGAGTTACGAATACACTATCTCTCGGGTAGACGCCATTCCTTTTCGGCCCAACATGTGAAATTTTTAATAATGAAGTGTGGAGGCAGAGTTAATATTGCTCTATCAAGTTAAAATCATAGCTTGTCTCGGAATTTAAGTTAATAAAATAATATAAATTTATTTATCAATTTTATAGTGAGACACCCCAGAGCCATAAGGCTCTTGAAGTCTTGATGGGGCCGCAACGGCATTTCCAAAGCCCGGAAGCCCACACGTGAATTTCAAAAACAGCTGACGTACGATTTCTTCAGAAACGCAACCCACACTAGGAGACATTTGGAATCTCGTTAGCCCAACACGTGGATTCCGGAACAATCGACACATGGTTTCTTCAGAAACACAACCTAGACAAGGGGTTCGGCGGAGACATTTGGAATCTCCCAATGAGTAGAGTAGAGAAACGAGTCCAGATCACACGATTCGAGAAGCTCCAGATATGTTTATATTGGCTCCACAACAGAACCCACCTGTCATGTCCGGTTGGCAACCGAACAACTCCATATTTTTAATTCATCCCAGAGATTCAATTGGATCTTGCTTAGTCATCACTTAGCGCATAGAGAGCAGAGAACCTCTGCACATAAAAAGAAAAGGTGGCATGCATGGATGTGTTACGTGGCCACATCTAAGGGAGACAGCTGTTATGTTCCTTCGCGCGTTATTCACCGTCACGAGAGTCCAGCTCTCTTTTGCCGTGGATCTCACAGTTACCAACAGCTTGCGATACCAAACAAGGTGTTGAGAGTTGAGACCATTTATTGCCATTGTCTCGCTGTTTCTCCTCCAAAGTCAACCCCCTCCCAACGGTTTCGGCTCACTCGTTCGTGTACTCAATGCATCAGCCAAGGATGAGACAGCCGTGAAGCATGCGGGGGGCCAAGTCAATACAAAAAGGCCCTCTTGTGCTCATCCAAGCCAACCATCCCATCTTGATCCTGACGCTTCATCTCTTTTTTTAGTCCCGATGGCCATCCTTCAAGACCATGGGTTGTTAAAACTAATTAGGCTCAATAATTAGGCTTGTTAAAACTCATTATTAATAAATGAGCCAATCGAAGAGAGTGTTCTTTTGTTTAGTTGTTTAAGTCATTGAGAATCAAGTGCCAGCAATTTGGATTCAAGTTGCACCAACGTCACGATTCATTATCCCAATGAATTTCGCTCATCTATATCTTTTTTTATTTAAAAAATGAGTCAATCTAAAGATTGCATTAATTTAAGATCTATTTGCCACCATTACTGTTTAAATTTCATATTGAGATTGACGTGAAAGGAAGCATTCGCACCAACCTAGACTATTTATTGCTTTTATTTTTATTCATTTCAGAGGCAAATGAATTTTTTCTTCCAAAAGTTTTTTTCTATATAACATTTTTAACAATCTACTACATTTTCCTCCATAAATTTCTGAAAATACTCTCATATGACGAGGCCAGGCGACTAGGCGAGGTCTCACGTTGCTGGGGAAGCGACCCAGCAAACAAGCCCGGATGAGACCGGGGTTTGGACCGAGACCCGTTCCGGCGCCGGAGAGACCTATTCAGGCCCCACGTGTCGAGCCCACGTGGTGTCCCCCTTGCGGCCAGAATGGAACCCAGGAGCACCGACCCCAGGCCCATCTCCCCCCGCAGGCCTCGCCCCCGGGCCCCAGCAGCCTTTATTCGCGGATCGAGCCTCCTTCCCCACGTCACCCCGTTCGTGCGCTCCGGCCCCAATTTTTTAAACCCATTTTTTTTTAAACCCATCTCCCACGCTCCCCCTTCCTTTTATAAGCCCTCTCCTCCTCCCCTGTTTTCCCATCCCTCGACAGCCAGAAATAGCAACAAATCGAAGAAGAAAAGAGAGTAAGAGAGCAGATATAGCTTACCTAATTGTAGAAAGAAAAAGAAATGGTCGCCGGTTTCCGCCGCTCTTTGTCCCTCCCGGGGCCAAATCCTAGCAGCCCCGGCCGCAAAGGCCGGGCGCTGCCGGAGAAGGCCTACCACGTCCGGTCCACCAGTCTCCCGTGCCGCTCCCACCCTGCCGTCGCCTCGCTTGAGGACGAGATCCGCGCACTCCGGTCCTGGCAGTCCCGCCCGGAGCCGGAGTCCGGCTCGGCGGACTGGATCTGCGCCGGCCTCGCCCGGATCGAGCTCCTCCACGCCTCCCTCGACGACCTCCTCCAGCTCCCCCAGGCCCAGGACACCCTTCGCCGCCGCTCCTCCGCCCCCTGGACCGACCGCCTCCTCGACGACTTCCTCCGCTTCGCCGACGCCTACGGCTCCTTCCGATCCGTCCTCATCTCCCTCAAAGAAACCCAGTCCGAGCTCCAGACCGCCATCCGGCGGCGCGACGAGGCCCGGGTCGCGTCCTCCGTCCGGTACCAGAAAAGAATCCAGAAAGATCTCGCCAAGCTCGCCGTTTCCATTCGAGAAGCATCCAGATCGCCGACCTCCGCGCTGGCGGCGGATGCGGCGGAGGCGGAGATGGCGGGGATCATGAGGGAGGCGACGGCGGCCACGGCGATGGCTTCGGCGGCGGTTTTCTTGGCGATCGGGGCTGTTTCCTCCGCCGCGTCGGCGGCGGCGGCATCTACGTCGAGGGCGTCTTCTTGGGTGGTGGGGCCGCTGAGGAAGCTATCGATGCGGCGGTCGTCTCCGTTGAAGAAGAGGGATTGGGAGGAGTGGGAGAGTGAGGCGTTGGAGAGGTTGGAGGCGTTGGAGGAGTGCGTCGAATCGTTGGAGAGCAAGACCGAGAGGGTGTTTAGGAGTCTCGTGAACACCAGAGTCTCGCTTCTTAACATCCTTACTCCCTCCTTGTAGAACGGGAAAAAAAAAAAAAACGAAAAGGAAATCTATGCTGTATAATGTTACGAAAAAAGGAATAACGGGAAGCGGGAGATGGTTGGTTTTGTACAGAAGTTTTCTTTCTTTCTTTCTTTTTTAAGCCCAAGCATACTTGTATGAACTGTTTGTCATAGAAATATTTTCCTCTGCTTGGGGCCATGCATGTTTTAATTTGTTTGAGGGGATGAAAGTCTGTGTTTATTTTGTATGATTATCAGGTTTTTCCCTCTCTTTTTTTTTGGATATCTGCATTGCTAAAGTTGAAGAAAGACATGAATGGACCAGTAAGGTTGATTTGATCATGCACGTTACGAGTTTGATCATTTTGAGTTTGGTTTTTGGAAAAGCTAGTGGGAACTTGAGATTGGAGGGGCAGGAGATACCCCCCCTCAGGTTGCGGTAAGAAGTGGAGAGTGAAGATAATTTGGCAGCTGATGAGCAATGCATTCACCATTTGACTTGTGCATTCATGGTAAGAAGTAGGTGTAATAGGTCTCTTTTTGCAAATCAATTTATTAGCATGGCATTTAGGTCGCTTTGGGTTTGAGAATAATAAAAAGTATCTTTCTAAAAAATAATATAGAGATAAATATTCTTTTTTGAGTAGGCATTCCTATCATTTTGATTAAAACTTTTCAATTCCTAATCATGACAGCTTTATTGACTAAGAGTATGCTTGATTGTCTCTAAAGATGTGGAAATGAGAAAAGAAAAAATATCTGTCTATGATGGGCAGAGTCACTATGGTGCGGACTGTTCAACACTATGGTGCCTCTTGCATCTTCGAGGAGTATAGAACATCTGCTCAGGAGCTTCATCTAGAGCCGATGAGGGAGAGGGAGCGGTGTTCACCTACTGGCTTGAGATGTCATCTGTTAGTCAACCAGCAGTAGTGGTTTGGGTGTTCACTCGATTGAGCAGCGAAAAGTTCTTGCTACTAGACATGCGTCAGGTTTTTCCTAA
This sequence comes from Phoenix dactylifera, assembly GCF_051530095.1. NCBI lineage: Eukaryota > Viridiplantae > Streptophyta > Magnoliopsida > Arecales > Arecaceae > Phoenix > Phoenix dactylifera. Next base: position 28,334,230 of record NC_143199.1, read on the forward strand.
AACTAGAGAGCCTCTGGGATTCTCTAATGAGGGCTAAGTATGGATTTTCAGCCGGTGCACATGTCTTCCGCACTGGGCATCATATAGCTCCTTCATTTGGAGAGAGATCCGCGCTCGGGACCCGTCGATTTTCACTACGATCAAATGGGAGATTGGGGACGGATAGACTATTGATGTCATGGAGGACAGATAGCGGTATGAGCAACCATTGGGTGGGTGGCCAACCTTGATCGACCCAAAGTATTTAGATGAGTGCAGAGTCTGTGATCTACTCATTCTGAGGGAGAGATGGAATGAAAGTTTTTTAATGACCAAAGTTGCTTTTGTTTCCTGGGAGCCTCCACCCTCTAGTTCTTTTAAGGTGAACTTCGACGACAGTGTTGCTGAGGGATGAGGCAGCGAGGACATGGGCTTTGTTGTCAAAGACCACAACACCAGAATTGTGGTGGCCGGGGGCCGGCAGATCTTCGACACTTTTGTCATTGAAGCTAAGCTTAGATTTGCGTGGGAGGGCATATTCTATGCGAGACTTGTTTTGGGTGCGATCTGCATTCACCTTGAAGGGAACTCAGCTACGGTGATCGAGTAGGTTCAAGATCGACATAGTGATGTGGGTGGGCAATCACTGCTCTACGACATACTAAGACTAGTGAGAGGGTGTGGCTTCTTTCGGGCCACCCATCTCTACAAGAAGGCGAACAGTGCAGCCGATTGGGTGGCCTTCTTTGCGGCTCATCGCTGGAGGGTTTCTTTGGAGAATCAAGTGTTTGTTCCTTCTTCTCTTTGTCAACTTCTCTTTTCTGATTTTGTTGGTTGCACTCATGCACGTTTTATATGAGGTGTGGTTATACTAAAAAAAAAAAATAGTGCAACTTGGAAACTTATTCATATGTTATTTTAATTTTCTCACCATTCAAATAGCTGAAAAGTTTTTTTCTTTTTTTGAAAATTTTATTTAGCCTTTTTTCCCTTCCATGCTTGGATTCATTATTTCAGTCTGAGCAGGAGTTAATATTCAATTTCATATTTCTATTATTCATTAAAAATAAATGTTTGGCAGGACTAACCAAAAAAGAGCCTTGATATGGTAGGAGAGATGCCTCAGCATCTGAATCAAAATATATTGGAATATATATAGGCTTTGTGTAAATATAGAATGAGTTTTGGTTCTAATCTCTGGAAGAGAGTTGGGTGAGGTCCCCTCACCAAAACCTAAACAAAGCATTTCCCCTTGCAACTGCATGCATCAGTTTGGTGTTTAAAATGCAAAGCCACGTCTCATCCTCATTTGTTTAGTGATCAGAACATGTGATCTTATTAATATGCTCTGGCTGAGCTGCACAGAAATGGACTTCATCTTGGCTAGCTCCTATACGATGGGATCGATTTTTTTTTTATATATACAAAATATAATAAAGAAATGTTTTCAGCCGACCAATTTAAGGCACCTAATTCATGATTCCATGCATTAACTAACGTTTACCTCCCTTCCATGCGTTCAAAACATTATTTGTCCTGGGCGTTGGCAATTTCAGGATGAAGAGAAGAAAAAAAAAAGTTCTCCCACATCCACCTTTGCATACTTAGGTGTCATGAATCGATGACACACATGCCCTCCTGCAACAAAAAGAAGGGGGAGAAATCATTTCAGATAAGTATGACACTGTTATCTTTTGCCACTAGAGCCATTAGTATCATGTCAACTTTCTTCCTGTCCATTTATTTAACTCAAATCCATGGCATGTTTCCAGCAAACATCTCAAATTCTGGTGCTAATACAGCGGGTTCTCTTTCCTACCTTCCATGAACCAATGACCAAGTTTGCTCTAGATCACCACTGTTCCTTCTTATTAATATTTCAGCTATCTTTTATACTAGGTGCCTGCAAGTTGGTTTTACTTTTCATTTAGGAAAGCACACAGTTCTTTCATACTTTGCATTAGCCATCTTAGTGAAAAAGCTGTAATTTTGGCTTTATTAAGTGATCTAAACGTGCAGCTAATCGAACTAAGACCGAGTGTTCGGTGGCAATCTCACATGGCCAACTGCAAGCAAACTTTATACATTGAGGTCTCTGATTCTTATTGGCTGAAGCCACCATGTCTCTGCCCAATTTGTGGATAAACAAGAGGCCAAGTGCAGCAGTAAATGGTGGCCACATTGCAACGAGCTTGTAAGACTTCGAGCGACTGCTGAAAGACGAAAGAGGTAGGGAATCATGATTATAATCAGCCAATTGTATCAGATTATAGCCTCGATATGCAAGTTTTGTAGTGAGTTTTGTAGTTCTCTGTTTTTCACCAAGTGCTAAGGATTTTTATTGGAGAATCTAAAAGCTTTATGAGATGATCAGACAACAGTAAAATCCAATGCATGGTCCAAGGAGAAATCATTAGCTAAAGAAATTATTAGGCATACCGGCATTCACTGCTTCCTCCTGTTTGCAATGTGCTGTTCTATTGCAGATTTCTGCAAGTGTACCCAAACTTCTGATAACATTACAAGGCAACTTTAAGGAATGTACCAAAGGCACAAGAAGACCCACCTCTGGCCCAAATTCAAAGTTACAGGCTTGGTCCAAGTGCAGCCAGGAGTTCATGTGAGGGTCCGGTTCCAAACCCACCTCTGTTTAATTGAAATGCTTCAACAAAATAAGAGTACGTTACAGTCAAAAATTTGGTTTATTACCATACTTTTAACGTGATAACTTTCATCAGCAAATTACAGGATAAAAAAAAATCATGAATAACTTTTTAATGTGGTATAACTTATGTTTGGCTAAATCATCTCATAGTCACAAGGCCCTTTCTATCAGATTGTCTTCCATTCTCTAGTTACTCACTTTATGCTTCTTCTCTCTCATATGATCTTGTAAAACATCACTGTAATTTTTTTTTAATACTTTTATAATAAACTGGGGGAAGTTTCTAGCTTCCTCCACTTTCCATATATATAAAAAAAACAATTACAGTAAAAGCATGATCCTGTGGGCTTAAAATCCAAACCTTAACCCTCCGTTTGGGAGTTTTTGGAAAGAAAAGAAAAGAAAGAAAAACTTTAATGAGGAGGGAAAAGAAAAGAAATGAATAGAATAGACTTTCCTCTCCTATTGTTTGGGAGTTTTAGAAGGGAAGAGAAAGTACTTTCCTTCTTCTTATTTGGAAGTTTGGAAAGAAAAGAAAAGGAAGCATACCTTTTTAATACTTTTACTAAAATACCCTAAGATATATTTGTCATTTTAATTTGGTACCTATTTAATTTAAGGGTAAAATAGGTATTATAAAAAATTTATTAAGTTTCAATTCCTTTCTTTCCAAATCCTCCTACTTATGGGAGAAAAGAAAGGAGAGAATTGGAGCCCAAAATTTTTCCTCCTATTTCCTCCTTTTCTTTTCCTTTTCCTTCACTAAAAAAACTTCCAAACATCAAAATTTTTAACTTTTCCTTCCGTTCCATTCTTTTCTCCTCAATTCCAAGTTTTCAAACTGGAGCGTAACTTGGGTTTGGCTGAAAAAGAGAAGAGACTTGAAGAAGTCAGTTAAAAGACTTAAGGAACCTACTCACTCAAATGCATAAATAAAGATTATTAATACTAGATTTATCACTAATCATCATTTATCTTTACCTACATTATCTAATCGCAACAAGCTATAGTTCGACAACCATCTATAGTTCTATACTATATATAAAAGTGTCAATTATTTCTGTCCTGCAGCAATCTGGATCCTTGAATCTACTCAAATTAAGAAATACCAGCCACATAAATTATAATAGAAGAATCCTATTTAGATCAGGGGTTCAGATCCGGTGCAAACTCAAATTTTATTGGATCCATCGACTCGACCATATTTTGTAGTAATATTCATTTTACAAAAGTGATCAAACATAGCGTCATGTCTCAGTATAGATATTCTGAATCTAAGACATTGTATAGATGTCAAATTGCAGTCACATAATAAAACTATAGAATAAAGTTTCTGTTAATGCATATGAAACTGCTTCCGGAGTATCTTTCTTGGAAGGACTGGATATAAACAACCACTGCGGCATTGCAAAACGCAGCCCATCTGTTTGGTGGCAGAGTTATGGCATTATGGAACTAAGCTTAGGGACCAATTGGTTGCCCATGGGTTTTTAAACTAGATAATCATAAAACATCATTCTCTATGAGACAGATGTTATAGAAAATAGAGGGAGACCTGTTTCTCATAAAATTCATCTCTCAGATTTATGGTTGTCAATTTCTTCCAAGGTCCGACTAAAGCCCAATGCAAAACTGGTCAAAAAGGTCATGTGAACTAGACCGAGCTGCCAATGAGTACAAGCCAGCCTCGACCAAACCGCTATCAGATTTGGTCTAGTTTGGGTCAAGATCAAACGGCATCGATATTGGATTTTCATCCTAACCGACCCAACCTGACCCGACCAATTGCTAGAACAAGTTTAAGCCACCTATAATCAGCATTCGATCAGCAATCCTTCGAGGTGTCGGTGGTCCGCTACCCTAGCATGGATTCAGCTCGAACCGGCTTGCCAAAACCATTACTTAGAGCAGGCCCTATTGGAGCCTAACTTCAGGCACATCCCTGCAGGCTAATAATGGAATGGGCTCTTCTGATAAGGGCAAGAGCAGAATCCTCGCAATAGCTGGGAGATTCTCTCGCAAATGGCCATCTTCTTTTTCATCCTGGGTACCTTCTTCGGGCTCCATAAAAGTTTTGCCTCTAGCTGGCCAAAATGGTCCTGAAATTTTGGACTCGGATCCTCCCACTGTGAGATCATCTTTTCCAAGAGAAATCACACCTTGGTTTCCTCCACTTTGTGGCCATTTTGACGTGGAGAAGTAAGGCTGCACAGAGATGGTAAAGCACGCAGGGCCACTTATTAATGTCGTTATCCGGGCAACGTGACTTTCTACTGCTGTGGAAAACCCGTGAGCTCATGTACAATTGTACTATGCTCCGTTTTTTTAGTTTCTGAAAGAATCTTAGAGTACATGAAGCAGCAGTCATCAAAACAATCACATGACACTCTAAGTCATGATGATGGCATGGTCTATTGTACAAAGATTTTAATGGACAGGTGTGGCTGTGTCAGTGCTCCCCCATTGGCAATATTGAAGTCCAGATGTTTGGCTTCAATTTGATTTATCATCTATAGAGCTAGAGCCCATGGAGGTTTGTGTATTTGAGATGTTCTTCAAAGGAAGTAGCCACCTTAGCCTTTGCATGTAATGGCTCTTTATAATGTCGATTTATGTGAAATGGTAAAGATGGAAATGGCTTCTTTTTTTTTTCCTTTTTCTTATGAGAAGGGAGGTAGACCTGCCTATATTGTAATTATTCATGTCTAGATTTTTGTGGATACTCATCCAAGACGGGCTAGACATAATAGCATTATTATGTATTTTTGATCATACATGCTGAAAAATCCCTTTTGTCCCATTATAAAACTATGTGTTTTATTTGTTTTTTAATTTCTCCCTAATCTTTGTATGCTCGACAACTTAATCTATTCTAATGAGTGCCTAGTTTATTAGACCAGCTGCCTATGGAATCTTATAAATTATCACTAATTATCACCCCTTATCAAACTAAAATTATTGAATAATCGGCTCCAAAATTTTAAATTGACGGAAAAAAGATCAACAGATACGTGGATGCACACACATGTACGACATAAGGCCAAAATTCAAGGACAAACATTTTATGGCTCTGTATGCTGGGCTACACACAATTAAAGGATTCAGATCTTCTGTGGTGGGTGTTTTGCACTGCAGAGAATGATTGTATACAATTACCACCATGTTCTCTTATCGGTTGTTTGGCGTTTAACATTGTTACATTATGTTTGGCATGCAACGTGAAGCGCCATATTTGATAACCTTCCAGCTCTACAATTGGATAATATATCAGTGATCAAGGATTACACAGCTCTCCGTGGTGCAAAATATGTAGTGTAGAGAATTATGGCTCACACCAAAATCCTCCCACACCATCATGCAGCCCTACAAACTCCAAGTCGTCCAGGTATTTCGAGTCTGCTGTCACACATTACTAGGGGCTAGGAACCTTTCCCACAGTAGTGCAAAAGAAAAAAAAAAACTCCTTAAAGAACTGGTGCAATAAAACCTCAAGAATCCACCTAGCCTTCATTGTCGTTCCACTATTTCATACGTCGAAATCCCTGAATTCTTGGCTTTCCTTCATCTTCTACCTTGTCTGAGAAACTGATGCTTTTCCATGAAAAGAGATAACCATGGCGGTCTACCCCTCTTGCTTGAAGTCCTTTCGGTGGGAGACTGGCCAAAAAGCACCCATAAACGGACGTGGCACAGGAGCATTGCTGCCGAGGCGACAGAACCTTTTAAAGATGAATTCATGGTGGTTGCCATGTCCTCCATAGGAGACAGCGCACCGACTCCATCGAACCTTTAGAGTTTCAGGATAGTAGTTTAATCGTCCCTCAAAAAGATTGAACTCACTTGCAATATGCATGCCTAAAGCTACATCTTTAAACCTCTAGATCTTGTAATGCAACATGTCAAATATTAAAAATATATTTAGTTCACAACCGGAATGGGAACCGAAATGAAAATGGATTAGAATAGAAATCGAAATAATCATATTTTTCAAGGTATTTGGTTCGTGACTAGAATCGAAATCTGAATTAGAATGAGTCTTGAATATTGGATGAGAGTTCGGATTAGATTTTGGAGGATCGTGACATTTTCGTTTCCCTCTGTCGTCGAAATGTGAATAGAACACCCCAACTAAGAAATGAGAGTCACTCATTCTCATTTCTATTATAGAACTCAACTCTTTCCAACTAAATATATTTTAAATAATTTCTCCTAGAGGAATACTACAGCTGGGAGCCTTAGTAGCTAGAGAATTTTTTTGGCCACATGAAATGTGAAATGGGCACCTCCTCCCTTTGTTATAGGGCCTACATGTATTCCAGAGAAGGTTATATACCCAAGCATGCTTACTGATACGAACGTGCATGGATCACTTGGCTAGTTTCCCTCGCTAGTATATTAGCTTGTGTATGCAACTCTAGTACTCAAGTAGGTTTCTATTCACCAAAGCAAACATGAATTAATATTGAGGAAGCAAAGCTCGCTGCACTCATAAGCACGTGGAAACAGTGCAAACGTTTGCTAGCTCTAATTTCTTTAAGAATATAGTATTAATGTTAATTAATCAACCTTTTAAACGCCATCCAGAATAAGAGCATGGAACTAAGGTGGCAGTATCTTACTAGTATTGCTGTAAACGCAATATATACTTTGTAGGAATATTTGTAACTCTCTACTGACTTAGCTTCCAGTTCTTGTGTGGATCCAACAAGATCAAACTCCATCATCACTTGGAGTTAGCAAGACTTTCTACAATAAGAATTTTTGACCTTGATGAGATCTTGATTATACTCAAAAGTTCCTGAAATGTAATGAAATAATTGAAACATTCGGCATATCTTGTAAGAATGTCCTTTTAAGTGCCGACCATTTCGAATGCCTGATGGCTTCATTGGACCTTCAATATGTTCGATAGATAGATTAGGGACGCTTCATCAATTCGCCAAATGATGAAGGTCATGGTGAAAAACCCTTCAACATATTTTACTTATGGCCCACCATCATACGCTTTCGCCAGATGGTTGACGTAAAATAATAGTTACATCTTGTTTCGCTTGGGATGCCAACTCATTTGAGTTAGTAAAAACATCAGTTGTTCGATACAATGATCTGGATTTAACTCTATTTATGGTGCCAATATCAACTAGATATTTTTAATTCTAATTTTAAAAAATAATATGTATTTTTTAAAGATATAAAATTGAGACACCACCTGAGTTCGAATTCGATTCTTCCAAATATAAAGACAGAAGCCAAACAACCGAAGTGAAACTACTTGAAGTTGATATTGTGGCAATATAAAAGAGTCTTTTTACGGTGCTAAGCTACAACAAGGGTGGCAATCAGATTCGGTCGAATACAATAAAGATCGAAAATATGCCAACACAAAATCGATCTATTTATTAAATAAATTAAAAATTTAGATTCAAATATAACTATTTTATGAAAAAATAATTTAATCTGACTTAGAGCGGATTGAATCAAAGTTCAGACGGACAAAAGAGCTTTCAAAAGAAAGGCTCACCTTACATCACACGTGGGGTTAAGTGATGTCAAGCCAGCATTAATCATGTGAACAAAGGTCCCCTCCAATGGACGTATCTGCTTGTCACGAGCAAACCCTAGTTAATACCCACAAGACAAGAGAGAGCCGAGCCGTGCAAATCATCGCATGCCACGTGTTATGGTACGCCGTGCAACTAAAAAACAAATGAAACAATTGAGAGCAGCATCAATCATCGTGCCATTGTTGGCTCCTGCGAAACATCCGGAATGGAGTAGGAAAGATGTCAAGGATGAACAGCAAACGGCGTACCATGCGCTGTGTGGATTAACTTTTATTCCCATTCCTTTATGTGTATGCTCCACTCTCTATAATGGAGGAGCTGTTCTGGTGGTGCCGGCAACACGACAAATTCCACCCACCAAGGTCACAAAAAGCACCAAAATTGTGGTGTGCTCTTATCCAGTATGACGTGGAGATTATTGAACCGTCATTTTGCTGTTACAGTGTTCAGGTCTATTCTTATATCTTAGGAGCCTCTTTTTCTGATAGTAGCTTGCCCAATAATGATGATGGAGCTGGAGTTACGTTTGTGATCAAAATTCAGAATTCTAGATTGGTCATTGTTGGAGGACGTTGCTTTTTCGAGGCTTCAGCATTGGAGACAGGGCTCCAGACAGTATGAAAGAATATCTCCTATGCGACAAATTTCATCCACTAAGGTCACAAAAAGCACCAAAATTGTGGTGTGCTCCTGTTGAGCTGCTCTTATCCAATATAACATGAAGGTTAATGGAACCCCTATTTTACTATTATAGTACTTAGGTCTATTCTTATTTTTTGGGAGCCTTCTTTCTGGCTATCTCAAAATAAACTTTGATGGTAGCTTGTCTGATAATGATGGTGAAGCTAGAGTTGCATTTGTGATCAAAGATCAGGAGGAGGATGTTGCTCTTCCGAGACTTCAGCATCAGGGGTGGAACACTGGACGATGCGAGAGAATATCTTCTATGCCACAAAATCTATCAATCAAGATCACAAAAAGCACCAAAATTGTGGTGTGCTCCAGCTGCTGAGCTGTTCTTATCTGTGTGAAGTATGTACGGGGCAATTGGGGAAGAAGCAAGTTGTGGGGCCCTTTTGAACCAAACAATGATGTGGATTTGATGTCATGTCATCACTATCACATGATGGATCTCTCGGAGTTTACCATCTGATTTCACAGTGGGAAAATAATTGGTATATTCGAGCAACCGTACTATGGGATTCAGTGTCATCTGACGGTCCTTTAATGTGGTCCCTCAAAGTTCTGCAGCGATTCACTTTGGTAAATTGGTTTTATCTTATGAAAAGTGGGAAAATGTGGGGCCACCGTGACGATGTATACATAAATATATGTACATAAAATGTATGAACATCTAACATAAGATACAATAAACCTCGATGAAATGATACATGGATGATACTATTGTCACCTCGATCTAGTTGGCATATGGTTGCTGATAGACCCATACCGAGGAAGAGGAAGATCCGAACCCTACATATGGGGAAAAAAAGAAGAAGATCGATGATGAAATTAGATAGGATGCTGAAGAATAACAAAAGAAAAAAAAAAGGCTGAAAAAGTATAAAGAGAATAAAGAGCATATACTTTTTCTGATACGCATTTGATATCTTAAGCATTTTTATAAAAGTTCTACTTCAAAAAATTTTATTTCTGAAAGCTCTACAGCCAGTTAAATGTAGCCTAACTTTATGAGGCCACATCAAGTACTAACATAAGATACATAAAAAAGAGGAGCTTTTTATCTTAAAGAAGAAAAAAAAAAGGTTTATGTATATATTGCACAAAGAGTCCACATGTAGGTTTAGTCTGAATTAAACCACTCTTATCGTTGCGATGGACCAAATAGATCGATAGTCGAAACACCCGCATCAAGAAAATGCAATTGCAAATTCTTAGACAGCAGATACTTATGTTTATTAGAGCATAAAACCACTGGCCAAGTCCCCAGAGAGAACTAAACTAATTTGTTGGTTTTCTTGTGGGAATGAGAGCAGTAGCTGAACCACCTAAACCCTAGTTTCGCTTTTAAACCTCCAGAACCAATTCATAACTCTCATGCTAGGAAAGTAGCAACTCCCAGCCACTCCACCACCAACTTTTCCTTGAGTTGGTATCTTCTTTTTAAGGCACTCTGTGTGCACCAGAGGAACTCTTTCATCCACTCCCACCAATGAGAGAAAGACTCCAAACTTCTTAAAAAGAAAAAAATGGTTAAATAGCTTAATTCGGCCTATAGGTAAGGCTTTTGTAGAGCAGAGGTCCCCAGAAGTCCCACCAAATCCAGCAGAATTTAAATGCATGTGCTTACAGTAAAAAGAATACTGTAGCCCCATGAATCCTTAGAAGAAACCTTGTCATGTAAAGTGATGGTATAGACAAATTGATAAGGTTTTAATGACTCCAAAATCCAGTTACAAGAAATCCTACCAAGATCAGTTGTTAATGGCCATTACAAAGATAGTTATCATGGCTGTAATAAAAAAATAACAAAATAATCAAAATTACTTGCCAAAATAATTACTTATCAAATACTTTTTTAAAAAAAATAAATTTAGATTTTAAAATATTATTGTATTTGGGTAAACAAGGTAATGTTAAATAATGAACATCTTGTTAAGTAACAACAATCATAATAGAAAAATATTCACTAATGGCTGCTATTTAATTTTTTATTATTGATGTATGTAACATAATGGCACTTTATAAAGAAGTAAAAAGTGAAAATGGCTGTTATTGTGACCATGTTGATATGATAACTTGTGGCTTTTATATCTGTCTAGAGAAGAAAAGCGACTATTCGCTCTCTTCAAGGGAATAGAGGAGCAGTGGAATCGTTTTATGTGGGCGTTTGGAGCCTTATATCACAGAGTTGGAGGTGAGGTGAGACGGCTACTTGGAGACCCACTTGGAAGACTGGAATTGAGCTGGGTAGGGGATGGAACAGGAGTTGGACCACTCAGGGACCATTTGATCCCTTCTTGACTGCATTTATTTATTTTGGAAGTAATGGTGCACTAAGAGCTGGGTCCCTTTTGTGTGCCCATTGTTTCACGATTCAATCAAGCAATGTGAAGGTTGATGTATCTCCCATGTAACTGGATCGATGAACGTCATCAGGATAAATCGAAATATTTCAAAATTTAATTTAAAATAATAAAGAAGATATTACCACAATCTAGCTTGATATATTGATTGGTGATGTCATTTCAAGCGTCAAGTTATGATTTTATGTTGATTGTATAGGAGCTCGAAATGAAATTTATTGGAAGGAGGACCGATCCAGACTAATAAACCTATATAACATCCTTTTTATTAGTTGATACGGGACTATGAGAAGCAGGAGCCTTCTACATGAATGTGCGACACCTCATGTTGATTTTTGTTAGCAAGATAACAAGGTTGGGATTTTATATATAAAATCAACTAGTGGCCAATACCAATAAAATTCATTATGCTATCAAAACATTGTATATGATGTAGGCATGTGTCCATTTGATATAGTGGATTTGACGTATCATGTAAGCAAGTCTAGCTATACATATTGCAACCGTGGTACATATTCAATTTGATTATACGAGATAACTGTCTTTCTAGGTTAAATTTGTTCATATATAGCTAGCTTAGGTCGCTCCTTTTGAGAGCAAGTCGGCTTAGATCATTTTTACCAAGAAGGAACTTTAGTTTATGGACTAACTTAAATTTTAGAATATTTTGTTTTTATCATCATAATTTTGTTTAGTCCAATGATTCTCGAGATCAAAGGCATTGAATCAAATTAATCTATGGGTCGATTGGAGTTTACTTAATCTACACGGATGATTAGACCTCTGGCTTTGAATAAATAAATCTTATTTTATGATAAGTAGAAAGTCTTATCTCAACCTTATCTTATCGACATCGAGTTGCTAGATCCTCCATCAACGAGAGATGATCCATCGAATACTGTATATAACAACTTATATAGCCTCTTTCCACCAACATGGTGCCAGCAAGATTTTATAAGCTAATGTTTTGAGACATTAATGATATAGGAAATAATATGTGATACATGATTACATGCTCTATCCTTCCATTCATGAAGCCATAATGATATATATGGGCACAAAATATGGTACAAAATACACTATGGATCCTCACAGCATCGTTGATAATTCAAGTCACACTCTTTTCCTTTAACAAGCACATTAGCTAACCCACTGACACCAACTATGATGATGAATCCATTGATGATGCGCCCACAGTGATACCATGATAAATGCTAAAAACTAAAATGCTAGAAGGCTCATCTTCTAGTGGTCTTCTTTCAAATCTTCTCCTCTTATGATATCGACATTCCTATTCATGCCAATTCGCCTTTTTCTCTCTCTGCAATTATATGACTTTGCTACAGTCGCTTCAAGGACTCCATGAGAAGACACCAAGAGTTTAACATGGTGTCATTACCCCTTCCACCTCTAATATACCAACTTTCTAAACAAAAGGACAAAATAAATCCAATGAAATAGTTAATTGTTCCAAAAGCTATGTTTTGGTTTATATGATTTAATCGATCATCATTTTTGATTTTAGCTTATTCAGAAACTTGATTTTAGTTTACTAAAGTTAAACTTCTATATTTTTAATCAATTAATATCTTTTTGATATTTTGTTTGATAGCCATTTGCCACTAATAGTCATGAACAATTTTTTTTGTCTATGACCATTTGTGTGAAAAATTCTAAGAAGCATTAGATATTCATTTTTCATGTGTATCCATGACTATTAACCAATTTGCCTGCGGTATGAGCAGCTGTTGTACCAAAAAAAAAAAAAAGAAGTGTGCTTGCACTGCATTTTCTTGAAATCTTCCATCCAACTGTGAATCGAGCATGGCATCCCCTGGAGATCCTACCAAGTGGCACTTCCTTATTGGCAGGAAGCCATTTCTTTAGAATAACTTTGCCAATAAAAAGGAAGCGTATACAAACCGGACTCTCTCTCCCTTCTCCTTTTCCAAAGTAACAAGCTCAAAATTTTCCCTTTTGAACAACTTTTTAATTATTTCCCTTCCCACGTTACCGTTGAGGAATGAGCCCTCGTGCCCTCGGCTCTTCGTAGCGTTGTTAGGAAGCGTGACGCAACCGCCGAAGCTGGTGAAACTGTTGATTCCGACTCGTAATTCGACTGCCTAATCTCCTCAACTCGTCAGCCATCGGGAAGCAAGTTGAGAGGTAGCCAAAACAGCCATTTCAAAAGGTCAATTTTCGAGTCTTAAGGTTAGAGTCCTCTAAGGTTGTTGGTCTAAGGTATTATCACCGTGGGTTGCGTTCTCACGTGTTGGATGGTGCGCGGTCAAACGGTGGACGGCGACCGAGAATTTGTACGCGGTCTTCTTATGAGTATTTTCTCCAACGTCCGGCACAATAGAGGGGTTAGAAAACACCTTGTAGAAAATTTTAGAAAAAAACACCTTAGATTAGACTGATGTAGGGAAAAAGACCGAGTAACCCCTCCCTCCCTCTGCCCCATTTGGCAGAGTTGGTATCAAACTTCAGCACAAAAGGCTAAATTTATGTTGTTCAAACTTGGCTGGTAGCGAAGTGCCGAAGCTCGCCTGCATAAAAGCCTAAAAATAATGAAAATGACAATTAGCATAATTATCTCGTATATTAATTTCTTCGCTTGCAGCAATAGTTGATGTAAGAATAAAAATAGATTAAATCATATACACTATTTTTCAAAAAATAATATTTATTAAAATTTATATCCAATGATATCATAAGATAAGGTTGACTTGAATTTAAACTAAAAATCATTTAACACTAAACGTAGTCTAACTTCTTTTATAATAGAAAGATAGATAAGTAAAGATATAGATGTATAGATGCTAGATGGCTTTGATGAAGTCAAATCTATTCAGTGATTTTTGTCGGGAATGATCAAACTAATACTATGATTTTAATTCCAAACCGCTCCTATCTTTTTTTTCCTTAAACCTTATGGATTCGGTGTCTCTGAATCAAACAACCTTAAAGTAAAACTAAACTTCCGGGGCTGGTAGGTACATGGACCGGGTCGTAGCTTCGAGAACACAATCCTGACCCGTCCGAGTTGAGCCATCTTCGTGCTCCTCACCAAATCCTCCGGCAAAGATTAGATGCAGACGCAAAAAATTTAGCCGGTGGATCCACGCCAGAGGTATTCATGTCATCATCGAGTTTCGATCAGCAATCTATCAGAAAATTTAAAATAAAAAAAAAATCTAGGACATAGGCGTGAGACGGCGGCGACAAACGTCAAAGGACGGGTATTCTCCTCTTCTCTCTCCCTCTCTCTCTCTTATAAAAATACTTTTTTTTTTTCTTCTTTCCCTCGCCTTTTGATATCATCGACGACGTCGCCCTGGTTTTTGTCCCCCTTGTTCGCAACCCCCTCCCACGCTAACCCCACTTCTTTCTTCCCCGCATCGCGACGACGCTCTCCTCGCTGGCGCGCATCGGCGCAAAAGCGAATACCACCAAGATTCCTCCTCCTCCTTCTTTCCCCCCTTGCCTCTCCTCTCCCCAAACCACCCTAGATCCGATCTAATCTCTCGTTTCCTTCGGTGCTTAGTCTGATGAACATCCTTTCTCTCCATGATGCGATGATCTGTTCTCGACTACCTTGTTCTCTTGGTTTTTCTTGATCTCGTTCTGTTTTGATGTGATGGGTTGTGCAGGGTCGAAGCTCGAGGATTCGGAGGCGGTCGTGCTGTGCCGCGACCGCACTCTGCTGCTCGCCGATGCCATCCGCCACCGCTACGCTCTTGCGGATGCGCACGCGGCATACTGCCGCTCCCTCCGCTCCGTCGGCGCCGCCCTCCACAGCTTCCTCCACGGCGGCCACGGGGTCCCTCCAGGCTCCCCCATCCTTCCCCTCCCCGCGCACCGCAAGGGAGACCCCCTCCCCCCTCTCTCCGCCTCCCCTCCCCCGGCCGCCATCTCCGCCGCCGGCGGCCACTCCCACTCGCGCTCCCACTCCGGCTCCCACATCCACTTCCGCTCCTCCGAGGAGAACTCCGATGAAGACGAGGATTTCCATCTCCACTCGGACGGATCGTCTCCGGTCCACCTCCACCCTGACGACGCGCCGGGCCCCACCCTCGTCAACGTCAGCTACGCCCGCAACCATTCCTCCACCACCCCCTCCATCTCCTACGAGCAGCGGCCGCAGAGCACCGAGGCCGTCCACTTCGGCTCCGCCGAGCCCCCCTCCTCTGCCTACCCTTACTATGGCTACCCCTATCCCCCTTCCACTCCAAACTTTTACCCTTACCCTGACTCTTATCCGAGCTATGGTGGGACGGGTGGCTTCTTTGGATCTTCATCTCCTCCTCCCAACATTCCGCCACCCGCCGCCCCGGCAGGCATGGCTTCTCCCTCCTCTTCTAAGGCGCCGCCGCCTCCCCCTTCGCCGCCCAGGACCTCCACTTGGGACTTCCTCAACCCCTTCGAGGCCTACGAGGATAAGTACTATGCTCCCTATACCCCCAGCCGGAGCTCGAGGGATGTCAGAGAGGAGGAAGGGATCCCCGATCTAGAGGACGAGGAGCACGAGGTTGTCAAGGAAGCCTACGGTGACCAAAAGTCTGTGGCCTCCACCTCTGCTGCTGCTGCTGCGGGAGAATACTCTTCTAAGGCTGCTGCTGCGGCGGCGAAAATGGATGGCATCGGCGATGTTGAGGCAGGTCTTCATCGCACGTCGAAGTCAGGGGAGGGTAGCAGTGGTGGTAGTTCTGAGCATGAGGTCCCTGTGGTGGAGAAGAATGTAGTGGCCGACGAGGTTCAGCGGCCAGAGGAACAGCGAAATGTGGCCGACTTTCCTCCTCCCAGGCGGTATCATGATGTTTCCGAGGTTGTGCAGGAGATTAAGACCCAGTTTGATAGGGCGTCCCAGTCGGCCGATGAGGTCTCCAAAATGCTTGAAGTAGGAAAGCTCCCATATCACCAGAAGAATTCTGTTTATAAAGGTGATGGAAACAAGTTCTTCTCTTTTCTTTTTTTCTCTGTTCAAGTGTTCTGTTTGGTGCAAATTTTGAATTTTTTTCAATAAATTGTTACTGGAAGCAGTGTCAGTCATGATGGTTTGTGGGCTTCCGCCGTCTACTTCTAACAATGAGAGTTTATTGGAATTTGAAGAGGATAAGGCAATGCGCTGTGGAAATCTTTCATCGACGTTGCAGAAGTTGTACATGTGGGAGCAGAAGCTCCTCAACGAAGTCGAGGTAATTTTACGAACTTGTGGGTGTCTTGATGATGCTGCTGCGTGCTGATTTTTGTTTTGTATGGAGGTTTATCCTTTGACAGAAGCATCCATATGTGTAACTAGGTCAATAATTATTGATTTCATTATTCAGGGGCTTGCATTTATTATTATTTTCCTTTCTTTGGATCATGCTCATATAAGTTTGTTGTTAGCTGTCAGAATTTTTAGCTTCTGTATGATAATTAGTTATAGTGTTATAAGCATATTTAACAAGTTGTACTTGGTCCTATGCATTTCTTCAGAAAATTAAAGGCCACAAATAGATTCTTTTCTTTTGTCGCTTTTCAATTGTTTTTTTAGCAACAAAATGACCTGATGGCTTATCTTCATGTAGAAAGACAGGTTGGATGTTGGGAATTTTTGTCACCTAGTTGTTTTCCTATCACCTTCTTTCCTCAAATATCGGAGTATAATGCTATTAAATTGATATCAATGCAATGTTTTGCATCATACTGTTTTGATGACATATTTCTACTTTTGTCGTATGTTTAGTTTGTTCCAAGGTTTTCATCTCAGCTAATATATCAGTGACAGTATCGGTCGCTCGCTTTATATGACATGTAAAATATTGGGCACTCTTATCTCGGCTATTATAAGCTGATATATGCTGAAATGTCATGAGATAGGATATTCGCATATTAGCTGACATTTCCTTCGCATTGTTCCTACGCCATTGATATTTTCACGGATTGGAAGGAAGACTGGATCCTTGTCATGATGATTGGTTGGTGGGAGATGGAATCATCAGTGATTACATCCTTGTCATCTGGCTTGGAGAAGAGGGCTGAGGCGATGAAATGCAGCACTTGGGCAAGTGTAGGCAGCTTTCTCAATAAGTGTGAATTTGAGATGATGTACATTGGCAATGATGGTAGAGGACAGCGGGCTTACCATGGTCGGTGAAGGAGGGTTCTGACATGAGGGGAAGAGAATCAGGAGATAGAAGGGCCACCTATTCAGAGGTCAGATTGATCGATGTTTTCAAAGGAGGTGGGATATTTTTGATGGGGCATCAACTATGTTGCCGGTGGATGGTGTGCTGTGGCCGAGAGAGGACTTGGGGTTTGGACTAAGAGAAGAAAATGGGAGAAGAGAGATTAATCACTAAAGGACATAATCAAAATATAAAAGGAAGGTTAACAGTGCTTTTACCTTGTTGGATGATTTCTCTGTTTTTCGGTTTGCCGGTCCCTAAATATCACGACGTCTCTATAAATCTTAGCCTTCAGAATAATCTTTCACTTTCCTTCTGGGCTGAGATAAACCAATAACTTAGTTCATCTTGATACAGAGATTAACTGATGTATCTGCTCTTTAAAACCTTGTCTTGAAGCATACCAAACTCAAGCAACTCCATAACACTTTGGGAAAAAGTTAAATTTGCGTGCACACCCTGCAACGAAGGGTCTTTATATTTCCTATTTAGGACATGCTTATTGACTGTTTGAGGTTGATGGTGTTTTTGCAGGGAAACAGTTTCTTCTTGCTTTATTTATTGTCTTTGCATATTACTAACTTTAGTTTATGTTCACTTGCTTCTGCAGGCTGAAGAAAAGATGCGAGCACTTTATGATAGGAAATGCGAACAACTGAAACGCCTGAGTGAAAGGGGTGAGGAGCCTCACAAGCTTGAGGCAATTCAAATTTTGATCAGGAAGTTATCTACAAAGATAAGAATGGCGATTCAGATTGTTGACTCTATCTCAAATAAGATCGGTAAGCTGAGGGATGATGAATTGTGGCCTCAGATTAGTGAGCTTATCCAAGGGTATGTGATTTGCTATATGTTCCATTAAGTTTTATGTCTGCATTTTGATGTAAGCATAAATACCAACATGCCTGCATCTGTATACTGTCATGCTCCCATATTTTAGCCTTTGTGGATCTGGAGTCTCCACATGTGAGTTTTAAGCCAATTGCCCGAGTTTTGATTATAAATGCACTCTTCTTTTGGGAAATATGCTCCTTTCAGTTGCTCTCTAAAAATGGCTATGAAAGAGAGAAGTTCGCAAGCCTAAACCGGGAGTAAATTTTTGAAAATGTTTTCAGAACAATCATCATTGATTGGGTAGCAGCCATCCATCTAATACTCCCTCTTGAGTAAACTGCAAGGTTTCCATCCTCTAGAATTAACCATCTGCATTGCATGGGTCGACCACTAGTGTAATGTAGGTTAAAAATTAGTTTTCTTCTCTCATCACTGGAACACACACACAAACACACGTGTTCTCCTTTAGCCTGCATTCTTGACGGATGGAGGGAGGTCCGGTTGATGACAATTGTGAGTCTCAGATATGTAAGGCCATATTCTAGCAATTGTTGCTAAAATTCATGGCTTGTACTGTGATTTTTTCTTTTTTTTAATTTAAAGCCTCAATTTGTCAGTGAAACGTTAAATTACCTTTTACCTCATCTCAAGTAATATTTGATAATGCAAATTATAACACTTTTCCTTCATTAATTACTAAAAAAGACAAGCTTGATTATTCAATAGTTTACAACTGTACAATGTGAAAAATGCAAACTCTTGGGATGTCCATTATCAATCCATAGTAGATGTGCAATCATATCTCATATGATCTCACATGAGAAAGGAAGTTAAGACTCCAAAGATAGTGAATCTAAGAAAGGAATGATGTTTTCATTAGCCAAGATCTTGGCCATCTCATTGGGTAGCCAAGATCGACATGAGCCAAAATCTTGATTTATCCTGGCTGATATGGAAGGTAGGAAAGTTTAGAAGGAACCGAGATTTTCTAAGCTTTTGGCTGATATTTTTGGATGAAGATATCAAAATCTCAGCCAATATGGTGAATCCAAGATTAGAGAGTTATGGCTTTGACTTAGTAGTTAAAGCTGAGGTTTTTGTCTAGGCGGAGGTCCTGGCGAAGATCTGGGTTTGTATTAGTATCGAGAACCCCCCTAATAACTACACAATAAGTTGGGTCAAAATATCTCATTCCGTATAAAATTTAGAAATTCCGAGATATTTGTTGATATAATACAAGGTTATTAGCCTTTTTTTTAATCACCCTTTTATCTTTTTAAATAGATATTTTGATGAAAAATTTTAAAATTAATGTGTTAACTTAGTTGCTAATATTGAGTTTGCCATATCAATTAAGATCTCGATATCTCGTTCCTAAGATGTCAACCAAGATCTCAGAATATCTTAGTTTCCATAATTACTTTCTTTCCATATTGATCGAGATAAACCAAGATCTCTGTTCATCTTGGTCTTGATCCACTATTGAGATGTCTGAGATCTTAAGCTTACAAATTTTGAGAAATATTGGCTGCTCTGTTTATATTGGCTGATATCTTGGAATTAATCAGTTTGTATTGGCCAAGATATTGGAGGCTGAGATTTTCTATATCTTGCATCAAGGTTGTTACTTTAAATTTTCCTTGCACATAGATCCTTTACAACATCATGGACACGTCTCAACCAAATTTTTTTTGACATGTTCAATAATGCAACCGTTATTGTGCACCTGCACGTAAGCAGTAGATAGTTCACTAAACAGATGTATTGAGGACTAGTTCGAGGAAGTGACATTGCCGAAGAGCTGATATCAATTAGTTTTTTTATGAACAAAAAATTTAGCAAATATTAGCTGGTAGCAATCCGTTTTTTGATGTACAAAAAATTTAGCAAACATTTGCAAAGATATTAGCAAACAAATGAACAGACATGCCATCATCATTAAAGAGTATGAAAAAATTAACATTAATATTTCAAGATTGTGAATAAATATCAGTCCATCCCTTAAAAAGGAATAAATATCAGTTCCATTTTAACATTAAAGAAGAATGTAAAAAATAAGCAAAGAGAATCACGGAAGAATGTGTGGCAACTTTTATGACTATCACAGACAGATTAGTTGCTTTACTTCACCAGACTTGAATTTTTTTTCCTGGCTCGTGGGACTATAGGATATGCTCTAGTAAGAAACAGATGGATTTTTTCTTTTTTTTAAAAAAACTCTGAAGCACAAACTTGTTGTTCCCTCAGATACACTAGAGGGACCTGCATTTTCCTTGCCTGGGACTTTTAATTCTTCAGCTTGGTCATGCATCCAATTCAGGTAGCATGCATCTTTTTTTTTTAACTGATGCCGTCAATGCCTGCTTGCTAGATCGACATGTCTTATGGGGTTATCACTTCTATTTTTTTCTTAATCAACTGATGTCATACTTAATATCAAATTTATTTAACTACCTTGTACCTTTATACTTTTGGTGTGTGCATGCATGTTGTTGTGGATTTTTAAGTCTTTCTGAATAGAAAAACATTCAATTGCTCTCATCTGGTTTGCAGTGGCCTTTGCTGTTACTAGCAAGTATGATGAGCTTTAACCAGATAAATGCTTAATTTAGATGAAAATAATTTTACAGGTTAATGAGCATGTGGAGAGTTATGTTAGAATGCCATCATATTCAGTGTCAAGCTGTATCAGAAGCTAAAAACCTAGATTCTATTGTATCTAGTGGAAAGCTTAATGATGCTCATATGGAAGCAACCAAGCAGCTAGAGCTGGAGCTGCTGGAATGGGTTGGCAATTTCTTTGCCTGGGTTTGTGCCCAGAGAAGCTTCGTCAAAGCTTTGAACGGTTGGCTTGTAAAAGGTCTTCATTATGTGCCTGAAGTAACAGATGATGGAGTTCCACCCTTTTCTCCTGGAAGGCTAGGTGCGCCTCCTGTGTTTGTCATCTGTAATTGCTGGTCACAAACTATGGATAGGATATCTGAAGCAGAAGTAGTTGAGGCTATGAAGGCTTTCTCCACTAATGTTCTTCACCTCTGGGAACAGCACAAGCTTGAACAGCGCCAGAGCTTGATGGCAAACAGAGATATGGATAGGTCACTTAGGAACATGGAAAGGGATGAACAGCGAATGCACAAGGCAGTGGAAGCGCAAAACAAGAAGTTAATTCTCATCTCCAGTCAGAATGGTGTAGCCTTATCTGGAGGAATGCATCAGGGCCCAGCTTCTGAAGTTAGTAATCTGCAGTTAAGTTTGAAACAAATCTTTGAAGCTATGAAAAATTTTACATCTAGCTCCATGAAAGCATATGAGGAACTCAACTTGCGTTCTGAGGAAGAGAAACAAAGGTTGGCTAGAGAGAATGTTAAAGTTTCATAGGTTCATGCAAGACTTGTGGTCAAATTTCATTATTGTGCATCCAGTCTGTAACTCTGTTTCCATGGTGAATACAACCAATTATGTGAGGGAAGTGTTTGAAAGGAACACTAACGGATGCCTGCTAAGGTATGGAATCCCGCGGGTGGAGCTAATTGGCCTCTAAATCTCTTGTCCACTAAGGTGAGGGGGAACATCTTTTTGATGATGCCTGCTATCCAATTCAAAGAGCTAGTGATGGCTAATATTGTCTTTGGTGATAAAAGCCATTTTGTCAGCAACGATGCAAAGCTTCTTTGTAACTATTTTAGTGCATCATGAAGCTATTTCTTGGTCCTTGTACCATTAGGTGTGGAATGCACCACATCATGAATCAAGCTTATGCCAGTGCATCATGGTGACTGGCTTCTGACATGAAATGCCACCATCGAGCAACTGTTTTCACCAAAACTGCAAATGCCAATCTGCTACATTGGTAGAGAACTGGGAAGAATGAAGCAACGAGGTAAGAGCCAAAGACAATTTTCAGATTCTGGTATAGTGGGTAAAGAGGAGGTGAAGAAAATTTAGAGAGGATTCTCTTTGATGATATCATATTGCTGGCGTCTTATTGTCAGGGATTCTTGATACTAGATATAAATTAAATAACTGTTTGCTGCTGCCCGCAAGCAATCAACCATTTTATTGATCTCAAAAGTTAGTTCTGCCTGCTGTTGCATTGGAGGTCTATCTCTGGATTGAGAATCTGGATTTTTTTTTTGTTTGTTGAGCAACTGATAAAGAGAGCATATATCATCTGTCCATGAGCATGTACAGATATTTGACAATCAGTATCAGCCTTGGGAAATGGCTTCTGCCTGAGACCAATGAGCCACTCGTAGACATTGATCCAAACATAAGTTCTTGTACTGCCGCATTTGGAGGTCTATTGCTGGATTGAGGATCTAGTAATTTCATTGTGAAACAAGGCAGAAGAAGTCATATCAGCAATCATGTGCACTCGTAGATATTTGCAGGTCGGTATCAGGCTTGGTAAATGGTTGGTATACAGCATGTAGAGAATGAACTCAAGTATGTCTAAAATGCGGTCAAGCAGCGAATGCAATTGTGGAGCACATTGGATGAATTGGCTGACTTGGAGGTTCCCTGATAAGAGTGGCTGCCTGCTCTTATTGTTACTTGAAAGGTGAAATCCACTTCATCAGGAGAGAGACTAAACCAGTTGGATGCTTATTTTTTGTAGAATAGATCTGAAATATCCAATATGTTGAGGAGAAGGGCAAGGCGACTGATTTGAGGCCACTCTTCAGTTGACATGTTGATCCTAGATGCTCTCAAAAGAATGACTCATTCCCATTTTAACAAAATGGCTGTTCCTGCACCCCGTCTCGGTATGACAACTGCGAGAAGAAAAGAAAATAAGGTCGACATATTTGTAAATTATTAGCTCTATGCAACAATTCATTCTTTCAGATTGTTAAATTCATATAAATCAGCCTTGTGCATTCAGTTATTAATTACATAAATTATCAGTTTATGCTAGAATGAGTTTCTTGATGAATCTACCGCCTTCCTTCGCTCAAACTTTTGCCCTTGTCTTGGTCGAGTTCTCTGTGGAAAACTGTACTAAGTTACGAAGGTTTTGACCCTGGTTGATGTGCGCTGAGCTACTTTCTGCTTGTACATCTGCCTTTCAAACTCTATAAGGGCTCGTTTGGTTTGCGGGAAGCATTTTCCGAATTTGATTCCTGAAAAGTAGATTTTTGTAAAGAGAATGTCTGGAAAAGTATTTTTGGCATGTGGTTGATCATGAAAAAATGACAGATTTTTAAAGTGTTTATGTTTGGTTGACAATCCACGTTCTTGAAAAAGTTATGTATAATTTCTATTATACTCTTAATAAAAATTAGATCCTTAATGCTTTGGATCAAATAAGGGTAGCTGAAGTATCTTTTTGGGAAAAAAATAAAAATGTTTCGATATCCGGATCACGAGAAAGTAACTTTTTCATGTTTCTCATGGAAAATTTTTTTTCATGAAACATGGAAATCATATTTTTATGGGAATATAATTTTTCCGTCTCTTTTTTTTTAAAAACTCCAACCAAACAAAAGGTATCTTTTTATTTTTTTCATTGACTACATTTTTCTTCTTTCTTTTTCGGCGAATAAGTTGGCGCCTGCAATGCATGCCTCTATTTCGGGTGAGGGTGTTGTTTCCTGTGTGGGGTGGGGAAGGTATTTAGTCGATGGTTGCTAATGAAATTTTACTTGTTTGGTGCAGTGGAAGTCCCATCAGCTGGCAGTGTGATGTAACCCAGCGCAAGAAGAGCACGATCAGATTATTCTCGAGGAAATCTTTTCCTCCTCATCCGTGATTCTTGTCCAGAAAGAGTGGTCAGCCTTGATGCTGATCCTGCCCTGGCACCTGTAGTTCTTTTTGGCTAATCCTCTTTTGTTTCTTTTCTTCCATTTTCTTTTTTTTTTTTGTTTTCTTGAAGGAGGGCTGTCGATGGACAACACCCATGCATGCTATTTCTTCTCGAGTGTAATCTACGGCGCAGGGCAGCTTAGGATCATCCTGCTTGCTTGTCTATGCTTCCTGCCGAAGAAAAATTATACCTGAAATACATTTGTCGGATGGTCGCATGTTTGAAGAAGGCTGGAAGCGGTGGGTCTTGAATGCTTAGAAAAAAAAATTCTGGTTTTTATGTTTCTATCCAGATTTGAAGCCCGTCCGCTTTATTGCCCACCGAGCAATTTCTAAGCATCCAAGCAAATGGTCATGCATGTCAAAGGCATATTACTTGATTAGAACTGTGGTTCTGTCATGGAATTCATTCGAAACTAATTCACTAGTTTATTCAGGAATGATGTTAGGTAACAGATTATTCTAAGTATATCCTTCGAGAAAATCTCAATTCCAGAAAAAAATCATTCCTCATAAATTAATCAGGATGCTTTGAGATTGATGTACCAAGTGATGAAGCTAATGCATAGTTTGCCTCCTGCGTGCACTGAGATCCACATGCATACGTGTATTGAGCACCTCACTCGCCAGTGGCAGAACCTGCTCCAGAGCCGAACTCACAGCAATCAATCAGATTTTGGTAATGGCCGACTGCAGGGAGAATAATCTAGTGGATCAAGTAAAAAACATGAGATAGACTTGATATCTGAGATTGAGCAAGAATTCTCTATTCATTTGACCATTGTGGTTGACTCATTTTAAGTGTTTCACGAAGTCTGGGCGATGAAATATAACTTTCCTAGGTTTAAGAAGGATTAGTTTACTTCTCTGAATCTCTAATGTTATTCCTTCTTTCCAATTGTATACGAGCAACAATGGCTGAATGTTGGATACGAGCATACCGGGAGATTTTATCCTCCAAGATAAAAGTGTAAGAGCCACTTACTTAATCTCACGTATGTCACATTATTCTAAGCATCATTCTAAATGCCGCTACTGCAGCTATAGCGCCGTATATACCTGCTAAGAACCACAAAGTTTCCGGGAATTATGCTCACAAAGACTCAGAGAGTTTTATACTGCATTATATCCTGAGATGATATTTCAGATCGAGAATACTAATCCTTGATGCTAATTTGCTTATGCTTCTCCACATAGTTCATATAATTTGCCGGCTGTGTACTCAGGACGAAGCAAGCAACCGTGATAAGCAATGATCTTTGAGAACAATTCAAGCTGTCTGCTCACTGGCCAAAAGCATTTTTTGGCAGCAGCTGCCCTGGCCAAACTGAAGATGAGTTGCCAAAGACAGGTTTAATTGGATTAAACTTTAACGAAGGCAAAAGAGTAGCAGAACAGGTCGGCAATCAGTCTAGCATGCAATGAAATTAACCGTTTGTGATCAGTGAGGGTTCAGGACTAAGTGCATCATAGACAAGTTTCTCTGATTACATCAGTACATTTGATTTGCTCTTGGCAATACCTTTCTGCTCTAATGTGTTATGAATATAAATTACAACAGAAAAAAAAAAATCTCTGTTCAAGCAACATATAATTCTGCCTTGCCATCAATGAACAAGCTCATAAATTCCTCCCCATCTACGGTCTCCTTTTCAATGAGAAGCTGTGCCAACTTGTGGAGGATATCGATGTTATCTGACATGATCTGCAAGGCCCTGGAATAAGCCTTCTCCACAAGCTCCCGCACCTCAGAATCCACCACATCAGCTGTTGCCATGGAATAGTCCTTCTGAGATGACATCTGAAGGGCCAGGGAAACCAAAGTTAATCTCAGCCACAATAGGCAAATCAGGGAGCATAAATTGGTAGGGCTTGAGAAAATGATATGGTAATACATTTTACGCAAAAGTGAACATGGGGCTCTGCGTTGCCCTATCAGGGAGCCTGTGGGTTGGATTCTAAACTGCTGTGGTGATTTCTTGTGTGATTTTCAATATATCAGCACTAAAAGCTGGCATGGGCATACCTGCTGGCCCAGGAATGGATTTCCACCGGGTCCCCCAATGGCTACCTGCCCGATCTTTTTGCTGAAGCCAAACCTCTCAACCATTTGCCTTGCCACGCGCGAAACCTGCATGAAGTCATTTGAAGCTCCTGTTGTCACATTGTCTTTTCCAAAGATCACCTCTTCAGCTACCCTGCAAAACAGTGAGCATAAATACATGTGATGATGCATGTTAATATTCAGTCGCCAGAGCTAACAGCAAAGGCTGGAAAAGGAATAATTACTTCATTTCAAAACCAACCTTCCACCAAGGGCAACAGCCATTTGGTTCTCAAGGTAACTCCTGCTATATAGTCCAGATTCAAGCCTTTCTTCACTTGGAGCAAAGAATGTTAGTCCACCAGCCTGACCTCGAGGAATGATGGAGATCTTGGCAACAGGGTCATATTCAGGCATGAGTGCACCAACAAGGGCATGCCCAGCCTCTGCATGGTAGAAGACATGATTTATTCACTAGAAACATAGGAAAAACTCTCAAGGAAGAAACTGAGTTGACGAGAATTTACCATGATATGCCACCAGTTTCCTCTTCTCTTCTGATACAACTGCATTTTTCTTCTCAGGCCCAGCAATTATCCTCTCCAGAGCATCAGAAATCTCATCTTTACTTATCTCCTTAAGGTCACGTCTGGCTGCAATAATAGCTGCTTCATTCATCAGGTTTTGTAGATCAGCTCCTGTGAAACCAGGAGTTCTCCTAGCAATTTTCTCAAAGTCTACATCCTTCGCAAGCGCCTTTCCTCTAGAATGCACCTGTAAAATGGAGGATGGATTTTAAATAATTCTAGCAAATTCCCACGAAGACAGGATCCATTAGATTCTTAAAATTTGAACCAGAAAAGGCCAGTGCAAGCATGACTACTACTATACAAGGCCACAATGCATTTTCTATGTACATCCTAGAAACCAAGAAGAAAATATACCAGACTAATACCATATGATTATAATGCCCATACATTCGCTTACCCTAACTATAATATATACTGGGTGCCAATAGAATAGTAGCACATAAGAGGCATGCACAATTTTGTACTACTTCTGCCGACCTGTATCACTGCATATTAATTTGAATTGACGTGTATCAAAGTGATACGTATTGGAACAAACCGATATATAGCAGCATGAAATTATATTCTCTTTCCTGTTTAATACTTGTGCCAGCTATATTCGAGAGTCTTGCTTCTAAATGGTAGTCTATAATTCTTCTTTTTGTTGTTCTTCAGTTCACTTTAAGGCTCTACCTATATGTGCTTCCCACAGTTCTGAAAATATGTGCAAGTTCTAGAACACGTTGCTGTTATGTAAACATGTTTATCCCTTCCCTTAAAATTCACATCATGAACTTCAATCTTATTTTGTATTGTTGACATGTGAATATAGTTGTGAAACCGCTTGACAAATATCTCAGAATTATTCACGCATACATTAAACAACAATCAGCGCATATCTGGGATAATTTATTATTCTGCATTCCTATATATTAATAAAAGAAAGTTTTTATCTGTTTAAAGAAATATCGATAAGCCAGTGTGAAATTAGTTACAATAAATCAAATAAACCCGTGTATCTTTGTGTGTGAGTTGTGCATATTTTAATATGCTGGCATATTTTCCATGTAGGTGTTCATTGAATGTCAACACATTATAGCATTATGCGCATGCTGTGCCATGATCTGACAAGCACGGGCTTGTAACAAGATAACTTTTCCCCCGACTATCAGTTAGCAATAGAAGAGAATGATGTTCTTAATATCCTATTATCCTTGAAATGAATATACGGCATATTATTCTTTAAGAAAAAAAGAGAGGAGTACATTGTAAATTCTGTAGCACAAATGAAGCTTATAAAAATTGCATTAAATTTTTACATTCAATCTTGAAATCACAAAATATTTCAAGAAATTATTGTGACAGCATAAGGAAATAGCTCATGCAGACCTAACCAAAAGTAGGAAGGGCGTGCACATGAACACTGACAGATAACTCCATTACAAAATAGGGAGTATCGCCAAATCATTATGCCAAGTAACCGACAACTTGCACATGTGCAAGTTGTGGTCATTATTACATGACTTATTCTGGACACAATTATAAAATGCACGCTCAAATACTATTAAGTCTTTCACTTAAGCTATGCAATGTATCCAATTGATCAGAACACAAAATGTTGCTGCATATTTGGTCAATCATAAACTAGACAGAGAAATCTGTTGGTGCTCAACCAAAGCAAGGTAAGAAGTCTAATGTTTTCATCCATGCAAAGAATAGCTGAAGGAAATAAGCACCAAATGGTAGCATAAGGTGTCAAAAATTTTGCTTCTAGAGATCGGGAGGTGCTAAAGAAGTCTCGCTCTAAGGAGCACAATGATTAGTAGGTGAGTTGAACCACAGGACCTTTTGGTGAAATTACCAAAACTACATGACAAGGAACACATGACATCTGCCCAAGATCAAATAAACTCAAGGAATCTGACTCAACACATAGAAAAGGTATCCTAGGGAGCCTCATGATCAAACCTCATTCTGTTGTTGATGAAGGTAAACTCCTCTCCACTATTTTCACTATTACCTAGTCAACATTATTTGCCTTAGAAGTTATATAAAAGACTTGAGTCATCTGTTTAGAGTTGTCTTCAGGTATATCACTCTGAGTAGCTTGAATTTGAAGCTGATTTAGATAGCTGGCACTTAGAAAAACGGATCTCTGTTGTATAGAATGCATCTACAGAAAACAAATATCAGATGTTAAATAGTGAAAAGTTTCCTGTGCCATTTTCTTTATAGTTACATTTAATGCTTGAAGAATATGTGTATACAAAACGAGGCATGAATTCAGAATACGACAAACCAATATAGGATTTCTAGTTGAAGGTTGAAAGTCCCAAAATCCAAGTGTAGAAGTGGAGCAAGATTCTAGAGTTGGTGAGATATTTAAAGTAGAAGATTGCTGCAACCAGGATGCTGCATTGCCATATCTTCCTACTCGAGGTCAAATTCCTAAATTGGGTACTGTTCCTCATTTCACTATTTCTAGCCAAGAGGTTGAAAAAGATGTTTTCACCTCCCTACTTTTATCAAAATTCAAGAGCAACTACATCACTTAAAAAATTTACTAAAAAAAAAGAGCACAAAATAGGAATTCCATTTGGTTTTCAGATGCCGAGTGTTAAATAAGTCAATACCAAATGGAATATAGTAAAGGGCCATGTCTATCCTTATATCCAGTCATATTGCCATTGGAAACTTCCCATAGGACAGCCCTAAGACTTTGAAATGTTCCCTCTTATATGTTGTAGAATAAGCAGGACTATGCTACACGATAGTTAATAGCATCATTAGTCTAGATAGTCAATCCCCAGTTTGCACTAGTCAAGTTACATTTCAAGTTCCGCATATGCAGTCTAGTGCATCTAACCCAAACATTGGTTAGTCTTTCCCTTTATCGATTCGGATTATCTTTAATTTGATCAGTGATATTCTTTGTTGCAATAACTCCCTAACGAGGGCTAGACATAATCTACAAGCATATTTCTGGGTATATGAGATTACAATAACTAAAAATACTTATGTCTAATCCTTTTTCAACTAAAATCATGCAAACATGCAATATACTTGCAACTAAACCATCATTCCTAATTTCGACAAGTTACTGAATGATATGAAAACTAGACAAGATGGTTTCCATTTCCATTGAGATGTGCAAAACTCAAAAAGAAACACCAGTCGTTTCCACTGAACAATGTGGCGATGCTGAAAAAAAGAGAGTGCCTTGAAATTCCAATTGCAAGAATGCTGTAAAACTGGAACAAAAAAAGTCATGAAAGATCCTTTCAAATGTAACTAACTGAACATACTAACCTGCAAAATCTTGACTCTGCCGGCGACGTCAGGCCTATCGACGGTGACCTGGCGGTCGAACCGGCCGGGCCGCAGCAGAGCAGAATCGAGCACGTCCGGCCTGTTGGTGGCTGCAAGAACGATGACCCCACTGTTCCCCGAGAAACCATCCATTTCCGTCAAGAGCTGATTGATAGTCTGCTCCCTCTCATCATTCCCACCTCCGAGACCGGCACCGCGCTGCCTCCCCACCGCATCAATCTCGTCGATGAAGACAATGCAGGGGGCTTTCGACTTGGCCTTCTCGAACAAATCCCGGACCCGAGAAGCTCCAACTCCCACGAAGAGCTCCACGAATTCGGAGGCGGCGCAGGAGAAGAAGGGCACCCCGGCCTCGCCGGCCACGGCCCGGGCAAGGAGAGTCTTTCCGGTGCCGGGAGGACCGACCAAGAGGCAGCCTTTGGGGATCTTGGCGCCCAAGGCGGTGTACTTGTCGGGGTTCTTCAAGAAATCCACGACCTCCTGGAGCTCGAGCTTCGCCTGGTCGGCGCCGGCGACGTCGGCGAAGTTGACGCCGGTCTCCGGGACCTCTTGGAACTTAGACTTGGAGCGGCCGAAATCCATGGGGCCACCGAGCCCCCCAGGGCCCCCTCCCGGGCCGCCCTGAGCGCGGCGGAAGAGGAAGAAGAGGCCGGCGAAGGCGAGGAAAGGGAAGAGGAGGTTGCCGATGAAGGCGAAGAGGCCGTTGCCGCCGTCGCCCTCGGAGACAGAGATGTCGACGCCGTTCATGGCGAGGATGTCGATGAGGTCGGGGTCGTTGGGGACGACGACGGTGGCGCGGCGGCCGTCGACAGCGGTGAGCTGGAGGGCGCCGCCGTCCTTGCTGAAGCGGACACGCTCCACCTTGCCCTTCTTGACGGCGTTAAGGAACTCGCTGTAGCGCCACTGGGAGCCCTCGGGGAGGTCCGGGGACGTCTGGGGCTTGGGGGCGGTCAAGAGGGACTGGGAGAAGGGACTCGAAGGGGCACTCGGCTTCGTGGCGGACTCCAATTGGACGGGAGGGGAGTCCGGGGGAGGGGATAGGTCGTCGGCGAGGGCGGGTGAGAGGGGTTGCTGCTGGGCGAGGGTGGAGAGGAGGAAGGAGGCGACGGCGGCGTTCACGGAAGTCGTTAACTCGGAGTTCGAATTATTCTCGGAATTCCTGGATTTCTTATTCCGGGGAGGGAGGAGGAAGGATTGGACGGAATTGGGCCTTGTTCTGGGATGATGGAATAAGTGGGGGACAAACGCTTTGGTTTTGGGTCTTCTGGGGTGGAGTTGGGTGCCTCCGTAGAGAGTAGAAGAGAGGAGGGGATAGCCTGTGCAAGCCATTGATAGGGTATTTTGGTGCTTCGTCAGACTCTGCTCAACGGGAGTGGGACGAAGAGAGCAAGGGGACGAGAGGGAGAAATATAAAGTGTGATTTGGAACGGTGGGATTTAGTTCCACGTGGAGCGATTTGTGTCCAATCGACTTGATATTTGGAGGTCTTGGATGGGAAAAAATGGAGGATTTTTAGAGGAGGAGAAGAGCCGCCATCGCTACCGGAGTCGGTTCCAGGAGGAGAAGAAGGGCAGTCAAATGGGCTACGATTCATCAATTGGAGTGGGCTGGACCCGAACTGTAGGCCTAGTAGTAGTTAGGCCTGGGGGCCGGCCCATTTTTGAATCCCTACTTTCCTTTATGATCATCATACTCGTAATCAACTATCAGGTTTCTAGGAATTTCCATTTTAGTTCTGAGAATATCATGAACTCTACCCAAAATTGCCAGGGTTCCTTATGTATTTCCCATTTCCCTATCTAATTGATCATCGCAAATCTAGTTTTATATGATTTTCTAATCCAATTAATGTTGAAATATGAGGAATCATTACACGCACTTCTGTACTAAGATTTGGCATGTCTCGCTCTTGTTAACTATTATCCTAAATATAGCTAAAATTCTATATATAACTTTTTATTTTTTTCCTACTCTTTAATTTTTTGCAAGTGTTTCTTATTAGTTCCCAATAATTTTGGTGGCTAAAATATTGTGAGCATATCCCGGTTGGTAGAAGGGCTTTCATTATGATGGACTGATTAATTTGTTAATGTTCCTTTTGAACATTAGTCTTCTAAATTAAAAAATCTCTCCTGTATTAATTAATAACATGTTCTTTTTATCCGACAGATTCCATAAGGATGCCTTCCCAATTGTATTGGATTGAAAATAAATTTACGGATAATTGCTTTTCATACAAATGAATTTCATTATGATTTCTAAAATAATTGAAGAATTATTACATTGTGCCCCTACACTTATACATATATTTTCATGTTTTTATTGATCATTATATATATATATATATATATATATAGCCATCCCATGACCCAGGTGAAACCTAACTAACTAAATCTCCGGAGAGAAGAATATTTTCTTGCCCATGACTCACAATATATTTCTGCTTAAAAGTGGATTATTTAAGAAACTATCCATCAACTACTACTTTCCATGCTGACCTATCTAGTTGATAATGCGAACTTTGGAATTTTCTGACAATGAGTAAGTATATCGAATCTGATCTAGTTTTCAGTTCTGCTATTTTCACTTGATTCATTGGTCATCTTCCTAAGTTGATTAACTTACTGTTTTCAAAGCTGCACTCAAATGGACCACCACTCAAACTTGATCAAGTCTACATTGGATGATGGGAGTCCTAAATCAATGATCCAAGTTATTAGATATAATATTCCATCTTTAAACTACTTACATACCAAAAATCATGTAATTTGGAGACCACTACCCTATATATCAAGTAGTCAAAGAAACATGTATCATTTTATGTTATTTAAACTATCCATTTTTTTTACCACTTAATGCACTAGTTAGAAATCTCCAAATCATATGATATTTGCTTTATAAGTAATTAATTAGAAATGATAGATCACATTTAATGGCTTGGATTATTAATGTATAATTACTATAATCCTATCTAGACTTAACATATCCGAATGGAGATCCAATGTAGCCAAATCTCTCTCTCTCCTCCACCCCCCCCCCCCCCCCCCCCCAAAATATATATATATATATATATATATATATATAGCCAAATCTTATCTAGACTTTAACCTCAAATGCATACCAAGATTTTTTATAATGAAGGAACTAATTGATCAGTAGTGGTCGAAGGTTATGCTCCAAGTTGGCATCATGCTCAGCTTTGCCTAAGATTTTTATAATGAAGCAATTTGGCTTGGTTTCCAGTGGTTTGCTGTGGCTGGGCATCGTTATCACTTGGCTTAGGCATGCTTTATAATTCAATTCAGAATAATCGATTTTTATAATAAGCATATAATAATATCTTCAATTTGGTAGCTCATGCATACATATGTATATATAAATTATAGTATTCAGTTTATATCTATATTTAAATTTATATTTATCAAATAAAAGTCAATGAATATGAATATATTAATACCCAGTTGAGTTTCCGATGTGTTTTTAAGTCTGGTGGCTTAGTTCACAATCCTGAGATATTTTTTTTTGCTAAAGAAAACGTTAAAAGTTCTGTAGTCAACCACTTGAACGAAAGTGTGAATCGAGAACGAGAGAGAAACGGAGGAGTCGAGAGAACCATCCAAATAAAATCCCACGCGCCGAGTGGAGACGTGGCCTCCTGCTTACGTTTCCTCGCGGCAGCCCGACATGATGCCACGACTGAAGTGCCACCTCCGTCTTTTTTTTCCTTCTTCTTCTTCTTTTCTTTTCTTTTTTTTTTTTTTTTTTTTTTTTTTGTTTAAGACTGATTCTTCATATGGTATATATGTACAAATATACTCAATAAAATCAAAATACACTAACTCACGGAGTGCCAGTGACAGCTTCCTCTCCCTTAACCAAATGATACATCCTGAGTGGTGGGCCGCGTAGGCAGCCATCCGGTCGGTCGTTCCATTGGCTTCTCTGAATATATGCTGGGCCTGGAAGGCCCCCCCATCATCCCTATGTTTCAGATCATGTGGTAGTCTGTACTCTCACCCTTCGGCCCTTCCTGAATCTATCCAATAACCGTGGTCGAGTCGTCCTCCAAAATGATCGAACTGGCTTGTAGTACCATCCGTGCATATCGAAGATTAGCCTAGGTTGCTCGCAACTTTGCCTCTGAGACCGACGTGTTAAACAACCAGCAGCCACCTGCTATCATCATCCTAAAGTGCGGATCTCGTCTAATAAAGTCTACACCGTCCTGCATATCTTCATCCAATATCGATCCATCGAAGTTTCACCGACCATTTTTTGGGTACAAATCCAAGATAAAACCGAAACATACGGAGTCGACTTAGTTGACGAGAAGTCCGTCCTTCCCAATTTTCCTCCACCGGCGCCTACGGAAAGGAGCCGCCTGCAATCGTCTTCGTGTCGGCATTCAAAGCCTTTAACTTTGTCGCAAGGAGAAAGAGATAATAAGACAACTGCAGGCACGGAAGTCATCACAAAATCATTACAAAAAATCATCTTTCGTAAAGTGCTAAGATTTTAAATTAAAAAGAGTAGAGTGCTACGGTTTTTTTATCCATCTCATCTTAAATTATTAAAATTTATCAAACATAATTTAGAAAAATGCTATGCTCACATTAATTCGAACCATTCACGACATATAAGTTACATCATACATATATTAGCTGATAGAAAGTAAAATCATTAAACCATATTTGCTAATATATGAATGACAATTTAACAAACACCTATACCCTCAAGTCCACAACTTAAAAAAAAAAACAAATTAAAAATTCAAAGACCAATAAGATATTTTAAAAATAAATTAAAAATCTACAAAAGAGTGGTGCAACGAGCAGCAGAAAATGATCATAGTATAGAATGAAGAGGTATTGTGATTTACCCAATTTCAATCACTAAGCAAAATTCGGTGACAGGATTTGGGCCTCGGTCTTTGGGGATTTGGCATCCAACCGGCATGAGAAGAGGACCAAGGGCGGAGAAGACTAATGGATGATGGAGAAACTAAGAGTTATACAGGGGAAAGCAAACTAAGAAATAAAAAGTTCGATAAGGGAAGGCAAACTAAGCTGGGCATCATACTCGAATAAAATTGGTTTGGTTGGGAACTTTTTTTTTTTTTTTTTTGTAGTTGTTGCTGTGTTTCCTTTTTGAAATGGAAAAGCTAATAGAAGACGCTATAGAAGGCATTACTCTAATCATAGTTTATGCAAACATAGATTATTTAAAAAGATTGGAAAGTGGAAGCAACTGACTTACCAAAATTCTCGGAGTGGGATTGGGGGATCCCGCAATTCATGCAACTTAAGACTCAGAGGATACACATCAATGTTGCTCCGCCCCTTGAAGAGGATAGATGCTGACACGTTCCTTAAATTAGAAGTTGTGAACTTTTTTTTTCTTATTTGATGAAAGGGGAGCCTGAAAGGGCACCCAATTTTGTTTGTAAATTGTTAATTTTATTTAAATTGGGACTATAACACCTAATTGACAGCAGTTTAATAAAAATAGCAGCATCTAACATTGCTATCTAGATCACATGGAAGGTGACTCATAGATTAATTTTTAAGGAGCAAATATGATGTGAAACAAGGACAATTAACTTGGGATATTGGAACATGGCAAGAAAAATACTCTCCATAAATAATGGTTATTAATGGAATATGTTGCCGCTCAAAACCTGTTCTAATGGACGAACTGCTCTGCTTGGTTAGGCTAATGGAGCGTAGTATGATACTGGAGCTAATTTGCAAATATAGAAAATGATCAGGGGGTCGCCGAAATGTGTCTGACTAGGAATTCTCCCATGCTTAAGTTAGGAAGAGTTTTGAGAGGAAAATGTAAGATGAAAGAGAGATAAAAGAACAAAAGTATCGTATTCGGATTTCCCATCATATCTTAGGAATTCTGTGCCTAATATTTATAGAGGAGAGGATGCAAATCTGCGCAATTAGAAACGTGCGATTCACAAACAAGCAGTTGAGCTCTTCTCATAACCGCTAATTGGGGTAGTTAGGATATTTGCTTTTCTTAGCTGCCGATGTGGTAAGTTACGATATTTCTTTTTTGGGCATATTAAAATTGTGCCTAATTGTAACCGATCATGCTAATTATTCAGAGACTTGATTGGCCATTAGTTTCAATTAAGTTATCAAGCGAGATTTTAAAGATGACAAATTGGGGCCTCATTAGAAAGGCCGATGATCTTAGGAAACAGATATTCTTCGAACACTGAAGAGGATACAGTCTTCGAACACCGAAGAGGAGAAGTTCTTGCTTCCTTTTCTGCATTGAATCCACTCGATGATCTTATAACGAAATGGCGATTTGGCACATTAAGCGGTAGGTTGATAAATTAGAGCGCCACCTTATGCTTCTAAGTTAAGGTGACGATTTCGAATGCCCGGTGGTCCACCAAACAGGGATGAAGACAAAAACCAGAAACGACTCAGGACATATGCCGTATACTGGATGACATTCAATGCGCATGAGCCTAATCCAGAGTACGTTACCCATGTTGCAGGTAGCCTTCTCGGTGCGAAACAAATAATAAGATTACAACAAGATAAGCACTACATGTATCATCACCCCACCCACCTTGCCGTAGTGAACACGAAATCAACATCAAGACCTGGCGACGCGGCGTCCATTGACTACTCAAAAGCACAGAAATTCCAGCAGAAGCTTCAAAGCGATCGCCCGCCTCTGGTCATTTGCTGACGGAACCAATACGAGGGATAGAGATAAGGTTTAGTTCCTGCTCCATTCTCTATATAAGCTCTCCCCCTTCCACACCCAAACTCCTACAACAAAAATAAGAGAGTCGCAAGAAGATCACAGAAATGAAGGTCTGGTTGTTGGCAATACTTTGCGCGGCCTCCATACTCGGCAGCCTCGCACAGCAGTGCGGCAGCCAAGCCGGGGGGACGACATGCCCCAATGGGCTATGCTGCAGCCAGTATGGCTACTGTGGTTCCACCTCGGCGTACTGCAGCACTGGCTGCCAGAGCCAGTGCAGCGGCGGCGGTGGCTCAACTCCCAGCCCAACCCCTAGTGGTGGTGGCTCGGGTGTCGCCTCTCTCATCAGCTCGTCACTGTTCGACCAAATGCTCAAGCACCGCAACGATGCGGCCTGCCAAGCCAAGGGATTCTACACTTACAACGCCTTCATTACCGCGGCGAATTCCTTCGCTGGCTTCGGCACAACCGGGGACGGCACTATTCGCAAGAGGGAGATCGCCGCTTTCTTGGCACAGACCTCCCATGAAACAACTGGTTAGCTCTACTTTCTCGTAAAATTCCGGACTTCATTTGTGTTCCTTCTCGTATCTCGTCGGGTGATGGTACGCGGTGCTGTTTTATTTGGTTAGGTGGGTGGGCAACTGCACCAGATGGCCCGTATGCCTGGGGCTACTGTTTTAAACAAGAGCAAGGCAACCCCCCGGCTTACTGTGTCCAAAGCGCACAGTGGCCCTGTGCTGCAGGAAAGAAGTACTACGGCCGAGGACCAATACAAATCTCTTAGTAAGTAGTTTACGACTCCTTGGTCCATTTCTTTCGCTAAACAAGAAAGAACTTAGCCCGATTAATATAAGGAACTAGCTTGCTTAACAAGCATTATCTGAACTTTAAATATGAAAAGCTCATTAATTACCCTGCAAGAAATTAGGCTGGATTAAGATATATATCTTGCCATGAATCAGCAATTGCGACATGTTAGATATTTTTTATTCCTTGAGAGACGAAGAATTATAAATGTGAATCCTTCCAGCAACTACAACTATGGACCGGCTGGTAAAGCCATTGGCCAAGACCTGCTCAACAACCCGGACTTGGTCGCCACCGACCCGGTCGTCTCCTTCAAAACGGCGTTATGGTTCTGGATGACCCCACAATCCCCAAAACCTTCGTCGCATAATGTCATCACCGGGCAATGGACGCCGTCGGCAGCCGACCGAGCGGCGGGACGTGTTCCGGGATATGGGGTCATCACCAACATCATCAACGGTGGGATTGAGTGCGGCAAGGGGCAGGACAGCAGCGTAGCAGACCGGATTGGGTTCTACAAGAGATACTGCGACATACTGGGAGTGAGCTATGGAGACAACTTGGACTGCTACAACCAGAGGCCTTTTAATCAATAAGTTGCATAACAAAAGCGTGTAATAATAAAGACTTGGCAGTAGCACTAAATAAATCAACTGTCTTTGAGATCTGAAATACTTGGGACAGCAACATGGCGGCTGTGCCATGCATTAGCAAGTGCGGAGGTCTTAGGGAATTAAGTTGACGATAAAACGAAAAGAATAAAAGAAAGTTTGCTCAATTGTTCGAGGGGAGTATTCCATATCTTTTTTTCTTTCCAGAACAAAGACTTTGACTTACATATTAGGCATGTATCCATATACATCTTCGCTTCGTTGGCGAGTTGGGTGTGGTAATGAGTGTGATGCTTGAATTATTTCATTGATCGGGTTAACCTTCGCCAAGTTCCATCCATTGATTAACGTTAGCAAAAATATGAAACAAAAATGAAAAGAAAAAAGAAATCCATTCACTGCTACGGTCTGGATTTAAATCTCCGAATGAAAACATGTTATGTCTCGTCTCTAAAATCGAACCATCCAACTATGAATTTCTCCTATCGAGGCCAAGAGGGTCCAGTGTTTGAATCTGTACCGTCTGAAATCGCCCGTAATGATGAGATAGTCGATGCGTTGAAATAACTGCCATGCTTTCAAGTTAGGCAACAGACAATTCAAGGAATGCTTGGGTGAGGACCACTGGAACGGGCGTATATCAGCATATATTAATATAGAATCTATCAACGAAGAAAGCACATGGGAACAAAAGCTAAATTCTCAAAGGCCACGTGCTCGCTCGTCTCAAGTCCCTACTTTATCTAAATATCACAAATTGCAACATTGCATGACTGCCCTTGTGAATGTCAAGTAGAGCTTAGGCTCCCTTTTTTCTAATTGTCCTTGAAAGCATCCAATAATTTGAAAAAAAAAATGCCAAGCATTTGTATTTTTCTGAATATGCAACATATCTTTATACTTTCAAATAAAGAAAGATGAAAACAATTTAAAACTTATAATCCAAGAGGAAATAATTGATAACACAATTTAAAACTTATAATCTATTATATGGGCAGTAACTAATTTAATGATTCAAGAGCAGTTTTTTTTTTTTAAAAAAGAGAAAGTACCATGCCCTTTATTTTCAGTTCACTTTTATGGATAAAATTCACTAACTTTAAATAGAAACAATCCCTAAACAATCCAAACCAACTAAATCTCCATCTCCAAAATTTTATTTTCCTTTCCCCAGCCTCTTGCCCTATTTTCCAAAATCACTTGTAAGTTTTAGTGAGATGGCAGCGCCTACGGTCCTAACAATGGTATCAGAGCCAGTGGCACAGGTTCGATTCCCTGGATAAACGATAAAAAAAAAACTTTTTTGCTTAGGGGGGAATTGTTGGCGAAGGCCGGTGTGGGCCAAGTCAGCAGGGCTCGCTTGCTGGGGGGCGATTATTGGCGGAGGCTTGTGTGGGCCAAGTCAGCAAGGCTCGCTCGCGGCGGAGGCCGGTGTGAGCCAAGTCGTAATCGAACGCCAGAGGGCGTTTGGAATGGTCGGTTTAAAGACCATGGTTAAGCCTTCACTATCACCTGCGGATTGATAAGCGATGAAAAAAAACTCCTTTGCTGGGGGGAGAGGATTGTTGGTGGAGGCTGGTGTGGGCCAAGTCAGCAAGGCTCACCTGCGGCGGAGGCCGGTGTGGGCCAAGTCACAATCGAACGCCGAAGGGCGCTTGGAATGGTCGGTTTAAAGACCATGGTTAAGCCTTCACTATCACTTGTAGATTTTAGTGAGATGGCAGCGCCTACGGTCCTAACAGTGGTATCAGAGCCAGCGGCACAGGTTCGATTCCCAAGATAAGCGATTAAAAAAAACTTCTTTGCTGCGCAGGGGGGATTGTTGGCGGAGGTCGGTGTGGGCCAAATCAGCAGGGCTCGCTTGCTGGGGGATTATTGCGGAGGCCGGTGTAGGCCAAGTCAGTAAGGCTCGCCCATGACGGAGGCCGATGTGGGCCAAGTTGCAATCGAACGCCGCGGAGCGCTTGGGATAGTCGGTTTAAAGAC
Source organism: Phoenix dactylifera (assembly GCF_051530095.1). Taxonomy (NCBI): domain Eukaryota; kingdom Viridiplantae; phylum Streptophyta; class Magnoliopsida; order Arecales; family Arecaceae; genus Phoenix; species Phoenix dactylifera. The sequence goes on from NC_143199.1 coordinate 28,374,382, forward strand.
CATGGTTAAGCCTTCACTATCACCTGCTGGTTTTAGTGAGATGGTAGCGCCTACGGTCCTAATAGTGGTATCAGAGCCAGCGGCACGGGTTCAATTCCCAGGATAAGCGATTAAAAAAAAAAAAACTCTTTTGCTGAGGGGAGGGGATTGTTGGCGGAGGCCGGTGTGGGCCAAGTTAGCAGGGCTCGCTTGCTGGGGGGATTGATGGCGGAGGCCGGTGTGGGCCAAGTCGCAATCGAATGCCGGGGGGCGCTTGGGATGGTCGGTAAAGACCATGGTTAAGCTTTCACTATCACCTGCGGGTTTTAGTGAGATGGCAGCAGGGCATGGTTTCGATTATTGGCGGAGGCCGGTGTGGGCCAAGTCAGCAGGGCTCGCTTGCTAGGGGGATTGTTGGCGGAGGCCGGTGTGGGCCAAGTTAGCAAGGCTCGCCCATGGCGGAGGCCGATGTGGGCCAAGTTGCAATCGAACGCTGGAGAGCGCTTGGGATAGTCGGTTTAAAGACCATGGTTAAGCCTTCACTATCACCTGGTTTTAGTGAGATGGCAGCGCCTACGATCCTAATAGTGGCATCAGAGCCAGCGGCACGGGTTCGATTCCCAGGATAAGCGATTAAAAAAAAAAACTATTTTGCTGAGGGGAGGGGATTGTTGGCGAAAGCCGGTGTGGGCCAAGTCAGCAGGGCTCGCTTGCTGGGGGGATTGGTGGCGGAGGCCGGTGTGGGCCAAGTTAGCAAGGCTCGCCCGTGGCGGAGGCCGGTGTGGGCCAAGTCGCAATCGAACGCTAGAGGGCATTTGGGATGGTCGGTTTAAAGACCATGGTTAAAGCTTTACTATCACTTGCGGGTTTTAGTGAGATGACAGCGCCTACGGTCCTACCAAAATGTAAGATAAAAGAGAGATAGAAGAACAAGATTATCGTATTCGGATATCTCGTCATACCTAGGGGATTCCATGCTTAATATTTATAGAGAACTGGTTGCAAATCTCTGTGATTAGAAACATGCGATTCACAGACAAGTAGTTGAGCACTTGTCATAATCGCTGATCGGGGCAGTTAGGATATTTCTTTTCAGGTGCACCGTGCCGGACGTGTTTCTTATCTGCCGATTTGGTAAGGTATGATATTTCTTTTTGGGTACATTAAAATCGAGTTGTAATTGATCATAGATGTTATTCAAATACTTGATTGGCCGTTAGTTTTACTAAGCTAAATTATCAAGCGAGATTTTAGAAATGATGAATTGGAGCCACATTAGAAAGGTTGATGATCGTACGGAACATATGGTCGGTGGCACATTAAGTTGTAGGTTGATATCTTAGAGCGCCACCTAATGCTTCTAAGTTAAGGTTGTGATTTCGAATGCTTGGTGGTCGACCAAACAGGCATGAAGACAAGAACCAATGGATGGCATTCAATGCGCATGAGCCTAATCCAAAGTTACTAGAGTGGCAGAAGCGCGTACGTTACCCATGTTGCACGTGGCCTTCTCGGTGCGAAACAATTAATGAGATTACAACAAGATAAGCACTACATGTATCACCCCAGCCACCTTGCCGTTGTGAGCAAGATATCAACATCAAGACCTAGCGACGTTGCGTCCATTGACTAAGTCAAAATCACAGGAATTTCAGCAGAAGCTTCAAAGCGATCGGCCGCCTCTGGTCATTTGCCGACGGAACCAAGACGAGAGGTTTAATTAGTTCCTGCTCCATTCTCTATATAAGCTACCCAAACTCCTACAACAAAAATAAGAGAGTGGAAAGAAGATCAAAGAAATGAAGGTCTGGTTGTTGGCAGTACTTTGCTCGGCCTCCATACTTGGGAGCCTCGCACAGCAGTGCGGCAGCCAAGCCGGGGGGACGACATGCCCTGATGACCTATGCTGCAGCCAATATGGCTACTGTGGTTCCACCTCGGCGTACTGCGGCGCTGGCTGCCAGAGCCAGTGCAGCGGCGGCGGCGGCTCAACTTCCAGCTCAACCCCTAGTGGTGGTGCCTCGGGTGTCGCCTCTCTCATCAGCTCGTCACTGTTCGACCAAATGCTCAAGCACCGCAACGATGCCGCCTGCCAAGCCAAGGGATTCTACACTTACAACGCCTTCATTACCGCGGCGAATTCCTTCGCTGGCTTCGGCACAACCGGGGACGACACTATTCGCAAGAGGGAGATCGCCGCTTTCTTGGCACAGACCTCCCATGAAACAACTGGTTAGTTCTACTTTCTCGTAAAATTCCGGACTTCATTCGTGTTCCTTCTCGTATCTCGTCAGGTGATGGTACGCGGTGCTGTTTTATTTGGTTAGGTGGGTGGGCAACTGCACCAGATGGCCCGTATGCCTGGGGCTACTGTTTTAAACAAGAGCAAGGCAACCCCCCGGCTTACTGTGTCCAAAGCGCACAGTGGCCCTGTGCTGCAGGAAAGAAGTACTACGGCCGAGGACCAATACAAATCTCTTAGTAAGTAGTTTACGACTCCTTGGTCCATTTCTTTCGCTAAACAAGAAAGAACTTAGCCTGATTAATATAAGGAACTAGCTTGCTTAACATGCATTATCTGAAGTTTAAATATGACAAGCTCATTAATTACCCCGAAAGAAATTAGGCTGGATCAAGATATATATCTTGCCATGAATCAGCAATTGCGACATGTTAGATATTTTTTATTCCTTGAGAGACGAAGAATTATAAATGTGATTCGATCGAATTGAATCGTTCCAGCAACTACAACTATGGACCGGCTGGTAAAGCCATTGGCCAAGACCTGCTCAAGAACCCGGACCTGGTCGCCACCAACCCAGTCGTGTCCTTCAAAACGGCGTTATGGTTCTGGATGACCCCACAATCCCCAAAACCTTCATCGCATAATGTCATCACCGGGCAATGGACGCCGTCGGCAGCCGATCAATCGGCGGGACGTGTTCCGGGATATGGGCTCATCACCAACATCATCAACGGTGGGATTGAGTGCGGCAAGGGGCAGGACAAAAGCGTAGCAGACCGGATTGGGTTCTACAAGAGATACTGCGACATACTTGGAGTGAGCTATGGAGGCAACTTGGACTGCTACAACCAGAGGCCTTTTAATCAATAAGTCGTATAACAAAAGCGTGTAATAATTAATAAAACTGTAAGGCTACTTGGTCGTAGCACTAAATAAATCAGCTGTCTTTGAGATCTGTAATATATAGCTGGGACAGCGACATGGCGGCAGTGCCATGAACAAGTACTGGGGATCTTATCTTGTAGCCTTGGTTATGGAAGTCCATGGAAGTTTACGATAAAAGTAAAATAAAAGAAAGTTTGCTCAATTGTTCAGGGTGAGTATTCCATATCTTTTCTTATTTATTTCCAGAACAGACTTTGGCTTACTAATTACGCATGTATCCATATATATCTTCGCTTCGTTGGCGAGTTGGGTGTGGCGATGAGTGTGATGCTTGAATTATTTCATTGATTGGGTTAACCTTCGCCAAGTTCCATCCATTGATTAACGTTAGCAAAAATATGAAAGAAACATGAAAATAAGAAAGAAATCCATTCACTGCTACGGTCTGGATTTAAATCTCCTAATCAAAACATGTTATATCTCGTATGCACGGATCTGAATGCAAGTATACAAGCTCGGCCCATGCTTTATATGGATTAGTGCATACTGAGGTTTGGATCTATCAGAGTCGTTGACTATGGACTTTTTGTTTGAAGAGGATGCTAGGGCTTAAATGAAGAATATATGCAAGAATCTATGTGAGCATGTGCTATATCAGCTATGCACTGGGTAGATCTGTATATCCAATTAGTGGTTTTACTGGTAATGATATCTTGTAAACACGCTAAACATGGCTTGCACTTGTCCATGGCAAGCTCAAAAGTATCCAAAGTCGAGTTTGGTTTATATATGGTACCTCAGGTTAGTTTTCTGTTTAGTGTTATTGTCTTGGATTTCAATACTAAGCAAGATTTCAACATCTAAAATGCTTCAGTAATTAAATCAAGTTCCAGAACGTACCTTGGGACGCTTGCTGTGGACGCCAAAGAGATGAGCGAACGGCAAACCGGCGAACGGGCGAGGGCGAAGTGCGGTGAAGGCGACGTGCGGGTAAAGGCAAGGAGTTAAAGCGGAATAGAAGAATAGGAAATTAGGGTTTATTTGGTTTCTCACACGTTCCTACATGCATACTTTTTTCGACTAATTTTTTTTTAGTCGCAAGGTGAATCTTTAGGGACCAAAATTTAGTCGCCGAAAATTTACCTCCAGCCCGCACGAAATACTGGACTCGTGCCAACTTGGTTTTGTTTTTCCGTGATCAAATATGCATTTAGTTGGTGTAGGACAGTCATTCAGTAACTAACAAGGATGCGTGCAAATTTATTTCTAAGCGGATTTTCAATCCTGCCCGTAGGATGTCCAAAAATTCTATATATTTTTTAGCGGATTTCCGTTCCCACGTCCGCATGCCGCGTATCATGTCGATCCGTATATTTATTTGATAAGGAGTCAAGCACCGAGCTCAAACTTTTAAAATTATATTATAATAATAAAAATAAAAAAGAATTTAAGTATGAAGAAAAGTTGTGGGATTGAGATTCAGTCGAAGAGACGAGGATATGTCTAAGTGAATTAAGGTGTTAAACGATACCGTTTGAAAATAAACAGTTTTTGAACTTAGAAATTAGCATCTTACAGGGGCTAATACAACATCTTTTGGTTTTACGGAAATCTTCCACCACCAAAAGTTTGGTCACTAAAAAACTCGAACTTTCTGCCCAATTTTTTCATCGGAAAAAGCCGCCATTCGTAAAAGTTTTCCCGGACTAAATTTTTTTTAGTCGCTGGAGGTGAACCTTTAAGGACTAAAAGTTAGTCGCCAAAAGTTTTACTTCCAGCCCGCGCGAAATATTGGACTTGTGCCAACTTGGTATTATTTTCCGTGACCAAATATGCATTTAGTCGGTATAGAACAATTATTCAGTAACTAACAAGAATGTTTGTCGCAGATGGCTTTATCTGCAGCGACCAAACTTTAGTCGCCAAACATTTTACCTCCACCCCAACTTGGTTTTAATTTTCTGCGACCAAATATGCATTTAGTTGGTGTAGGACAATCAATCAGTAACTAATAAGAATGTTGGTCACAAATAGCCTTATTTGCAGCCACTATTTATTTAGTCACCGAAAGTGGTCGCTGAAAGTGTATTTTCTTGTAGTGTTAAGAGATGTATCTAAGAAGTTCACCCTCTGGATATATATAATCCCATTGCTTCCTCTTTCCTGGCATCTTCTGACATGTAAAGAATCCAAGCGAATAGTGCAAGGCAGCAGAGTGATTTTTTGAGGCGACTTTTTCGAGTCGCCGTGCATAATATTTTTTATACTACCCCAGAAAGAAAAACTTAGGACTTGTTTAATTCACAGAAAAAAAGAGAGGAGGAACAAATGAATAGACTACCATTAGATACAGCGATAAATACACCAACCCACCCACCTTACCGGAGTGCGCACGCGATCGATTTCAAGACTCGGTCGGTCCTGATACTCCACTAACCGGACGCTGCGTCCATTTTCCCTGAACAGTGAAGACAATCCAAGCTTCAGAGATGTCCCTTCTTTTTTTTTTTTTGGTTATAACATGTGAGTATAAACCGATCTTATCCCCGTTTATTTACGTTTCCCTCGCCATTTCTTGACCACACCAAGATGAGAGATATCTAGTTATTTAGAGTGATAGGAATATCAGAGCCCTTTATTCTGATGATCGCATCTTCAGAGCCACTCGCTCACATTTGCACCAGAGATTGACATTATTATGGCTACGAGAGGATCCTGAGCCATCGGATTGAGTCAGGTTCAGATCGGGTCCATTCGAGTCTGCATCATGTTTTTTTTATTTGCCTTATTAGTTGCTTTTGTTTGAGTCGATTTGGTTGTGTTTCTGTTATTTTGGAGTTGATTTGGTTGTTGAGTCAAGTGATTGGATCAATTGATCAATGTAAGACCTAATTATAAAGATCCAATTTTGGGTGAGATCAATTGGTTTAATGGTCTAATATTAATAAGGTTTAATTTAGTATGTAATCAATTAATTGAAGGGTCTAAGTTTGGTTAGTTGTTAATTGTTGACTTGGTCAATTCATGATGTAAGACCTATATAAGGGCTACCCTGCTTATGAATTAGGAGAATTGAATGACTGAATAAAAAAAAAATTCTAGCCTTCTTTCCGTTTCTTCTTCTTCCTCCTTCTCTTTTTTATTTCCTGCGTCTCTATAACCTGTTATTCCTGCGTCTCTATAACCTCTTCTTCATCCTCTTCCTCTTCTTTTTTCTTCTTCTCTCTCCTTCTTGCAGTGGTCCGCCATCAGCTTGGTATCAGAGCTCCGTCCGTCATCACAAAGTCTTTTTGGTCTTTAAAGATAACTAGCCTATTACCTTACAACAAACTTGCTTGGATAAATATTTTCGGCTAAGAATTAAGATCCTCCATACTGGATTACCCATTTGGACCCGCAGGCCCGCAGGGGAAATCACTCTGACTGTCCTATTCCGTGAGGACTGGCAAGTACTGAGGCCCAAGCCGCTCTGACTCTTCCCGCAAAACCTTCAGATCTACCCCCCAATTTATGAACGCTAATCGAATCATCCCCTTTCCCCTCTCCTTCTCCCCTCCCTCGCCTCTATCTCCAAAACACAAACCCTAACCCTAACTCTCGCTCGAATCCATCCAGCCATGGGAAACTTGAAGGTGAAGAAGGTTCGCAACAACAAGCGAAACAACAAGAGGTGCAACCTCGGTCTCAAGCCCAAGAAGGAGTAGAACCACCCCGCCGCCGCCCACAACCACGACCTCGTCCTCTTCAGCGCTGAAAGCGACAGTGCCTCTAGCGGCCGGGGCGGTGGCGGGGGCTCCGATGACGATCCTTGACCACTTGCCCACCCCTGACCACCTCCACCGCCTCCTCGAGCCCTACACCAAGGACCAGCTCATCGGCTTTCTCCTTGACACCGCCGCTGCCAACCCTGACCTCCTCGCTCGATCCATGTCGTCGCTGACCATGATGTCTCCCATCGCAAGATCTTCGTCCACGGCCTCGACCGGGACGCCACACGCGAGACCTACCTCCAAGTCTTCGATCCCTACAGACCCATCGAGGACTGCAACATTGTCGTTGGCAAGGTCACGGGCCGTGCCAAAGGCTATGGCTTCATTCTCTTCCGCTCCTGTGCCGGCGCCATTGTTGCCCTTGTTGTTGACCCGAACTTGGCCCAGATCCAAACCAGACCCAAATTTTTTAGGTCGGGTCTGGGTTATATATAGACTCGAACCAACTCGAATGACCCATTGGGTCAAAAATTATAGCCATGGACTCGACCTGACCCGATCTTCAAATGGATTGGATTTGGATACAAAATTAGGATCCGAACAAGAAACCGAATTGGGTCAGGGTTACCCAAGATCCAACCCAACCTGACCCATTTGCACCCCTATCTATATATGTATGATATATGAATGATTCAGATAAGTAAGAAGTAAGAACATTTTTATAATGGTTTCTGTATTAAATCATATTTTGATCATGTATGCTTGTGATTGATAGTATGATGGATGCATATATGAGCATAACTTACATTTACATAATCGGACTAATAGATATGGTGCTCTGGACTAACCATGTTATATTGATTGCCTCATCACGGGCGAAAAACGTGACTGGGGTTAGTCTAAAATCGGAATAAAAAGAAATTAATGTGCGAATGTGAACTTGATTGAATGAGCAAGGACTTTGGGCTTATCTTGTTACTATCGATTGCCTCATCACTGGCTAAAAATGTGATACCATTGATTGCTTCGTCACAGGCTGGATATATGATACTATCAATTGCTCCATCACAGGCTAGAAATATGATACTATCGATTGTCTTGTCACAATCTAGAAATGTGATACTATTGATTACTCCATTACATGCTGGAAATGTGATACTATTGATTGCCCCATCACAAGTAAGAAATGTGATACTAATGATTGCTTTGTCATAGGCTAAAAATGTGATACTATTGATTGCCCCATCACATGCTAGAAATGTGATACTATTGATTGCCTCATCACGGGCTAGAAACGTGACTAGAATTTAGCCCAAAGTTGAAAATATAATTGATCTGGATCAAGTTATAAAGAAATGGAACGAAAAGTATTGAAAACACTAATGACGATTTATGAGATATCATATGCTATACTACTCTTGAATGACTAAATTTCTGTTGATATTTGATGTACATACTTATACTGATTATTCGAGTATTATTGATAGTCGGTTTGTAATTTTGTGATATGTGGAACAATTTCTTGGGATTTTTAAACTTATATTATTATTATGTTGGTGTGGATGTATGGAGATTCTTACTGAGCTGCAAAGCTTATAACTCCTTTGTTTTTCTCTTTTTGAGAGTTGCAGGTTGCATATTACATAACTATATATTGTTGGATCACGAGTGAAAGGATAATTAAGTAGAGTATCGCTGATACTGGTTAGTTAATCAAATTTTGTAATTGATCCAACTTTGTTGTTTGTTACGAATTAAGATCATTATTGTTTAATAATATTAAGGTTGTAATATATTTTTAGAATTTGCATATTCTCTAGGGCTTTACTTTAGGGAGTGTGCGGTTGTGTCGCGTGCTAAACCCGAGAGTTAGGTTCGGAGCGTGACAAGTTGGGACGACGGCATGGCGACTGTGCCATTAACAAGTGGGGATCTTATCTTGTAGCCGTGCTTATGGAAGTGCAAGGATGCTGACGGTAAAAGCAAAAGAATAAAAGAAAGTCTGCTCAATTGTTCAAGGTGAGTATTCTATATCTCTTCTCCTTTCCAGAGCAAAGACATTGACTACTAATTCGAAATGTTTCCATATCTTCGCTTCGTTGGCGAGTGTGGTGATGATTGTGATGCTTGAGTTATTTCATTGATGGGGTTAACCTTGGCCAAGTTCCATCCATTGATGTCAAAAATATGAAAGAAGCATGATCTTAAAGAAAAAAGAAAAAAAAAGAAAAAAAAGAAATTCATTCACTGTGACGGTCTGGATTCAAATCTCCTAATGAAGACATGTCATATCTCGTTTGCAAGGACCCGAATGCTTATGGAAATCGACGATGTCCCGTCTCTAAAATCGAACCATCCAACTATGAATTACTCATATCGACACCAAAGAGGGTCCAGTCCAGTCTTTGAAGTTGCATCGTCTGAAATAGCCTGTTATGATGAGATAGTCGATGCCTTAAAATCGCTGCCACGCTTGCAAGTTTGGCAACGGACAATTCAAGTAATGGTTGGGTGAGGACAAGTGGAGCGGATATTTAATTTCATATCAGCCATGGGCTGCTGAGTATATTCCAAATATTTATACAGAATCAATCAAAGAATCAGAATAATATTTTTTATTTTTTAAATAAAATTTTGAGTTATTACAAATGATATCAGAACGAATTCAACATATGCTCCACATGGACTAGTGCATACTGCAGTATGGATCTATTAGGGCAGACTCTGAACTTTTTGTCTGAAGAGGATGCTAGCACTTAAATGAAGGAAGTATGCAAGAATTTATGTGGGCATATATGTAGTCCTATATCAGCTATACACCGGATAGATCTTAGTACATATATAGATAATTAGTGGTTTTACCACTAATGATATCTTATAAACACACTAAACACACTTGTTCAAGACAAGCTCAAAAGTATCTAAAGTCGAGTCTGGGTTACGTATAAGGCTGCAAATGGGTTGGGTTGACCTATGACCCGACCCGCTTAGACCCAACCCAACCCGCTTAACCTGACCCGACCTATTTTGGAGGACCCGTGAAGCTGGGTCGGGTCCTAAAATTGGACTCGTTTCATTTTTCTGGTCGGGTCTGAATTTAATAAATTCAGACCCGATCCGACACGACTCATTTAAAATTTGGATAATTTTAGATTTTCAATCCTATGATCCGACCCAACTTGATCCGAATCTGTAAAATTATTTGGGCCTGCAGGCTGCAACTCGCGGGGATGCAAACACAGTTCCGAAGCCATGAATTGGTTGACCCGAATCAAACCCGACCCGACCTATATTCAAATTTTTTGGGTTGTGTCCGGGTTACACATAGACTTGACCCGATCCGAATGACCCGTTGGGTCAAAAATTGTAGCGGTAGACCCGATCCAACCCAATCTTTAATCGGGTCGGGTCTGGATCTAAAATTAGGACCCAAACCAAAAATCAGATTGGGTCAGGGTCACTCATGACTCGACTCGATCCGACCGGACCCATTTACACCTCTAGTTACGTATGATACTTTAGGTTAGTCTTCCGTGTAGGGTTATTGTCTTGGATTTCAATTCTAAGCTAGATTTCAACATCTAAGATGCTCCAGTAATTAACTTAAGAGATGTATCTAAGAAGTTCACCCTGCTGGTATATATGCATCCTCGTTCCTGGCATCTTCTGCCATATAAAGAATCACAGCGAAGGTGCAAGACAGCAGAGCGATTTTTTGGGGCAATTTTTCCGAGTCACCATGCATAGCATTTTCCAAACTATCCCAGATATGGATGAAGCAATGGAAGACTTAGGACTTGTTTGATTCGACTGCCATTAAGCACGCCGATAAATACACCAACGCACCTGTTACCTAGTGCGCACGCGATGGATTTCAATACTTGGTTGGTCCTGATACTGCACCAATTGACCCGTCACAATCCTTTTTTTTTTGTTATCAAATGTGAGTGTAAACAGCTCTTATCCCCCTTTATTTACGTTTCCCTGGCCATATCTTGACCACACCAAGGTGAGAGATATCAAGCTATCTAGAGTCTTTCCGGACTTTAAATATAACTAGCCTACCACCTTACAACAAACTAGCTTGGATTAATATTTTCTGCTAAGAATTAAGATCCTCTGCAGACTGCAGTGCATATTTGTGCACCAAAAAAAAACTGTACAGTCTTGAATATCTGCCATGTCATCCCATCTGGAAGATGGATGGTTGTGGCTTATTCTCATGATGGACCATATTTGGCATCCAACTAATATTCTCTATCTTGAGATGAGCAACAACCAAGTATCTTCAAGATGGATGATATGGTGGCTATTGAAGCTATATAGTGTTCTACGTTGCAAAATAGGCGCCATAGAGGATATGGACTCTAAATTAACTTACCGTAATAAGCCAGTACATATAACATGTTTTCCAATAATTTTTGTTTTCTTCCAAAAGAATATGTGTAGTTCAAAAATCCCTTGGTGCTTACTATTTTTTTTTTTTTTTGCCGTTGCTTCTCAATTTTCATAGTCTTCAACTGTTTTTGAAAGCAATGAAAAAATTATAGGGCTCGTTTAGTTCGAGGAAAGCATTTTTCCTCCTAGGAATATGATTCCTAGGAAGCAGATTTCTAGGAAGAGAATACCTAAGAAAGTACTTTTGGCATGTTTGGATGAGCATTGAAAAGTGACAGATTTCCAAAGTACTTATGTTTGGTTGACCATCCACTTTTCTGAAAAAGTTATGTATAATTTCTATTATATCCTTAATAAAAATTAGGTCTTTAATGCTTCTTTAATGTTGAAGGGCCTTTTTGGGAAAAAATAAAAATGGAGTAATTTCCGCCTCATGGAAAAGTCTTTCTCATGAAATGTGAGAATCATATTTCCATGGGAATACAACTTTTCCGTCTCTCTCATTTGAAAACTCTAATCAAATAAGAGGCTTCTCATTACTTTTTCGTTGACCATACTTTCCTCATTCTTTTTCCGCGAACCAAATGAGCCCATAGTGTTACCTGAACTCAACGCGCCCAACAACTGCAACTATGGATTGGTTGGTTTTAGCAAAAAAAAAATGAAAAGCAATTGGCGAGGATGCACTCAAACTTCACGGGCTTGGTCGGTACTGCCTCAACTATCCCATTCAAAACTGTGTTATATATGGTTGTGGCGATGTCGTCACCGGCGACGGATGACATCAGCCGCCGATCAAGCGGCAGACAAGTTCCAGCATACGGTGCATCACCATCATACTACAGCAAAAATAGGTTTTTCCGACTATTACCTGTTGACGCAAGATAGAAGCGCCGGCAATTTGGTCACTGCGCTAAAATTTACCAACGCTTCTTAGTAGCATCAGAAGGAATCCGGATTAGACGACGCTTATAAGCGTCGTCATAGATCAAGCTTTGGCCTCCAACAACGCTTTAAGCATTGTCAAAGCCCAAAGCTAGTCCTAGCATCGATGCTTATAAGCATCGTCGGAGACTAAAGCTAGGCCTAGCATCGACGACGCTTACATGGTGCAGAAACGACGACGCTTATAAGCATTATTGGACACCACAATTTCCCCACCTCCCATCCCTAAATCTCCAACTCGTCGGACACCAGAAAACCCATTGTCCCTAAATCCCCAACCCCAGACGCCATCATCCACAAAATTCCTATTTCTTCCCCGCGCGACCAAGCCTCTTCGTCAAGCTCCGCCTCTGCCCGTCCGTGGAGGTCTCCTTCTCCTCCTCCTCCTCTCCTTCTCTGGCGCTTCCCACTTCCTCCTTCTCCTCCTCCCCCTTGTTATCCTAGATACCCAAATATAATTGATAAATCAATAATTCAATATTTCTAATATTCATAAACAGTAAATAAGAAGAATAAACTAGCAAATTATTTACTTGACAATAAAGTAATAAAATGAAGAAATGAAAGAAGATGGCATGTGGATCAAAGCATGCTGACGCGTTGTCCTAAGAAAGTTTATGCCCCCCCACGCATGGGTTCGCTGGCACAGATCTCCTAGAGATACGACGACCTAGTACAGAACTACGTCTTCCCCACCAGAACACCTCCAGAAAAGAAAGAAGAGCACGTTCACGCTTGCAGATAGCTCAAAAGAAACTCAGAAAAATAATTGAAATTATGAGGAGAAGTGAATAAGAACAAGAGGAAGAAGAGAAATTTTTCGTCACTTTGAAATGATCCCTAGAGCCCTTTATATAGGCTCGTGGGCTGCCCCCCCCCCCAAAAAAAAACAGGCGCGTCAAAAGAAGCAAACGCAGGCCAAAAGAAGCAAAATCTGGCTGAAAGAAGAAAGGAGCTCGTTGACGCGGCCCAATTGCGTGAACGCACGCGATTGCGTGCGGACTGGAGAAGTGGCAAGCATCCAAGCCCAAACAAGGGGTCAAAGAAGGAAGGAACGTGTGCAGAATCCATGGAAGAGTCCGCAGACTCTTTCATATAGGCCAGGCGAGCAGAAGCATGGGCGGCCAAGATGCAACAGGCCGTCGGATCAAAGGAGCATAAGAAGACATGTCATCAATCCGCGTGAGCCAGCAAATTCAGCACATGGCCGCAAAATATCTAACATAGTGTGGATCCCCTTGCGGTTGATTAGGAAGATTAATTGAATTTCAAATTGTTGCCGCACATGGACATTAAGCATGTGTAAAGGGCGCAGGAAGGCGAGAAATCGGAAAAAGAAACGCGAAGATTAAATGTGGCGCAGTTTTCAAAATAAGATTTAAAATATTTAATTTAATTCAACACCCCTCTCCTCTCCTGTGGAGCCACATCCTGGTCTCGACGCTCGCCTTCCTCCGGATCACGCCCAAAGGTGTCGTCGAGGTCCATGAGATGCTCTATGAGACGGCATCCCACCTCACTCGCGGCGGCGAGACTAGTATCTTCAGCCCCATGCACACGATCCTCTCCCAAAAGCCTCCCATTGCCGCCAACCACCAAGAATCTTCTACTTCTTAGTCCCACTCCACCTGGTTAGAGAGGTCGACCTTAGATCTTTTCTTTTTGTATTATTCATTTTCTAATTTATTATTTTTTTTGTTAACTTCTAGGGTTATCTACCTTGTGCTATTAGAAGAAGAAGAATCAGAAAAAAAACTTGTAATGGAAAAAGAAATTGAAAATTGGGCTTTTTCTTCCTTTAAATTAGGTTTGTTAAATTTATTTTCGACAGAAGTTAGAATGTCTGTTAGTCTTTTTCTCCAGATTTTGGATGAACTGGCCGGCACTTCTTTTTCAGTTCGATTTGAATGACAAGAATGCCCTTTTTTTCGTTTAAATTATTGCTTATGATCCGATGGTACTGTTTCATGATCTTAATTGTTCTCCGAATCAGATGGTGGAGGATGAGAGTATATATATATATATATATATATATATATATATATAGCATGAAACGAGAAAGATCTTGTGGGCGGAAGGGATGGTGAGTTGTCGTGGGTGTCGGCTTGTGTTGGATTTGAGTGGATGGTTAAATAATTTTTTAAAATATTTTTTTTAAAAAATAACTCTAATAATACTTTAAAGCGTCATTAGAACAGATATTGCTGAGATTGGAATGGCCGGCGCTTTTGAGCATCAGCAAAGGCCAACACTTATAAGCGTCCGCATAGCGTCTGTTGTATAAAAAGCACCGGCAAATAAAATTTATATGTTAAAATTGCCGACGCTTTAGAAAATGTCGACAATAAAAATATCGATGCTTATAAGCATCAATATATACATTAAAAAAAAAAAATTCTCCTTCTTTCTTGTAGTGCCACCGGCAATAGCAGAATGGTGGAGTGTGGCAAAAGGCAGGACAGTAGGGTGGCGGACCGCATGGATTCTACAAGACATACTGTGACATGCTGGGAGTGTGTCATGGAGACAACTTGGGCCGCCTACAGCCAGTGGCCTTTTAATCAAAGATTCATAGTAAAGCCTGTAATAATACAATAGTAACACAAAAAAACAGCCAACAAAATCAAAAGAATTTAAGGAAGTATGTTTATGGCATAAGATGAGTGGAGATGATGTTTATGGAGTTCAAGTAGAGATTATCCTTGCTCTCTTCCCTTTTTTTTATTTATTTTTCCTTTATTCTTCCTTTTGAGGATGGTCGTGACTGATTTTGATCGACTTAACCTTCACAAAGTATGTAAACTAAGAAGAGCAAAGGAGCCTTTTTTTTCCCCCCTTCCAATCCCTTAATTGAAATTGCTCCGGAGTTCAGTGAAGCATGATGGAGGATTTATATCTCACCATTTATTACTTCATGGGATCCAATTTCAATTTGTTCAGGGCTCTTGCAATATAGTTAGTGGATTTTGTTATTTATACAAGTATCTTTTTTTTCTGTTAAAGTTATGAGATATTCCTAAATTGTTCCGGAAGCAATGTTTGTGGCCAAGTGGCCAGAAAACCGGACTCATTTTGAAATTCTATCGTAAATAAACTGGGCCCGTTTCCTGGACTGGCCTCCAAGCTTTTTCCGGGCTAGATTTCCATCATCTGTTCGAGTTCATGACGGTGTATGATGGGTTCATATACACAACATCATGCAACAAGTTAAATATTTCATCCATCAGTAGTAATATTAAGATATCATTTTTGAGAATAATATTTTAGCCAAAATCATAAATATATTTGCACATAACGTGCCTTTTCTTGGGTGCAAGCAATGGCTTATTTATGCTACGCTGTCCCAATAAAATGGAATGAATCCATGTGAACCAAAACCAAATGGTTGTATCTTATGTATATGTAGATATATACATACATATATATTGACATTGGAAATGGTAGTGTTTTTCTTGTTTTCTATAATTCATATGGAGACGGTACACACATATATACATATATACATACATACAGATAGATAGATAGATGGATAGATGGATAGATAGATATTGATATTGGGAATGGTAACGTTTCCCCTTTTTTTATAAATATATTTCATATGGGGAGAGTGGAAGGAATGTGGGCGACTTTGACTTACGGATTATGCGTGGCTTACCACTTCTGTGAAGTGAACTTCATGTCTACTAAGCCAGTGACAAGTTCCACTTAAAAATTTTATTTTTTTATGCATTGGCACCAGATAACTACTTCTGGATTCAGCAAAGTCATGGTCGACTTATCCTTGAACATGGAATTCTGTAATATAATCATGCGTTTGTGACTTTTCCTTTTGGATTTTGGACTTACCTTACTTAATAGGGCAACATAGGGCGGCTAATGCATAACATCGACTTGATTTAGTGACGACAGAAGAACACCTCTTAAAGGACTAGCCTAACCCGGGATGAAACACCTTCTTTTCCGCCTTTCGATAAGTAAAAGTACATTAGTAGGGGCAAAACAATAGCCGGCACTTTTTTTTTTTTGTTAGGCAAAAAAATGAAAACAAAATCTGATCAAGAAGGATGCTCGTTGTCAAATGTTGATCGAGAATCCCTTGCCAATACCTCAAGAAGATGGGCAATGGGTCCACATCCAGTATCTGTATCAACAAAAGCAAGTTCTTTTCAATTTATTTAAGATGTTCGCCAATATTGCATGAGCTCATATTAGCCTTTTGTTGTCACACACGCATATACATATATTAGTCTTTTGGGTCACAATCAAATACACCTTCTTTTTTTTTTGAATTGGATGATAAATATTCCTTGTATACCAAAATATATATGACTTAGAAACCACCATCTATGCATAAAGTAGACATTTTTTTGTATTACTTGAATTGTCCGAATTTTGATCACTTCATGCATGCACTAGAGGACTCCAAATCATATGATTTTTTATATGTAAATAGTTTAAAGGTATTAAATCATTCTAATAGCTCGAATCATCAATATAGGCCATTTATCATTCAATTAAAAATTGTGTAACTTTATAGTGTGTGTCTATACATATACATACATACACACATATATACATACATGCATATACATACATACATACATACATATATATGTACATATATGTATATATGCATATACATATGCATGCACACATACGCGTGTTTGTGTGTGCATGCAGGCGCATGTGCACGCCAGTATGTTCATCCTACCTCAACTAATTAAATCCATAGTTCCTTTGTATTCCTTTTTTTTTCAATGGTTTAATACTTCAAAGATCTTACTCAATGCTCCACAATCTGGCCATTATCCTTTTGACCGTATAAAACTGCCCCTTATTTAGATTTTTGAAGCTCAAGGTTTAAGGAACTGATAAGAATCAACGTGGCAATACTACATGCACCTACGTTTGAGCAAATGAACATACCTCTTCACCAAGGAAATTTGGATCGTAATTTACATTTCTTTTAATTTGATAAATAATTATAACATTACACATGCAAATTGATCCATTGCAGCTACAATAAATGCAAATTAACTTAATAATATACATTTCTATTCACAAATTTAACATCAATAAAGTCAAACCTCAACTCCTTCCACCTCTCCTCCTCTACATCCAAGACCATCTCTTTGGCTAACACCTTCTATGAAAACTTGTCGATATAAATATATCTCAAAATTCAGAAATTAAGCACATTGGCATAGGAAGGAGACCATGGATCAAACCATGGACTCCTAAGCTGACTCCAGAAAGGGTCCTGCATCCACTCTAAACTATTGTACATCGGAACCTTAAGCTTAGGCAAATTCACCAATTGAGTCGACTTGGCCACCACCTCTTTCTGTACCTCCTCCTCTTTAGCCTCTTTGACGCATCCATCATCATCCACTGTCGTCAATTTTTGCAAGCTCTCTTGATCCGATGGTGACTCTATGGTCGACCTAGAATTCGGTGACGACATTGCCGCTCTTTGCTCTAGCTCCTTTAGTGATGTTGCTTTTCGGTAGACCTTGCACAACACTATATCCTCCTGAAATTTTTTTTAATAGTGTAAATTTTATAACTTTGCTAGCTAATGGATGAAAAAGAAAAATCAGGACATGTTAGGCTATTTGATGGTGATCAGATGGTGGATGTGATACCTTGGGAGGGGTGGTAGGGTCGGGGAGGCGGTACTCGTTCATGACCCAGTCGGTCTTGGAGCCACGTGGGGCTCGGCCCTCATAGTAGACCAGGGTCTTCTTGAGGCCAATAAGCCGCTTCGGGTCCGCCGCACTGCGAATCGGTCGGTCTGAACCGGTGGCCTTCCAAAACCCATGCTCTGTCGTTCGATTTGGCCGACCGCCATTGGATTGCTTCCGATCCCTTGGCACAAAGAAGTACCACTCTCTTTCTCCTATCTTCGCCAGCCCTGCCTCAATAATATTATTACATTAACATATACATAATGAAACATTTCTTTTGATTAAATGCGAAAAAGAGGAAAGGTGATGGAGTTTTTGATGTCCTATGTGGTGATTCTTAGAAATTTGCCAATTATAGAAGTTTATCCAGGATGCGGATTCCTTTATAGATACATGCATGTGGAATTCCCCATTCATCATGCATCACAAACGCCATGGAGTGCTTCCAATAGCTCCATGGAGGTAAAATTCTATGGATTGAAGCTTCGTTGTCAAATTTTAATGCAGCAATTGACAAGCGCTAACACTGGATTCTTGGAACGGCTTAATCTCACGTTATATTCACCTAATCCTAGTGAATCCAACGGCAGTACTTCCCGAGAACTGCTCTACATGAGATCGATACATGCAATTCATGAGACTTGTGCAGTCCACTGAATGCCCCACATGGCATGCATCGCAAAGCACATACGTTCGTATAAAGAAGATGAAAAGTTTCCATGGCCATAATTTTGCTTTGATATGATATATAGAAAATTTTCAGCTCCTATCATTTCAACCAATATAAATTTGCAAATTCTGATATCTTGACCGAAAAATATAAAGATATCAGCCAATATTTTTTCATTCATTAATTCTTTTATTTTCTAAACTATTTTTTATTAAAAAAATCAAAATCAATGTTTAAAAATAGCTACTATATAATCTCGGCTTCGCCATGTTCATGAGATTAACCTCGAACTCTTTGCGAGCCCTTGACGAGTTCAGGCTGTGAGAAGCCATTTTAGGGAGAGAGAGAGAGAAAGAGAGAGAGCATACCAGGTAGTTCCCAAGGGTCATGGCGGTAGAGATTGAGGGTGCCAATGATGTCAACCTGGAGCTTCTTCCCCAGGACTGCTCTTCTAAGATAGAAGTCCAGAAGCTCCTCCTCCGTAGGATGGAATCTGAAGCCCGGAAGTTCCATGCTGCTACTCTCTCTTCCTTGTATGGTTATAGAGAGGTTGGGAGATAATTTATTGGCTCAGGCTTAGAGCTCCTCTATGGACTCCTCTCTTGTGGCCAAGAAAGGGGAAGGCGTACAAGCGCTTATAAAGATAGCCCAGTCCTTGGAAAATCCGGCGAGGAGCAGCAGCCAGGGAAGCAGCGGGCGGGCCCACAACACCGTAAGGCTTGACTTTTACCAGCTCAGATAATGCCAACCGGAATGACGTTTTTGGATTTATTAGTCCTAATTATTCATGGCTTAGTTAGCTTAGGGTTTCTTAATCTAATTCTTTATGTGAAAGCACGCATTCCAGGGTTTACCAGGTTAATGCTCCTCTCCTCGGGATTCGTGCAGCTGGTCCTTAGGACTTGTCCCCTGTAGAATTTAAGTGACGTAGAAAACGGGCTCGGAACACGGAGGAACCTTCCGAATATATTTAGGAACCTTCTTCTCTTTATTCTTTCTTTCTTCTTCTCCATCTTCCTCTCTTCTTCTTCTTTTTTTTTTTTTTTTTTTTTTTTTTTTTTTTTTTATTATTATTATTATTATTATTATTATTATTATTATTATTATTATTATTTACTACAACGACTGCTCACTAAATCAAAAGCCACAATCTGACATAACTATGAAAAAGATTGTCCAAAAGATCCCTTCAAAATGCTGTGCTATATTGGAGGCGGCTCAATCAGTAGTTCTATTTGCCGTCCGATATACATGTTCAGCACTTTTTTTGATCATCTTAGTAGAAGCATATCGGGTACATCAAGTATGTAAACATTTAGAATTTTAAATTTGAGCCTAAAAATATTTTTCACATGCATAAATATACACTCAAGCACACACTGTTTGTTAAAATCATCAACTGCCTTTCTTGCAAATCAACTACGAACTATTGGTTTAAAAAGCGAAAAAAAAATAATATTATTTTTTTTCTCTTTTTAAATACCATGAGGGTGGCATCACTAGAGTTCAAAACCAGGATATCTTTCAAATAAAAAAAAAATGCCAACTAGTTGAGTTAAAGCAGGCGAAAATTACCACCTAGTTTTGATCTTGAGATCGCCAACAAGTTGAGTCATGTCTAGCTGGCTCTGAATATTAATTAATTCATCATGCTGATAAATTACCATTTAATCTACAAGTCTTTCTCAAGAGCCCACTGATCAAATGCCTAAGCTTTCCGGCTGACGACCACCACTTAAATATTAAAACTGATGATTAAGATCAAAGTTTGGTGAAAATGTAGTCCTCATATTTTAGTTAGGTGAAAATATAGCCTTGGATTCATGAAAAAAGCGATATGTTGGCTCAAGACTTGGAAAGGAAGAAATAATTGGACAAATAGGACAAACATGAGCCAAATTATAGCTAATTTATGGAAATTATAAGCAGACATTTCGGACAAGCAAGCGTGGAAGTTTTGTTCATTTAATGTGTCATCTAGAGCTTACCAAGTCAAGATGACCGTATTTTCGCATAGCTCCAAACTTGCCCTCGACTTTCTTATATAGAGTTGCATGACTTATGTATTATTATTATTATTATTTATTATTATTATTATTGTTGTTGTTGTTGTTATCGTTATTATAATTATTGTTATTTGTATTGTTATAATTATTGTTATTGTTATTGTTATTGTTATTGTTATTATTATTATTATTATTGTTATTATTATTATTATTATTGCTGAGACGAATGAATCGTATATATTTAGTATGAGTACATCTTAAAAAAATCAACAAACAAAATATTCCAAAATGATGATGGCAAGGCTGCCGGCCGTCCATAATATTTCAGAGTGGTGATCGGCTACGTAGGAAGTAATTCAATTAGAAGCTCTACTTGTATTACGGTAAATTTGATTTGCCTCAAAAATAGTGTACTTTTTGGCATATTAATTGTCAGATATCCAGAAGTAGAGGATGCACTTATCCTTTTCGCTAGCAGTGCTGAACCAGTCATAAGCCATGGCCGTGATGCGGTTTCCACCTGTCTGCGTGCCAACCCTGTCTTAGAACTATTGATTTTAGACGACACTTTTCTTTTGGTGCACCAGAATATCCTGAATAAATTTATTCTACCTTCTAAGTAATCTGCCATTAAGAATTTAAAGCTCTTAAGGCCGTCACCAACGAAGAAGTTTGTCGCTTAGCAGGGTGATTAGTTCTCACGAATTCCACGGCTATTCTTTCAGCTGCATCAATATTTTCTACTTATCTAGAATGCTGAGTGTAAATCCAAGATAAGGAAAGAAACAACAACATAAAGAGCTTGTCTACAGGAAGTGAAACTAGAGTAAAACTTATAGCTAGGTCTAGGACAAAACTTATTTACCATGCTAGCTAGGAAACCGCAGGCTGCAATCCAATTTGCATTGAGGACTCTTTTGGTTCGCGAAAAGAGAAGAAAGAAAAATATGATCAATAAAAAAAATAAAAAAAATGCCTCATTTAGAGTCAGAGGAGAGAGATAGAAAAATAATTTTTATAAAAATAAATTTTAAAAAAAAAATCTTATGTGAGACATAGAAAGATCCAATTTTTATGGACTGAAAATTGAGATAATTTTTTTTCTTTCAAAAATACCCTGAAGCTTTTAGATAGAATGTAATAAGATCTTTTTCTTTATTAAGGACGTAATAAAATTTTTTCTATAACTTTTTCAGAAAAGTAAATGCTCAATCAAACATAAACTATTCTATAAAAATCATCTTTTTAGGCATCAGCTTTTAAGAAAAAATATTTCAGTAAAAAAAAATTCTTTCCTCAAGGTAACGATTTTATATTCACTTGAAGACCTAATTGTTAGGAACTAGCCTCTTACATTATAAACTCAACATTCAAGAATCATTCTTGGCATACGATTTTGTTTTTTTTTAAAAAAAAAGAAGCTGGTGCGTACCATGCAATTTCTATCATCCAAGAGACATTGTTGGCATTCGAGCTGCAACTGTTACAAATTGATGTTATAGCAACAATTGTTGTTTCACATCTTAGGACCGCTTTCATTTCTAGTTTTTACTTTCAAAAATCTAAGTAAAATGTATTGGGCTAGATCATGTATGATAAAACCTTTTTATTTTTTCAAATAATTTTCTAAAAGTCTTTTTATACTTTGAAAGCAAAAATTTATTACTTTCAGAAACAATGTCCAAAATTGAAGGAAAGAAAGTTTGGTACAAAAGTTGTCTTCGAGTTAACACTCAACGGTTACATTATTAAATTTTAATATTATGAATTTATTAAAATCATAGCAATTTTTTAACTTAAATATTAAATATTACCGATTCTATTATGATTTAAAATAAGCCAATATAAAAGATAATAAACATCATTATAGCACAGGGTACTTAAATTCAAATAATACATTTTTTCTTTATTAACTTCATACAATCATACTTTTAGGAGTTCACAATATAGTTTTGGGGCATGGTGCATGTTTCATTAAGCCATGCCACCAACAAACAATTCAAGCAATAGAATCTTAGCAGTCAGGAGAAGCATGGCTAAGGGTGCAATCAAGCCAAGTCGAGTCAAATAGTTAGTGGCTCGAGCTTGACTTTATTCCAAATACTCCAGTTTGAAACTTGACTTAAGATTGATCGAGCCTTAATATCCAATAAGCTCGAGCTCAACTCAATAGAAAAAAAAGATAATACTCGAGATTGACTCAACTCGGCTCGAATATCAACCAAACCATGCTCGAGCTAAAGTTTGAGATCAAATTGAACTTTTATCATAATTAAAAAAATATATTTTAAAATAAAATATAACATAATATTATATTTAAAATATTAAATTAATAATATATTATAAATAAAATATAATATTTTTAAAAAGATATATACTTGACTAGGTATTTTGCTACTCGAGCTTGACTCGAAGAATTATTCGAGCTACTCAAGTTTGGTAACAGTCGAGTCAAATCGAATCGAGTTGAGTCGAGCTTGGATTCGAGTTAAGCTCGAGCAGCTCTCGAGCTACTCGGCTCATTTGTACCTTTACGCAGGACATTTGTCGAACATATATTAGAGCTTTTGATTGTCCAATGCTGCATCAATCATATATTGCATGTTGAGATACATGGAATGCCTCTAACATACATTGCATGCGTCTCAAAAGGACCGATCTGTGATCAGTGCATGATTAGAAATGTTGCTTAACCTGCTTCCCAAGTTTCTACAATTCTAATAATGTTGATGCTCGGTCTAAAGTTAGTGCAGCTGACTGACCACAACTTAGACAGCACTACGTGGACTGATTCAACTCTTCCACCCAAGAAGACTTCCATGGATGATTTCTGCTGGTAGCTGTGGTGGTCATCCGAGCACTTCGGTCAAAGTCTTTTGCGAATATTCGCCCTGGTCCACCAAGGGTGGGGTCCATCCACTACGGTCAAAAATCCACCAAAGTCTAGAGATTTCAGGCATTATTGGTTTGGTCTTCCTCTCACCTTCTAATTTTTCTCAAATTTCCATCACTGTTGTAGTAAATATTTCTTTCTTTTCCTATGGATTTTATAATGGATGCTCACGTAAGGGGGAATTGGACTGGTGGAGTCAACTCCAGAGACTAGACTCGCTGAGGATGGCGTTTCTGGTAGAAGAAAAGAAGAGCCGGATTTCTAAATGCATCTTCTGCGAACCAAGGATTTATCTTCCTCAGCATGGATTCATCTTGAATTGTCGGCTTCTCGTTTTGAGACCTATGCTGATAAATAAATAAAGAGGATCGGAATGTTTTGAGATCTATGCTGACAAATAAATAAAGAGGATCGGAATGTTTTGAGATCTATATAGTAGGTGACCGATGCCGGTCCAATTTTTAACCTAGTTTAGAATTTTGGGAGTTTAAGTATCTCAAGTAAAAGTTTTGGTGCATTCTAACCAATACGTTCTAAGCTGTGCATTACTGTACTAGCTATTTTCTCTACTTTCTCTCTATTTTTTTTTATGCTGCTCTCATGCTTTTCTTGTGTGTTCCTCTTCTATCATGTACGTAGCCTCTTTTTTTTTTTTGTAACGTCCTTTTTTTTTTAATAGATACTGGGAGGCTTTCTGCTTCCTCCGACTTTCATTGGGAAAAAAAAAAATCTCAAGTAGAAGAGTACTAAAAAATCTTTTTATATGAATACATACTTTAATATATAATATAAAGTAAAAGAGCATTAGAGTGATGTGTAAATTGTTGATTATTTCTAGTTATAAGAGCTAACAATGATCATCATAAAGCAGCAATAATTTTTCAATATTCAAAAATATCTTGGAATGTAATCACCTCTCACTAACGCATGGGCTAAGAGTATAAGTGCCCATATCCAACCAGTGGACCAAAATCTAATGGACCAACAGCAATAGAATATTACAAAAAGTTTAAAAAAAGTAATTTATAAGTAATAACTATACAATCAAATGTTATAATGACTTTTAATATGTAGGCTCAAACTTTTAATCCCATGTCTCCAGCCATATCTTTCCTTTTCTAACCATGTTGATTGAATGTTTGAGTATTCAAAACCTCTTGTGAGTCTGGATACAAAGTATCTTCAGTCTTTTTCACAACTTCTAAATTGATTTTCCACCAGCCTATTCTATTCAATCTAATTCTAGATAGAGTCGGTAGACACTATTTTAGTATTTAGTATAGGTAGTGTAAGATAAATAGAAAGTCTTAATAGATTTTTGCATAATCTCTTCTTCAATCCTAAGAGCAAAAATAGAGTGCAGGTAAAACCCATTCATTCTCAAGGAAAGACTAAGTCCATTTCCAAGGTTATTCTGGCTGTAGCTAAATTTTTTCAAGAATCTGACGCTGGGCTTGTTTCATTCCGTGACATCTTAGGAGGGAGCATCACACAGGCTAAGTTCATTAATTCCCCTGCATCAATGGTCTAAGGGTGTGAAAAAAGCGTTCATGTCGTAATCCCACCAAACTTGAATGTCCCACCGAATACAGCGGCGCAAGCTCCGCTTTCCTTGTCGTTTCACAAAAGAAATCTACTCCGAGAACTTTCTAGACATTTAAGTGGCCCAAAAGTCTAAAAGATTATATCTAAGTTTTCCAAAGAAAATTACAAAACTACCGCCTCAAAATTACTTTCATATTCCAAAATTAAAAAAAGTTCCAATTAGCCATTTAAATTTTATTTTATTGTAACATGGCACAGCCAGCTGCCTAGATTCTGGCACCATTAATAGACTGGAAAAAAAAACTTTCGGTTTAGAGAAATCGGATCGTAGCTTTCACACTATTTGAAAGCGCTCCATCATTTATCATTCATTCTTGTGCACAGATCTTAAAGTACTCCATCCTCTATCATTCATTCACCTGCACAGATATCAAAGTACTCCATGCTTTATTATTCATCCACATGCAGAAAACTTAAAGTACTTCATCCTTTATCGTCCATTTGCCTACATAGATCTCAAAGCAATCCTTCTATCTTCCATCCATTGCATAGATCTTACAGCACTCCATCTTCTTTTATCCATCCATCTACACAGATCTTGAAGTACTCCATCCTTTGTTATACATTCATCTACACAAATATTGAATCACTCCATCCCATGTCATCCATCCGCCTATGAAGATCTCAAAGTACTCTGTCCTCTATCATCCATCTGCCTGTATAGTCTCAAAGCACTTCATCCTCTATCATCCATCTTTTTGTACATATCTCAGAGCATTTTATCCTCTGCCATCCATCTGCTTGCATAGATCTCAAAATATTCTATTTTTTGTCATCCATCCACTTGCATAGATCTCAAAATATTCCATTGCCTGTCATTCATATTTTTTGCATCTCAAAAGACACTACCAGAAAACACGCGTATAGTGACGGGAAATTAGTGACGGACCGTTATCAGTTACTATTTGTGACGGATTAGTGACCGACAGAAATTTGGTCACCGTGGTGTAAACTTAGTGACCGTTTAGTGACAGACCGGTCACAGAATGCGCGGGTAGGATGGGCGCCAAACCTTAGTGACCATCATAGTGACGGGGTATCTGTCAGCAATATGATAACCAAAATTGCAACCAGACAGTGACAAATGCAGCCGTCACAAATATAGTAACCCTAGTATTTATAAATTTTTAAAAGATTATTTTTGGCAGTAACAGATTATTGACAAAAATTTCTGTCACCAAATTTAATTTTTAATTCCAAAAATATTAAAAATATTATTTTTGAGTAAACCTAAATTAAAAGAAAAAATAAAAGGAGGAATATCCAAAATGAAACTAAGTGTGCCCGCCGTTCCGCCCAAATTTCTTCGATAATCCAAATTCCAATCGCTCTCTATAAAACTCAAATTTCTTCTTCTCATTTTAAAATCTCATGGTGTCGGCCATGACCCATTTGCACCCCTATTGCAAGTTTCCTGCTTTATAGAATTTTTTTACCATACTTTATAGTTCAAAAATATTTTTGCCTTGCAAGTCCCATCCAATCAGCCTTATAAATAAAAAAAAAATTTGATATGAAATTTGGCTTGCAAACCGATTTAGCCCAAATCACGATTTAGCCCAAATCAGCCTATATACAATTTGGCTTGCAAACCGACTTAAATACCAAAACCCTAACCTTTCCCTTCCCTTCCCTTCCCTTCCCGTCCCTCGCTGAGAGCAGCCGCCCCCCCCCCCCCACTCCCTCGCCCCCCCTCCCTCGCTGAGAGCCGTCGCCGCCCCCCCTCGCTGAGAGCCGCCGCCGCACCCCCCCTCCCTCGCTGAGAGCCGCCGCTGCCTCCCCTCCCTCGCTGAGAGCCGCCGCCGCCGGCCCCCCTCCCTCGCTGAGAGCCGTCGCCGCCCTCCCTCGTTGAGAGCCGCCGCCGCACCCCCTCGCTGAGAGCCGCCGCCGCACCCCCCCTCCCTCGCTGAGAGCCGCCGCTGCCTCCCCTCCCTCGCTGAGAGCCGCCGCCGCCGGCCCCCCTCCCTCGCTGAGAGCCGCCGCCGCCGCCGCCCCCGCCCCCCCTTTTCCCTCGCTGAGAGCCTGATAGCCGCCTCCTCTCGGTGTCGTCGCCTCTTCAACGACCGGCCGGAGGCTCTTCGCGTCCTTCTCCCCCGGACGGCAACCTCCGCGGCTCCGGTCACCGACTCACAGTCACCGGTAAGAGTTTTCTCCTCCTCCTCCTCCTCTTCAAGCTCGATCCCGGTAGATTTTGCCCAAGCCCGGAGAGAGAAAGAGAGAGAGAGAGAGGTGGTGGGGCAGCGAGACAGCTCGGAACAGTGGGAGAGTGGGGAGTGGGGACAGTGGTTTTGTTTTGGGTGGAGACGGGAGACAGAGAAAGAGAGGAGGGATTTTTTTTTTTTTTGCTAAAATAGACGAAAGAAACTTTGATATATCTGAGTAGCTGCTTTTATTATGATACTTGGACACATCACTTGGTTGGGTAAATCATGATACGGGCACTGTGTCGAATTTACTGTTGCTAAAATAGACAAAAATAATGTTGTACTTGAGGAGCTCCTTAATATTATGCATTTTTATTCTGACACATTTGTTAGTCCTACCAATGGTTTGCATATATTTAGACTGCTTCACTGATTATTGTTGTAATTTTGAGGGTTGATGGGTTGGGATTATGTAAAGTTCATGGATTTTAATTTTTTCGTCATGTTATTCATTTTTACAATCATTGTTCATCTGCAAGGAATAATGGAAAGTGGTGGAAAGTGGTGTTGCTTCATGGTTGTGAGTTATTTCCAGTGTGCAATCACATTTGTCAATCATGACGAACGATTGGTACATATCTTTATTCAATTAGATTTCTATAATAATTTTTATATTATTGTTCAGTCATCTTAAATTAGCCCATTATATGTTAATGAATTTTTTCTTTTCTCTTTTGTAGAAATTAAAGTTAGGCAGGGAGCCAACAATAGTTGAATCTTTTAATCGGACGCATAAGACAAAACAAGGCATGGGAGGATATGTAGATAAGAGAAGTGAAGCTGTCATGGTAAGTATAATTTTTTTATGATTCATAAATATTATTGAGCTTGCTCATGTTTATCTCTTGTTTGATCCACCATAATGTTTTTCTCTTCTTTTAAATCAACTGGCAGGCAAAGTATTTAGCTGAATACTGAAAGAGTAGATGCCCTACAAGCCAATCGCAATATGTATTGCGAAAGGTTTTTTCTTTTGATTTGTCCAAATCATGTACATGACATTTAAATATGAATAAAGGCGTTATGTTTTATCATATGCTGTTGATTATATTTATGATAAACTCCTTAGATTAGGGCAATGGTTTTAAGACTATGATGAGATCATACTAGTGAGACTTAAAATCCTAAAATCCTAATCTTAAATATTCCCAGTCATTGGTACATTGAGTCGGGGATCAATGATTACCGGAAAGACTGGCATGTCTTATGTATGCTCGATGCAGAGGATGATTGATCTCACAATCATTTGTGTGGAGACACTAATATAAAGATGTGGGTGCTCATTAGAGGAATGAGTTCACTGAATTGACCTACAAAGAGAAATCTTATGAAGTCTTACTTACATGTCAAAAGATGATTCTCTTAGTGGGAGTTGTGCAACTGATCCTATGACCTGAGATCACCATGGTATCTTGTGCACATGAACCCATATTTTGGTTTACACTCATTCATGACAATAAGTTATGTACGAGGTCTTCTGGATATGGTGAATTGTGTACGAAGATTATGAGTAGGTCAACAAGGAATTAATCACTTCTAGTAAGAGAAGATAGCATCCTATTTATTCTAATTATATGATAATTCAGGAAGCCTTTGATCAAAGCAGAATGAAAATTAGAAAGAATTTCTAATGTTTCATTATTTGAATTATCATTAAAAGATTGAGAAAAATATGAATATGAAATTGAGTTTGACATATATTCATACTCATATACATATTTGGGATGCAGTTTGATTAAAGGATTGAATTGCACGGTAACTTGCCACTGAAGGGTATTTTTGGTATTTCCACCAAATTCTATATTTTCCGGGTAGACATGACACGTTGCTAGACGTCAATCTTGTCTTATAGGTTTGATCGAATTAAAGAGCTTAATTCGATCACCAATTAGAAAGGATTCTAATTGTTAAGTTTGGGTTCGCACAGTTTGGACTTAAATCGATTAGAAGAGTTCTAATCAAGTTAGGTCAACTTGCACTCACACCTATTGCTGGCTAAGTATGGAACCCAATGGGTCACACACAAGAAAACTTATTAAGGGTCTAATTGGATTAGATCATGTTTGCAAGATAGACATCCTAGCAGGTGTTGCAAACCCTTAGCTCTTGATTCGAATTGGATTCGAATCTGATTCTTAATTGATCTAATTTGATTAGATCATCTTCTAATATGGGTTAGCCAAGAGTTGGCACCTAATTGGCTTGGTTTGAGTCTAATTGGATTAGATTTAATAAATCATTCAATCTAGACCGTTAGATCTTGATCTACCGTTGGATGAAGACATAATGGAGAGTTGGTTTAACCCAATTGGATTGGGTTAGAGGATGGCTATCATAATTGACCATTGGATCTTAATCCCACCATTGGATGAAGACATAATGGGTCAAGTAAATGGCGCCTTGCATTGGAGCCCTTGGATCATCATCATGAAAGATCAAGAGGTGAGGCGTGATGGATATGTGATTAGCATGTGATGTTGACTTGGTCAAAATATGGCACCACATAAAAGGACATATCATTTGATACACCTCTTCACTTGATCTGCACCTCCTCTTATTTGATATGGCCCTTAGATGATGTCCTTTCATGAAAGGATGTGTGGATGGGATGCATCCCTTGGAGATGCATCCCTACACCTATTATAAATAGGCTAGCACTCCATGGGTTTCATCATTCCAACTCCACCCCACTCCTCTCTTCTTTCTTTCTTACATTAGTTTCTTTCTTTCTAGCATTGCTTCTAGTGTGTCCTAAGCCAAGACAAGGTGGTCTTCTTTAGGACAAAAGGATTAGAAGTGATTTTAGAAGGTTAAAGAAAAATAGAAAGAAAGGAAAGCAAGCCATTAGAGTTCTTTAAGAATTCTGCATTAAGGATCAAAGTCTTTGGAGCTTAAGACTTAAATCAAGTTTTCGTGTGGATCAACATTGGAGGGTGAACACTTGGGCACCTAGTGGAAATTCTGCATATTGGATTAGCGTTAGAGGTATTCTTCTATTTCTGCATTTATATTATATTATTTGATTGCTTCCATTAAGGTGATCTTGGCTTATAAGGGTTTTATGTTAAGGAACTTTATCAAGAAATTTTTAAAATTTCTAACTTCCGCTGCGCATTATAACATGCTAAAACCCTTCAGTGGTATCAGAGCCATCCTTAATTGGTTCAATCAAATAATTATATATGATGTATGATTATTAATTTACTATAAGATAGTAATGTCATATGCTTAATGAAATGCTGAAATATATGATTCATATATGATATGATATGTAATAAAATGTCATGATATGAAATTTTCCATATGAAAATATGTTGAAGCATGTTAATTAGTTGCTTATGATTTATACATGCTATGAGATAGCTATGATGCATGATAGCTTATTTTAGATATGTTAAATATATGTTACAATTAAAGAATGTGCTAGAGACTAGTAAGCCCTCAATAAAAATTATATTAAGTCATAGTGTTGAAAAACTTTGAGCTAACCCATTCTAGAACAATTAATCTAATTGGTGTCTAAGGAAAGCACTAAAGGTGGTTACTTAATTAGGACCTTACTCTCTGAGTAAGGGGAGCCTCCCACCTGCTTACCTGGCCAATTGTTTGATTGTCTATTATGGATAAGCTTAATATTGATATAACACTATTGATAGCCTTCCTTCATGCCTCGATATTATTATGTCAAGATCCATGCTAGTTTGTTGTGCTAACACAAAACTTGCAATGGGGACTGATGTTATACTGTCTTGGTGCATTAAGATGCTTATGGCATATTTTAATATATTGCCTTGTTGTGCAACCACAAGGGCAATATTATTCAAATATGACTATATGGAAATGAAGGGTTTGACTTAACTAAAATATTATTGTTTGTTGTGCTAACACAAGGCAATAAGTATTTTAAGAGGACAAGATAAAGTTGAGAATTGCATGAGATGCAATTGGAAAGAGTTTCCTACCTTTGAACTCATAAGAGTTTGTTGTGTAAACACAAGGCTTTTTATGATGAATTAGGATCTCAACCCTACTAAGAAAAATTTTATTTTCACGTTTATCATAGGAGAGGGCTATGATATTCGATAAAAATAGTAGGAGACAAATTAGATTAAAGTCCTTATCTAGTTGCAAACATGTCATCATGATTGGTCTGCTTATATTAGTTTTGTTCTTGCATATGTAGAATTATTAAATGGCTTCTTCACTTTCACTAAGAGGCATCTTAGATGCCAACAAGTTGACCGGACCAAACTATGTGGACTGGTTGAGGAATTTAAAGATAGTACTCACTCAGGAGAAAATTTCCTATATACTTGAAACTCCTGATCTCGGAGATCTAGGGGATGATGCTACAGAAGAGGAGGTTGCCACACATAAGATGTGGAAAAATGACAGTGTGACTGTCAAATGTATCATACTTGCCTCTATGAGCAATGAATTACAAAGGCAACATGAAGGCATGGACACTCAATCCATACTTCTCAATTTAAAAGAGTTGTATGGAGAACAAAGCAGGACTGCTAGGTATGAGATATCTAAGCAGTTGTTCCGTGCTAGAATGAATGAAGGAACTCCAGTGCAAAACCATGTTCTTATGGTTATAGACTTGATCACCAGATTAAGTCAATTAGGTTTTGCTATGGATAGTGAGCTCAGTCAGGATTTGATCCTGCAATCACTGCCTGATTCATTCTCTCAGTTTGTTGTGAACTTTCACATGAACAAGCTGAACACCTCCCTGCCCGAGCTGTTAAATATGCTCAAAACAGCTGAAGGCCATATTAAGAAGGATAAAGGTCCACTCCTTCTTATAGATGGCACCTCTAAGAGAAAATCGGGCAATAAGGGTTCTAAGAAAAGATTGAACCCTAAGAGTAGCATCAAAAAGAAAAAAGGAAAGAAAAACTCCGGATCAAGTACCTGTTTTCATTGCGGCAAAGCTGGCCACTGGAAAAGGAATTGCAAGAGTTTTCTTGCAAGTATGAAGACCGATGCAAGAGTTGCATCAAAAGGTATGTTTATGTTACATGCCAACTTGTCATTAAGTTCTTCAAATTCAAATTCATGGGTATTGGATACCGGCTGTGGTTTTCACATTTGCAAATCTTTGCATGGACTACAGAAAATTAAAATTTTGAAGAAAGGTGACTTCGAGCTGTATGGCGCTGGAGGAGAGTCCATCCAGGCTGAAGCTGTTGGAACCTACAACTTGGAATTGCCTTCGGGAAAGCTCCTACAATTAGAAGATTGTTATTATATGCCCAAAATTATTAGAAATGTAATTTCCATTCCTTTGTTGTTAAAGAAAGTTTTTGAAATTAATGGAAAGGGCAATGGTTGCTCTATTTATTTTTCTAATAAGCATCTTTGCAATGGCATTATGGAAAATGGTCTTCTAGTTTTATTACTTAATGACAATGTCTTTCATATTAATAAAAGCAATAAAAGAAAGAGAGAGGAAGTGAATAATACCCTCCTTTGGCATTGCCGACTTGGTCACATAAGTGAATCAAGAATCAACAAGTTATACAAAGAAGAGTTCTTTGATCCTTATGATTATGAATCATTAGGAACTTGTGAATCTTGTCTTATGGGAAAAATGACCAAGTCTCCATTCACTGGACATGGAGAAAGGGCAAGTGAGTTATTAGGACTTATACATACAGATGTATGTGGTCCTATGACAACTCCAGCTAGAGGTGGATACTCTTATTTCATCACATTCACTGATGATTTATCATGGTTCGGATTTGTGTATCTTATGAAACATAAATACGAAGCCTTTGATAAGTTTAAAGAGTATCAAAGTATGGTTGAAAAACAAACCGGAAAGTGTATTAAAATCCTTCGATCTGATCGAGGAGGTGAATACCTTTCTAGTGAATTTTTAAATCATCTTAAAGAAAAGGGCATTCTCTCTGAATGGACACCTCCATATACGCCACAACTAAATGGTGTAGCTGAACGGAGGAATCGTACTCTATTAGATATGGTAAGGTCCATGATGTGCTTTACAGATCTTCCTATTTCCTTCTGGGGTTATGCCTTAGAAACTGCTACATATGTGCTAAACAGGATACCTTCAAAATCTGTATCTAGTACTCCATATGAGATATGGAGAGGTAGAAAGCCCAATCTTAAATATTTTAAAATATGGGGCTGCCAAGCATATGTCAAAAGAAATTTTGGACATAAGCTAAGTGCTAGATCAGATAAATGTACATTTATAGGTTATTCTAAAGAAAGTATTGGATATCTCTTCTATCACCCTACTGAACAAAAGGTATTTGTTAGTAGGCATGCCACTT
This sequence comes from Phoenix dactylifera, assembly GCF_051530095.1. Taxonomy (NCBI): domain Eukaryota; kingdom Viridiplantae; phylum Streptophyta; class Magnoliopsida; order Arecales; family Arecaceae; genus Phoenix; species Phoenix dactylifera. Next base: position 28,407,917 of record NC_143199.1, read on the forward strand.
TCTTAGAAAAAGAGTTTATCTTAGAAAAGGGCAGTGAAAGAAGAATTGAACTTAATGAAGTTCAAGACCTACAAATAGAAACACAAGAAATTCTTCAACCAGATGTACCCATTGATGAAGTACAACCACAACACACATCTCCAAAGGTCAGATAGAGTGCGAAATGCACCTAAGAGGTATGGGTTTATCATTGAGAATGATGAAGCCCACATCGTCGAAAATGATGATCCTCTGACCTATTTGGAAGCTATCATGAGTAATGACTCTAACAAATGGTTAGAAGCTATGAAATTCGAAATAGACTCTATGTATACCAACCAAGTATGGACTTTGGTTGATGCACCAGAAGGTGTAAACCCTATAGGTTGCAAATGGGTCTATAAGAAGAAGATTGGAGCAGATGGCCAAGTAGAAACCTACAAGGCTAGATTGGTGGCAAAAGGTTTCAGGCAAAAGCAAGGAATTGATTATGATGAAACTTTTTCACCAGTTGCCATGCTTAAATCTATTCGCATTTTGCTTGCAATAGCTGCATACTATGATTATGAAATTTGGCAGATGGATGTCAAAACCGCCTTCCTTAATGGTTATCTTGAGGAAGAGGTTTACATGACACAGCCAGAAGGATTTGTCTCAAGTGGGAGAGCAAATCAAGTATGCAAGCTTAAGAGATCCATTTATGGATTAAAGCAAGCATCGAGGAGTTGGAACATCCGTTTTGATACAACAGTCAAAGAGTTTGGTTTTATCAAAAATGTGGATGAACCATGTGTGTACAAGAAGACTAGTGGGAGTGCCGTTGTCTTCTTAATATTGTATGTAGATGACATACTAATCATTGGAAATGATATTCCAATGTTACAATCGGTCAAGACTTGGCTATCAAAAAGCTTTTCCATGAAAGACTTGGGAGAAGCATCCTATATACTTGGTATAAAGATCTATAGGGATAGATCTAAAAGGATGCTAGGCTTGTCCCAATCTAAGTACATAGATCGTGTGCTGAAAAGATTCAGCATGGAAGGAAGTAAAAGAGGTTACTTACCTATGAGTCATGTCATACGTCTCTCTAAGAAGATGTCTCCTAAGACATCTGAAGAGAGGAACAGAATGAATTCTATTCCCTATGCTTCGGCAGTAGGATCAATTATGTATGCTATGCTATGTACTAGGCCTGATGTTGCTTATGCCTTAGGCATAACAAGCAGATTCCAGGCTGATCCAGGAGAAAATCATTGGATAGCTCTGAAAAATATTCTTAAGTACTTAAGAAGGACTAAAGATATTTTTCTAGTTTATGGAGGATCTGAGTTGAAACTAGAAGGATTTTCTGATTCTAGTTTTCAATCAGATCCAGATGATAGCAAGTCCACTTCAGAGTATGTCTTTACCCTAAATGGTGGTGCAGTGAGCTGGAAGAGTTCCAAGCAGCAAACTGTAGCTGACTCAACTACTGAGGCAGAATACATCGCTGTAAGTGAAGCCGCTAAGGAAGCTGTCTGGATGAAGAAGTTCATCGCTGAGTTGGGAGTAGTTCCTGAGATTGCTGGACCAGTTTCAGTTTATTGTGACAACACTGGAGCTGTTGCTCAAGCAAAGGAACCAAGATCTCATCACAAATCCAAGCACATTCTAAGACGCTTCCACCTCGTTCGAGAGATCGTCGAGAGACAAGACATAGTCATTGAACGAGTAGACACAAAGAACAACTTAGCAGACCCGTTCACTAAAGCTCTACCACAACAGCAGTTCGATCGCCACCTCGATTGTATGGGGATAAAATATAAGAGCGATTGGCTTTAGTGCAAGTGGAAGATTGAAAGAGTAGATGCCCTACAAGCCAATCGCAATATGTATTGCGAAAGGTTTTTTCTTTTGATTTGTCCAAATCATGTACATGACATTTAAATATGAATAAAGGCGTTATGTTTTATCATATGCTGTTGATTATATTTATGATAAACTCCTTAGATTAGGGCAATGGTTTTAAGACTATGATGAGATCATACTAGTGAGACTTAAAATCCTAAAATCCTAATCTTAAATATTCCCAGTCATTGGTACATTGAGTCGGGGATCAATGATTACCGGAAAGACTGGCATGTCTTATGTATGCTCGATGCAGAGGATGATTGATCTCACAATCATTTGTGTGGAGACACTAATATAAAGATGTGGGTGCTCATTAGAGGAATGAGTTCACTGAATTGACCTACAAAGAGAAATCTTATGAAGTCTTACTTACATGTCAAAAGATGATTCTCTTAGTGGGAGTTGTGCAACTGATCCTATGACCTGAGATCACCATGGTATCTTGTGCACATGAACCCATATTTTGGTTTACACTCATTCATGACAATAAGTTATGTACGAGGTCTTCTGGATATGGTGAATTGTGTACGAAGATTATGAGTAGGTCAACAAGAAATTAATCACTTCTAGTAAGAGAAGATAGCATCCTATTTATTCTAATCATATGATAATTCAGGAAGCCTTTGATCAAAGCAGAATGAAAATTAGAAAGAATTTCTAATGTTTCATTATTTGAATTATCATTAAAAGATTGAGAAAAATATGAATATGAAATTGAGTTTGACATATATTCATACTCATATACATATTTGGGATGCAGTTTGATTAAAGGATTGAATTGCACGGTAACTTGCCACTGAAGGGTATTTTTGGTATTTCCACCAAATTCTATATTTTCCGGGTAGACATGACACGTTGCTAGACGTCAATCTTGTCTTATAGGTTTGATCGAATTAAAGAGCTTAATTCGATCACCAATTAGAAAGGATTCTAATTGTTAAGTTTGGGTTCGCACAGTTTGGACTTAAATCGATTAGAAGAGTTCTAATCAAGTTAGGTCAACTTGCACTCACACCTATTGCTGGCTAAGTATGGAACCCAATGGGTCACACACAAGAAAACTTATTAAGGGTCTAATTGGATTAGATCATGTTTGCAAGATAGACATCCTAGCAGGTGTTGCAAACCCTTAGCTCTTGATTCGAATTGGATTCGAATCTGATTCTTAATTGATCTAATTTGATTAGATCATCTTCTAATATGGGTTAGCCAAGAGTTGGCACCTAATTGGCTTGGTTTGAGTCTAATTGGATTAGATTTAATAAATCATTCAATCTAGACCGTTAGATCTTGATCTACCGTTGGATGAAGACATAATGGAGAGTTGGTTTAACCCAATTGGATTGGGTTAGAGGATGGCTATCATAATTGACCATTGGATCTTAATCCCACCATTGGATGAAGACATAATGGGTCAAGTAAATGGCGCCTTGCATTGGAGCCCTTGGATCATCATCATGAAAGATCAAGAGGTGAGGCGTGATGGATATGTGATTAGCATGTGATGTTGACTTGGTCAAAATATGGCACCACATAAAAGGACATATCATTTGATACACCTCTTCACTTGATCTGCACCTCCTCTTATTTGATATGGCCCTTAGATGATGTCCTTTCATGAAAGGATGTGTGGATGGGATGCATCCCTTGGAGATGCATCCCTACACCTATTATAAATAGGCTAGCACTCCATGGGTTTCATCATTCCAACTCCACCCCACTCCTCTCTTCTTTCTTTCTTACATTAGTTTCTTTCTTTCTAGCATTGCTTCTAGTGTGTCCTAAGCCAAGACAAGGTAGTCTTCTTTAGGACAAAAGGATTAGAAGTGATTTTAGAAGGTTAAAGAAAAATAGAAAGAAAGGAAAGCAAGCCATTAGAGTTCTTTAAGAATTCTGCATTAAGGATCAAAGTCTTTGGAGCTTAAGACTTAATCAAGTTTTCGTGTGGATCAACATTGGAGGGTGAACACTTGGGCACCTAGTAGAAATTCTGCATATTGGATTAGCGTTAGAGGTATTCTTCTATTTCTGCATTTATATTATATTATTTGATTGCTTCCATTAAGGTGATCTTGGCTTATAAGGGTTTTATGTTAAGAAACTTTATCAAGAAATTTTTAAAATTCCTAACTTCCGCTGCGCATTATAACATGCTAAAACCCTTCAATACTCCAAAAAATATGGTGATGCCTCCACCTCAGATGCTCCTCCACGTGATTATGACTTGTGGTTTGAGGCAACTGGTGTCCCAACTCATGGCCATGTCTATGGCTTTAGTCCCCTAGAGGATCTCACTGGAATTATTGGGCAATCATCATCTGCTTCCACCTCTACAAGTCAAGCTCCAGAGCTGTACACTCATGAAGACCTTCTACGTATTCTTGAGCAGGAAAAGAAAAAATGGCAAGAGGAGGTTCTTCAAAAGATGAGAGAAGAGATTGGCTTTGGACCAAGGCATGCAGATCGGGGGAGTAATGGTGATTCTGGTTCTGCTGATCATGCTTCATTATAATTGTTTTTGCCTTAGATGATAGGTCTTTGCATTCCTAGGAGGAATGAAATCTCTGTTGATCTTTATGACATATTTTTAGACTTTGATTTTGATGGATTCAGGACATGTTGATGCCAATTTTGAATGACATTTAAAATGACTTTTGCGTAATGTTGAATGCCTTTGCTATTAATGATATTATTGTTATTATTATTATGTGCCAATCAATGTACCAAATGTACCAGGTTATTAGATTGTGATCGGTGACCAAATTTTGGTTACTAAATTGTTTACCAACTATTGTGACGAGCAGTCATAAACTTAGTGACAGGATTTTGGTCAATAAAAATTGATTTTGCTCAGCGCGTTTGTAACCAATTAGTGACCGTAAACTTATCACTAGGTCAGTGACGGGATTAATGACAAATGTAGTGACAAAATGTGTGACCATGTCTGTGACGACTAAATCTGTCACTAAAGGTCGTGACAGATTAGTGACCAAACTTGTGACCGCATTCTGTGACAAAATCAGTGACCAAGTTGCCTTCGTCACTAACTCCGCAACTGGATAGTGACGGGAAATACATAATTTCTTAAATATTTAATTCTTGAATTTGTAACGGCTTAGTGACGGCGGTTCTGTCACGGAGGTTAGTGACGGGAATCGCCGCCGTCACGGAGAATTTAGCGACGCGTGTTTTTGTAACGAAGTCAGTGACGGGAGCTCCGGTCACAAATTCCATATTAGTAACCGGAAACACGGTATAGTGACGGGAATCTCCGTCACTATACGCGTGTTTTCTGGTAGTGAGACTCCATTCTCTATCATTCATCTACCTATATAGATCTCAAAGTGCTTCAACCTTTATCATTTATTTGCCTGTATAGATGTCAAAGCACTCTATATTTTGTCATTCATCAACTTGTACAGATCTCAAAGTACTCAGTCAACAAGACTCTCCTTTCCCTCCCTTTCAATTCATATTGAAATAAAAGAAGAATAGGTCTAGGATTTCAAACATTTAAGGTTCTAATATAAATGGCCCAAATTTGGAGAGTTATCCCCATAATTTTTCTTAAAATTTTTTTGGTTGTCACCTCTAGGAGAGACCCCAAGTCGCATACATATTTAATATTTTAGACTAAAATTCAAATTTTTTTTTTGTATGTGTGCCTAATAGCAAAGCTAGAACCTGGCTTATGAAAAAGATGATAACTTTCAGCACATAGGCTGATACTCTGTTTCACACAGCCCAAGCCTCGTACCTGGCCATGACTCATGAGGCTGCCGAACGAACCCGTCAACCAAGTCTCATCGTCGGCTTAGTATAAAGTTTTACGGCCGTCGCTGGAAGGCTACTTTCGTAACTCCACGATTCCTCATGGTGTGGCTGTCGTTGATTAGTCTGATGTGATCATCTCCCTCAATCCTCCATCAGTCGTCTGGTGAATTGAGTTTCCACCAATGGAGATGCACCACGTCAAGCAAGAACCTGCTAAGCAAGTTGGTGAGGGAGCTCGGTTAAATGGCACGTAATTAGTCATGGCATTGACTTTGGCTGCATGAGATTTTTGACTCATACTTTCAAAGAGTGAAGATTCTAGTGGCCACCAGGATCAAAACCTTCAGACAGATCAAAATGTCAAGTGGTTCACACCAAAAACAATATAGGTCAGGCTTGGATCAAAAATCCTAACCCTATTGAAACATGGTGGATTTGATTATTGAAACTCAATCCTGACTTAAACTGACCTTAAACAAATTCGATATGCTCTTTGTACAAGGTTTATTTTTTCAGTTATAAATTTATGAAACTAATCATCTACGTAGGTTGTTGAAAGATGATTACATGCGGTTTTGTTTTTTAATTTTATAAAAGTCCCGACTGTATTATTTAATAAAGCAACATAATTGGAGAAATTAAATCATGCACCTTATACACCACCTGGTCGTGCACCACGCCAATCACTAAGATATTCTTCAAGATCCTATTCATCATGCGTTCATCTCAATGATTGTCCCACAGGATGTTTCTCTGGGATTGTCCTAGTGCCCGCCATGTTGATGCATGCGGTGCGGAATATAATTTCTTCTGGGTTTATAACCGATCTATGTATCTATTTCTTGGGGTTTATGACCACTTATAGTTAATTTGGTTCCGTCCAAAAAAATTGATGGATGAACAAAATAGATTTTTCATGCCGCTTGATGGATCGAAAAATGGATTAGATATATTGCCCTAATTCATACATAGATCAAGTCTGTAAAGACTCGTTGCAACTCAGCCTACTTTCTGCCCTAAAGAAGATGTTGATATAAATGTTAAATTGCGTGATTTAAGGCCTGTGCCTAATATAGAAAGTCTGTTTCCATCTAGAGCTAACTGTGACATCAAACTCCTAGAATCATGCTTGGCTTTGATGCTATCAAGGTTCTTCACCACCCAAAAATCGGGTTCTTCACCACCCAAAAATCGATCTGCGTCTATTTGCAGCTTCATCAGAGCAAAGAAACTTTTGGCGGCACTGGAGACCTAACTTGACGGCATCCCAAGGAAAGAAGCCCACCATTTTCATGGGCACATTTCATGATTATTCCAAAGATAATTGGATCTACGGAGTGCATGGTTATTGGCAATTTCATTATTTGTGGCATCCAAAGCCAGAGTTCTACTCATTTGTTAGGTATCCAACACTTACGGACAGACTAATTCATAAGGAACACGGGAATTCAATTATTTATTGAAATATTTTATCAAATTCTCAGCAATCATTCTGCATGTACTGAAAGCCAACACTTTGAATGAGTTGTCCTCAACTACTTGGTACAAGGGTGGTAACATCCCTATCATGTTCAAGAGATGCCTTAACAATGTTATCGTGGTAGGACCAGCAAGAATCTTGAATACATGCTTGTCTGTAAACATAATTCATGATTCATGGATCTTAAAGTATTGTGTTGATCTCCCAGAGTTTGGATGCCTCTCACCTCTGCAGTTTGTCAATCGTGATAACCTTAGCGTTCTCACCTTGCAACTATGAAGGATACCGAGCCAAAACAATGACACCATCTCCCCCATCTAGCCTTCAGAGCTCAGGCATCCAATGCTTATTGCTTGACTTCATCACGCCATTGTCTCCGTTTTCCTCCTCGTTAATGATTCTCCTTTGGTTGGTTATCCAAACCATCCAACTTTTCGCTTCGCTTTTTTTTTGGTATCATATTTTGCTTCATCGTTTTAATCTATTCTCATGGTCTCCATCATTAGTTCATTTGCTTGGACTCGTTTATGATGCCTACTTAGAACCAACGTGTCTCCACATGGAGTTAGTCCACATTTGGACCCCAAGCTAACCTATATATATATATATATTCATGAATATTGCACCGAAACCCACGAAATATCTCGAGTTCTAAGGAGAGATTTCACCCCACCATCTTGTTACTAGTGATTTCCGAAGCACAAAACTTCGATGGCGGAACAGATGCCCATCATCGCTGCTGGCCGCGCGGCCGAGCCGGTTGACGGAGCGGCGAAGGATGACATGCAGAAGGCTCCTGCTGAACAAGCTCAGGATAAGAATAGTGCTCTTGAAAAGCTAAAGGTTGACGGCTCTGACTCTGGTTCTAGTCCTGAAAGAGACTCAGTAAGATTCACTCGTTATAACATATGCATTATATTCCTTTATTCTTTATAGGAATGCAGTTGGAATATGTTATTCTACTGCCTCTATCACAGTTGAAGCTATTATGAATTGATCGCTACCGCCATTCTGCTTGGATACAGGCAAGAGGTGATGACAGCTCTGATGGAGAAAAAAAGAAAAAGATGGTAGCGAAGGAGAGGGATAAGAAGAAGGCAAGTGGAGAAAAGAAAGAAAGGAAACTCCTAGGTGATAGCTCTGACTCTGACACTGGTGACTCCGCCTCTGGCTCGGCCTCGGCCTCCGCCTCAGCCTCTGACGACGGCTCCGCCTCCAACTCCGCCTCTGGCTCGGCCTCAGCCTCTGACGACGACTCCGCCTCTGACTCGGCCTCAGCCTCCGACGACGACTCCGCCTCCAACTCCGCCTCTGACTCTGGTTCTGGTTCTGATTCTGACAAAGTAAGATATAGTCATGATAACAACGAAATAAAACTTCAAGCCATAGTATAGATTGTATATATATATTTGCCTTGTCTTTTGATGATGCAACACCTAGGTAAAAAATGTTTAAACCACTACTTTCATACCATAGACATGAAAGAAGTAGGATAGCCATGTACATTGCCTTTATTTTTTTTAATCCTATTCTCAGACAGGTAAGTAATCATGACCGTGAACCTATTTAGCCTTCTATTTGTTTTATTTTTTTCTATCTCTAAAAAATAATAAAAAACGGTTGATTGGTCAAGGGGTCGCTCGACTTTGAAACACATTGAGGTCGGATGACAATTTGACCAGCGAGAGTTATAGCCATCATATATACAGAGCTTCTAATAACATGGAAGATTCAGAAGATGGGCCTTAATTTATCACTTTGAACTTAATAAACAACTGAAATAGTTGAGCGATCAAGTTATTAGATCAAGCTCTTAAGTTCTTCCTCCCTGATCAAATTAAATTATTATGAACTGCTCGACCGGCATTGTTTTCTTGAACACAGTCAAGCAGTAAAGCAGTGAAGAAGGATAAGAAGAAGAAAAAGAAGGGGCTAATGGAGCTGATTAAGGAGAAGCTCAGCAAGAAAAGCGAGGAAGGAGTGGAGGTTCCCGAAAAAGCTGTTGACAAGCTGGAATGTAAGAGCAACGACTCTGCCTCCGACTCAGAATCCGGCGATGACTCCAAATCTGGTGCCGACTCCGGCGAGGATTCTAAATCCGGCCAGGTAGCATTTATTCATAAATAGAATGCAGAAAACTGTTCACTTTCGATCATGAATTTAAGTTTATATATATAAATAAATATATAGCCATCTTTTCTGATGACACACCAAGATTTTCGCTTGCTTATGCAATTGCTATAGTGAGAAATAAACAAGAAGTTGTCATATTACAAGCATTAAAACAATTCAATTTCACATGTCATTTAAGTTTGAGGTGCATCAAACTTCCTTCGACACTATGCTACAACCCTGTTTGCAAAGTATTTAATCTTTTGCTGTGAGTTTTCCTTTTTAAAAAATAAAAAGAAGCTTAATGTTTGATTTCTTGTGCATACTCGGTCGAATTTGGTCTCAAGTATGCAGACTTATAAGATGGAACAATATTGTTGCCATATTTTATCTTTGGAGCACAAGAATATTGGAGATCATTATTTAATTATGCAAGAGATACTTTTTTTTCCATTTTCTTTTTCTTTGTGATGTAAGAGATGGCAACATCTATCAACATTCATGCAAGATGTCATTTCTAGAGCAAACAAACCCTTTATCTTTGGGATTGATGATGTCAAGAGTTGAATGGCCAATGATTAATTTTGCCCTAAAACTCCTATGGCAATATATATTACTGCTTCCATGCGTGCAGCAGCGTAGTTAGGACACTTGCAATGCTTGTATTGATCCTGTTCTATTGGAATGCTTTTCGATACAGTTAATGGAGGACGACAAATCTAAAACAGAGGAAAAGGAAGCACAGGAGAAGGCACAGGCAGAGCCTAGTGAAGGGACTGGAGAAGACACGCCATCAGTAGCACCAGAGAAAACCATGGAAGTGGAGGAAACCCGAGAAGAGAAGGGCATCTTGGAGAAGATCAAGGAAAAGCTAACTGGCGATCATGAGCAGACCCAAGGGCATTAAGAAGCCTGAAGGTGGCAGGCAAAGTGGGATGGACGCAAGGGAATATAGTAAAAAGCATCATTCCAGCTATCATAAAAGCAATAAAGTGTGAGAAGGTCAAGGAGGGCACTTCGAAGGCAGCTTTTCTTCTATGATTACTGTAATGCAAGGTTTTTAATTATCTTTTAAATTTGCATGTGTGGTGATTAGTTGAACTCCCCCCTCCCCCCTCTCCTTAAGTGTGGTTTGTGATAACATGATACAAATAATGTAATGAATTATGTATGGGTGTCCATGTAGTCTTCATCAATATGCATATCAATAATATGATTGGTTATTTTATGTTATTCGGTGTTCGTAGTTGGACCTTTGAATTCAGTTTGGGCAAGGAGAGCTCGCTTCATGCATGAGGTTGGCCGGAAATGGAGTTGAATTGTGTTCCTTCTTGTTCTAGCTTTAAGATCCTGAGAAACCCTCACCCTTCCCATTCTCCTCCACCTCCTCGTGCTCTTTTTGGCAGCATGACGGGATTGTCTTCCTCTTCGTCAGTTTCCTTTGCCCATCCTCTTCCTCCTCTCCCTCTTCCTGGCTTCTCTCATTGTCCACTTCTTCTTCATCAAAGTGCAAGTTAAATTAAACCAATAACAATTACCTCAAAAACACCTCAAGATTTTTAATAAATTTGTTTTTGTTATTTCTGTGAGGATCCGTGCAAGCGTGTGTTTAGTCCCATATCGGTTATTCGTTGGGTAGATCTTGGGTACTTATATAGGATCAAGGAACCCAAATAATTCCTTTCGGCTAGCCATTTTGGGTGAGGTCTTAGGTTGTTATAAATGACATCAGAGCATACCCAACCCATAATCTATATGGACTAGAAGACACTGCAACATGAATTCATTAGGGCTGACTACGAGCCAGTCGTGGGGTTTGTGATTAGATTTGAATAGATTTGAATTCCTAGCCTGACGAGAACGTCAAAGCTTGAACGAAGGGAGTATGTGAGGACCCATACGAGCGTATGTTTAGTTCCATATCAATTATTCGCTGGATAGATCTTGGATACTTATACAGGCTTAAGGAACCCAAATAATATTTTTCGGCTAGCCATTTTGGGTAAGGTCTTGGGTTGTTACAATTCTTTTTTTTATTTTTCAATTCTTGAATAGTTATAATTTAAAAGGTTAAATGTAAAAAATACTAGAAACAAACAATCAATCACCAACTTATTTTGAGTGAAATAAAATAGAGTGGTATCATTCTAGATGTTGTAATTAAAAGAAAAAAAATGTCTCTTGATGACACAATTACTTTGTTAGGCACAAAGAAAAACAAGCACAAGACGTAGTGATCCATCCGTAGCTCAAGCATAATTTAAGAGAAAACTATATGAAAAAGGTTAATAGTTTCCATTTCAAATGAAAGCTTAGGAACTACTTACGTTAGTATAGAGAAGTGAGATGCGTCATTAATTACAAGAGCATATCAGTTTATAAAATAAATACAATCAATGCATATATCAATTAAATTAAATAATTAATGCAATAACACAATTGAGCCAATTACAGTTTGCTCCTTTCTTCACTTGCTTAGCTCGTGGAACAAAAAAAGATGTGAGATTTGAGATGAAAGAGCTGTTAATTATGCATGTGGGAACACAAAGAATATGCTGGAACTTTCCAAATTTTCAGGCCTTTCTTCAAACTTTTTTTTTACCATCGAAGAACCCATATGTTGGCATCCTTTGCCTGCCAAATATTTATTTTATATTTTAACTAAGTATGAATTCTAGTAGATTAGTAAATGAATCCACCAGGATTCTTTCATCCCTCTCATTTCTAGAAACTTGGAGTTTTTTTTTTCCTATTATCTAAATAGCATATGCTAACATTCCTCAACTTTTTAGCAAACTTTTCTTCCAAAGTAATTCCTTCTCTCTTTTTCTCATTTGTTACTTCTTGTCCTTCAACTTTGCGCTAATAGATTCTCTTTTATTGAATTGTGATTCATTTTTAGTTTTGAACATGTTCCGAATGGAGAAAATCTCGTCTTAAACCTCTTTCGATAATCTTGGAAAGGAAAGATGTTGGTTTGTTCCAACATCCCAATGTTTAATAGGAACATAATACATTTGTTAATAGTACTGCACATAATGTTAGAAGTTATACCCGAAGCTAAATAGTTTAGATAACATGTCGCACCGAGCATAACATGTAAACACTGTCACTAAAAAAACCTAATAATTGGTCATCAAAATTGCACTAAACGCATCAGTTGCATGTAAAAATTGTTGCTTGAAGTATCTAAAGAAAAGGTTTTAGACTTCCAATAAATCTTAAACTTATCATAATAATTGCAATGCATTGTTCAAATGAGTTGCGTTGCATTGCACAACAACGTTAAGTTTTTTGTAGAAGAAAGCCCATTAACCACTATCTTAGCCCACTTAAGAGTATGATACACGTTACCGGCCTCATGTCCCATTAATGTAAGTCGTACTCGTACAATAAAATATGGGTCGGATCCAGGAGCCCAAGCCCAAGTCTGATCCAACTGCTGGGCTGGACTCTACTTGGACTCCATTCATGAAAATCTAGTTGCCATAGGGCTCGGTCACGCACTCAGCCATCACCAACTGAACCAGTTGACAATCTTGATACATTTTTTTTTATCAATATATTGTCCAAAACTTTTTATTCATCCTTTGACACTCCTTAGTTCTCATATGTCACTTGCGATCTCCAAATCTCTCAATTTTTACTTTTGTGATCTTCCATCTCACTCGATACAGAAAAATTATGAGCATTTGAATACCTTGCTTTGGACCATGCATATGTTTGATCAGAATTCAATATGTGAGAAAGAAGAATACATAGAAAAGAAGAATATTTCCAGAAACTTTTCTATGGGATCATTACGTATATTTATAGTTGAAAATATAAAAATAATAATACTAATAAATGGGCCTAGGATCAATTCTAAATTCATTTTACGTATAAAATTCAAAATTCAAACTTTAAAATTTAAAATATAAAACTTTTTAAATTATAGACCTTTGGTTTATGGTTTGATATGGTGGTGAAAACAAGATATCGCCAACACAATTCTAAAGAATAAAAAGCCTATAATAAGAAGTCAAAGATCTCACTCTCTAAATTCCCTTTCCTAAAAGGTATGCAAAGCGAGGGGAGGAACTGCACAATCTTGGACAATAATTCCAGGATCTTTTAGGACTTGGGAAGCAGCGAGTTGCCGTTTCCACAAGGAACGCCCTCACGGGGTTCAGCCCTCTTGGAAAGGTAACAAACTATGGCCAATAGAACCACAGAAGCTCATCAACTTAGCTTCATTTTTTCTTCATGTACTTGTGGGGATTTGACATTAGCCACACCTTAAGAAGACTAAAGTAGGAAGAAAACTTGGGACATCAGGGCGGCAGAAGGGCCTTCCCTCGAACCTAATCCACTCAACTCTCTGTCCTTTACGCTGACAGCCAACAGCATTACATCCTTTTCAGCGAAAAGTAGTACTCTAAAAAGCAAGCCATCTGTCTCCTGAAAAAAATTATTGCATGTAACTGCATGTATCGACATGATTGCGTTTGCAGTCGATCACTATTGTTGATTCCCACTGCCATATACTAAAGTACACATTTGATGAATAAGGTTTACAGAAACCAACAACCATGATAAGTTGCATGCATGAACGCATGATGTATGCAGCTTAGACAACGATTTCTGAAATTTCTGTATAAAAAAGGTCATAATTATTGATCTGGTAAGAAAAAAATATTCTTTCAATATTTACAAGAAATGATATATTTAGTATTTTCTAATAATTTTGTTTCTAAATCTAACTACGGGAGATTGTAGACTAAACAAATATATATTGGATATTGAAAATGTATAGGATATTTTTAAATTTCATATGTCTTGTATTTAAATTCAAGGATAAAATCATTAATCGTAGAAAAAACTCAATTATTTTCTAACAAATTAACAAATAAATAACTTATTCATTCTTTTTTCAGCCCTCTCTCTGAACATGAGCACATATCTTTACTATAAGTTTCTTTTCCATTCTTCTCTCTCTTATATGGGCATCGTAACTAGTCATGGGCGTATGGTTTGTCTTGATGGATATAGATGTCTATTTTATGTGTATTTCAATCTAATGATGCTACCTTCCGCCTTCATTTTGGCAGGCAGCTTCGGGCAGAGTTGTCAACAATCGGGTATTAGAATTTGGAAGGAGTCGATGTAGGTCGAGTCGTTGGACCTGGAGTGGCTGTAGCCTTGGAGATGGACCCAGAGAAGTGCTTAATGGCGTGTGGATGGTGGAAAGGGTGGTTTTGTGAATGAACTCCGTACCCTCCTAGTGTTGGGATTGTATTGGAAGGCATGCATGTTTTTCCACTCTGCATAGCGTTCCAACTATTACTTCATTCCCAACCCAGAGAGAGAGAGAGGGGGGTTGGCAGCCAAAAAGCTCATCAAGAATTGAACAATAAGTTCATCATAGATAGAGTTGAACAATAAGTTCAGCAAGAATTAAAATCAAATGTCTGGTTTTGGAAAGTTTGGCTAGTGAATATAACATAAAGTGAGTTAGCAAACTATACGTCAGTTGAATGATTTAAGAAAGACACAGCACCACTAATCATATATATATAACAAGGTGCTATTACTGATGAGTATATTATCCTTAACAAACTGCTGTACGTGGTGGTAAAAGGGTAACAAAATGATATACGTTGTGATTTGAAAGGGAAAAAGAGTAAATGAGTGGGAGAGAGACGTGTTAGGGACATCGATCGCAACATTAAGAGAAAAAAAAAAGGCTATTCCTGTTATCGTTCTTGAGCAACTTGACGCCTAAATATGTCAGACATGCTACCATAATATGGCTTGCTTATTCATATAGTGTCAAGCATGAAAATAATAATTACACAATTGGATCATTGTAGGTAGTACTTGCTATATATATATATATATATTGGATAGGAGGGCTTTTTAGTTACCTCACAATAATTACACAACTGTAAGATATTTTTTTTTTACTACGTGAGAATTTGATTTAGATATAATTTTTAAACCATGAACATTGCATAAACATGGACGAATAAGCTTCGAGCTTCATCTCCGGCAATTTTACGTACCAAAAAGTTTTATAGTCTTACAATCTCATGCCCGTTGAAAGATTCCATTTTAGCAGAGAAAAAATATCATCAAATCGGAAACAGATTGTTATATCACAAGACAAAGCTTCAGCATAAAAAAAAAGAAAAAGAAAGAAAATCTAACAAGGCAACAAATTGTCCTATAAGGGGGATGGAGGGGAGCTCCCATTTTGCTTGATCGTACGAGGGTTGGATAGTCCATGTACATATAATTTTCTTACTGGACTAATGGAAAATAGTCGTACATCAATACTTTTAACTTACATCGATCACTGAGTACTATCAGAAAGAGGAGAGAGACAGACAGACAGAATCTAGGTGGTACCTTACTGGTAAATTTGGAAGCGAAAGCAGGTAGTTATCATTAGAGTAATACAAACGGTCACATTATTGCATTAATCTCTACATCATATGACAACTAACCTGCCTCTATCTAATCATGAGTTGACCCTACGATAAAAGGAGGCCGGTAAACCAACCTTGAGTGGTGAATCCAAAAGCAGTCTCTGTGCCTATCCGATCATGAAGGGTAGGTTATTGTCACGGTATACATCACCATTAAAAAGTAAGAGATGATCCGTAATCCATTTAGTAATTTTATCATTTATATTAGCTGAAAATTATTTTTATCTTATAACGGTGGTAATTTGAATAAACAGTACTGTTATTGTTCTATCGTAATCCATTATTTTTTGATACGTTTTAGTAGGTTAAACAGCCGTCTTAGTTGTTGATAAAGTTTGTGATAAGTGAACGTTATTCACTTATGACGTATATTTGCCATAACGAAAAATGATGATAACAGGGCCCGCGTTAATCATGGATATCCGGAGAGAAATTCCATACCTGACGATGGAAAGGGGAATTACATGCTGATGTTATCGTTTATTCCTTCCCGTACAAAGAATACAGATCAATGACAATTAAAAGTTTAGTGAGATATGGAGATAAACGAAACTGAAGAACTGGGCATGGGGACGAGAGATATTGGGACGGACAGAGATGGTATTCAATCATCAAATCACCTCAACGTCATCTCATCTCACTTATTTAATTTTAACTCAGGGCTCGTTTGGTTCGCAGAAAGCATTTTCCTCCTAGAAAGCAAATTTTTAGAAAAAAGATGTCTGAAAAAGTATTTTTGGCATGTTTGGTTGACAATGAAAAAGTGACAGATTTTTAGAGTACTTATATTTGGTTGATCATCCACTTTTCTGAAAAAGTTATGTGTAATTCATATTATACCTTTAATAAAAATTAGATCTTTAATGTCTCTTTAATGTTGAAGGGCTTTTTTGGAAAAAAAAATAAAAATGAAGTGATTCTTAGCTTATGAGAAAGTAACTTTTCCATGTTTCTCATTGGAAAGACTTTTTCATGAAATGTGGGAATCACATTTCCATGAAAATACAACTTTCTCGTCTCTCTCTTTTGAAAACTCTAACCAAACAAGAGGCATCTCATTACTTTCCCGTTGACCACACTTTTCTCCAATCTTTTCCCACGAACCAAACAAGCCCTCAAGGAACAGTGCTTATCCCGAATAAGCAACCGTTAATGGTACGTACAGCACACTGGAAACCCTCGCAAGGGACCACGGTATTCCTGACAGCGTTCCTTACGTCCCTAAAATTTATCTTATCCATGCCTCCAATATATTTAAAATCCTACAATTCAAATCCATTCTAAATCTAATAAAAAAAATTACTAACAATTCAAAAAATTTTATCAAAAAATGATAAATTTATGGAATATTTAAACTTATCCTATTAATTTTTATTTGAATCAGATCACTCAGAGGAAACAATACCAAATAAAAATAGATCTAAATAATTTGACAAATAGCCTAAATATGAATGAGTTTTGTAGCTTAATGGTAAATATAGAGCTCAGATATCCTTGAGATTTGGGATTCAAGTCCTTTCCCAATGCATTTTTTTTTTATAAAATTTAATATATATATGTTATATAATCGGATTGTTCGAGTAGCAGATTTTTCAATAGGAGAAAATTCCGAACCCATCCCAAATTCTAACGGATTTTAATTTTAAATCCAAATCCATCCCAAACACAGGTCCTATAAATTTTCTTGAACGGGTCCAAATAGGATTTGGGACGAATTGAATATTCGTAAAAATCCGTCTAGCTGCCATCCCCTAACTCCAATTCTCTTTCTCTCTCCTTCACTCTCTAGTTCTTCTTTGTGGGGCTTGGTGAGATCATGATCTAGGTGCTAGTTCCCATGCGAGACTTTAGGGTCAGTGTCTAGTCTGTATTCAGGGCCAGGATAATGGGTCCAGGGTTTATTTAGTTTGGCTATTGTTGATAAGAGCCTGACCACCTCAGAATAGGATGTCAATAGGGGAGGGATGGGTATGATGGGAGGAAGGAACTAATTGCTCGCATAAAGCCATGCAGGCTTTTGGTTTGCACGAGTCGGTCCAATCAGAAAGGATAAAAAAATTGCAATGACAAAGGGTGGCTCGGAGTACATCGATGCTCGATAGATAAGAGAAGCCACTGGATTAACTTATAACTTATCAATTGATCTTACTCTATTAGTATAAAAGAAAAAAATTCTATACATTATGAGTATTTGTCGTGGCAGATTGATATGATCCATTGTAAGATTTTGGTATGAGGTGTCATGCCAGTAGTGTAGAGCTCATATTCCATGAACGACTTCTTACAATGATAACAAAGGGACGGGCAATGGTAGGGTTTTCCTATCAACCAAGATCCTTTATGATGCGCTGCTTGCACTATAGAATATTATGGAGTACTCGATGGCCATCATTAGGAGGTGAACGGCCATCAAACAAGTCAGTCTTAATAGTCGTCTATCTTTTGATGGCGGCCATTGATTGCTATACAGTACTCTATGGTGCAAATTGCGCAATACAAAAAATCTGGGCTCTTTGCCTATTTAGGTCAGGAATAGGGTGATTGAGTCTACTAGTTATATGGAGTAGGATTTGCATATTTTGTCTTGACTTTGATTAGTGTTGAAAGGGGACTTCTGGGTAATGGCCATCTTATTTTTTTTTAGATAGAAAGAAGCATTTTCTTGTGTCGTAGTGAGTTTGGTTTGTGATCAATTTCTGACACGAGCAACATGTCCATGACGGCGTAGGAGTTTCGAGAGCAATAGCCAGCTTTTACACAGAGGTAAATCTTCAAGGATGGTTTTGATAGACATGTTTACAGAATATTAGTTGACACCTGTCAAAAGTTTGTTCTATTAAAAGCCTTTATCCCTACTTACTCCCTCTTCTTCACTAATATTCCCTTTAATTAAAAGAGGAGGAAGTCCGGTCGAAATCAGGATGAGAGCAATATCAAACCATAATCACCGTTATCCAACAATTAATATCTTTACTGGCTCAACCAATTAATTTCAGAATATGTCTTAAAAATATTGATAAGATATAAAACATTGTATGACTTTTTATGATTTTATCTGCATTCCTGTATGATCAAAAGAAAAGGCCAAGAAACTACAGTGTCAAAATGCAACTCTCGCCAACTTTCAAACTCATTCGCATAATTTTCTAAATAAATAAATTTCCTTATAAGATTCCCTTTCAAACATTCCAAAAGAAAACAAAAAAAATCACTGTCTCCGTGATCGCTGGATCAGGTCAGACTTTGCCCCCATCGCATGTAATGTAACGTCGGCATCTGGGGCTGTTCTCCCTATTCCCCGCCATAATTGCCCGTCGTGGGAGCCCGCACCGCGCGTCAGGCGAAGTATGGATTTGAAGGGATTATTGGAGCTGATTGGATACCACCATTCAGAAATATATTTAGGGCTCATTTGATTTGTAGGAGGAGAAGAAAAAAAAAAAAAGTGTGTTCAACGAAAAAATAATGAGATGCTTCTTGTTTGGTAGAAATTTTCAAAAAAAAAGAGACGAAAAAATTGTATTTTCATGAAAATATAATTTCCACATTTCATGAAAAAATCTTTTTTCCATGAAAAACGTAGGAAAATTATCTTTCCATAAGCCGAAAATCACTTCATTTTATTTTTTTCCAAAAAGTTCCTTCAGCATTAAAGAGGCATTAAAAACCTAACTTTTATTAAGGGTTTAATGAAAATTATACATAACTTTTCTAAGAAAGTTGATGGTCAACCAAACTTAAGTACTCTGAAAATCTATCACTTTCTCATTGTCAACCAAACATGCCAAAAGTACTTTTCTAGAAATCCTTTTCTTAGAAATCTGCTTTCCAAGAATCATATTCATAAGAGGAAAAATACTTCACGCGAACCAAACGAGCCCTATAAATGAGCGAGGCGGGGCTGCCTAGTACTCTCCATGATGTATTATTTTTTATTTTTTTTAATTATATCAAAACACGTTCTATAAGGTACTTGCATTTCAGCAAGCCAAAAAAAAAAAAAAAAAAATCACCGTGCCAAACTCCACTCTCGGGCCTGAGGCTACCAGGACCCACAGCCATCGTGCCAGCAAATTAACAATTTTTTAACTAAAATTAGCAACGCTACGTTCACACGAGCATACATGAATAGTTTGGGAAGAGCCGTAGGTGATGAGTCATTTTAGAAGGAACAAGTTTTGATGGCTGCTCCTGACATTTTAGAGCCGTCGGCGTGATCTCGTGAAATTTATCGTCGCTCGAGTGGCAGAACCCAACACTTTCTGATGTGATGACTTGCGGTCGCAAGATTCCTCGTGCTGTTTAATGAACAGGGGAAATATAATTAGCAGCACGAGAAATGTAGCCTTGGGTGCACTGAGCTACCAACCTTTGTAGTTTGGTTTGACACGGAATTGGTAATGATCCGTCTAACCTACTGTTCGGATCAGAAAAGATCGGATCAAATCACTGTATATGATAGTCTAGGAAAACTGAATACTACAGGAGGGATCTTGGACGATGCTTTTGGCTCTGATCTAAAACAACAAAAATAAAAAAATCGGTCTATCAAAGTGCATCTGACGGAGAATTTTTTGATGCCAAGTCAAATATGACTCTCGGAGAACAAGAGAAGATTGGAGAGAAGTAAAGAGGTAGCATCAGAGAGTTAAAAGAAAATATATCAAGAGTGTCTCCGAAAGCCTAATATATAGGCAGGGAACAGAATTCATCATCGAGTAGTTTAGGAGCTATACGCTAGTTGATACGTTTGTAAATCTCTTCCATTCTTTTTGTTAGTAGAATTTTGCTCAGGTATCGCATTTGTTAGAAAAAAATTAGCAATGTTGCCTAGTTGGTGCCATCTATGAAGAGAATTTGAGATGCATATGATCGCTCTCCACATATTTTTTAGGTAAGCTACGTGGCAAGTTTTGAATGATCAGCCCATATCTAGATAGCAAAATTTTATTGGCCAGTTTACCTTGCGAGTGAAAAAAACAAACAATAGCATATATATATATATATATATATATATATATATATATATATATATATATATATATATATATATATATATATATATATATATATATATATATATATATATATTATTGTTCTAGAAGTGATTTCTCCCTTTATCTCTATATATATTTTATCATTTTCAACCCGAGAGTTATGGATGTGATGGCCGTCTTGACATCAACTGTCGGCAAGATTGGCTTTGAAGTGGGGACTTATGATGGTGATTAATTAGCATGGGAAATATTTTCGGCCATTAATTGTTCTAATCTCTTGTTGTTTTGACCACATTACCTATACCAAACAATTATCTCAAAAGGTGAAGGCTCGCTTCATATTTTAAGTAAACTAAGCATGGTCATTTGGAGATACACCACAAAACTGGAAACTAGAATCTTCAGGATTAGTGAGGCCACTAAATTGATGCTTAGCTCATTCTACGCAAATACAGTATATTTAAACAGAAAAAGAAAGGATGCAAAGGCACATGCACGTTGCCTGCCACATTTTGGCACTGTAGCAAACTACCAACGCATCCCTTCATGACTATAACTCCGATGCCTATCCGATTTCAGGATCACAGCACTGGTTGCGTCGCTGTGCCCGGGTGATGCTGAAGCTCAGAAGAGTAACACCCTCCTCAGGATATTACAACAAAATGTGAAATTGCTGACGTTTTTTTTTCCGACGCTAGAAAGGAGGGTCGGAAAAGTTTGGCAGGACGCCAAAATTTGTCGACGCTTCAAGAGACGATGCTTTATGCTTCTAAAAAACATCGGCAAGAGACGACGCTTTAAAGCGTCGTTGTAGGCTACAAACCCTAGCTACCCAATACTTATTCTCTCGATGCCCTAGCTAGCCCGACCAATCTTTTCTCCTCCCTCCGGCATCGAGCGACCAAGCCAATCTCCTATCCTCCTTCCTTCTCTCCGGCGCCGAGCGACCAACCCCAAGCCTCTGTCCTCCTCCCTCCTCTCCGGCGCCGACCGACCGGCCCTAAGCTCCTCTTCTCCTCTCTCCTCTGCGGCGGCGGATGAGAACCCGGACTCTAACCCGGCGATTTTTGGGGACAGAAGGTTGGATCTTCAAAAACCCTAACCCAAACCTTAATTCTTTTCAGTTCTCCAATTCTCTCTTTGAATTGTTGTTGTTTTTTTTTTTTTTGTGATTCTCCCCTCTGCCAATTGATTGAGGTGTAGAGGGAATCGGCGATGGCAGTACATAAAGATGGGAGAGCTTCCGAGAAGAGATTGCACAAAGATGGTGATGATATGCCCATCTTCAATGCCGAGAATCTTCAGAGCAACATGATATCCATCTACTATAGGTCCAATATTTTTTTTAAAAAAAATTCAACTCTCGTTAAAAAATCCTATGCTGATGCTTTATTAACGTTAGCAAATCTCAATTTCTGCTGACGCTTTCAGGAAGCGTTGGAAAATTTTTGCCACTACGGTATCTCCGAACTTATGTGACGCTTTGTTTAGCGTCGGCCGAACTTTAACCGATGCTTATAAGCGTCGATAAAGAATATAAAAACGTAAAAAAAGATTACTTTTTCTGTGGTGGGATAAATCTTATAAGTGTAGTAAATATAAACAAAAACTAGACAACAAACAAAGCCATAACCATAGATGGCTCATGAATACGGGGGAATCCTGGCAGTGATTGTGAGCTGGAAGAAGTAAAAGAGCTGCAATAGTTAATCAGATGACACCATCCTTTGATCAGCACAGCATCACCAGCACCAAACACTGCCTCCAGGCTGGACATAGAGTAAGCCATCCTTGTACACCTTTTTCTCTGTCCCCATGCCACAATAAGGCATATGAATGATATCCCTCTATTTCTGGTATCCTTCTATCAACCAACAGAGCTCTTGTTTTTTTCGTGGCAGCAGGTTACTTGCCCGAGGCCACAGCTTCCGAAGGCAGCGTTTTAGCAAAGGTTGTGCGGCAAAAGTAATAAGACAAGGCGAAATAAGGACCGGAACCAGTAGTCTGCAACAGTATATGCAAGAGCTCCAAGAGAAATGAACTGCCCAGGGGTGCATGATTGCTTGTGGCAAGCGCCCAAGGCAAGAGCTCGGAGAAGTGGTGCTGGGATTTCAAAGCATGAGGGGAAGTGGGAGAGAATGTCCTTCTCAGGTATCCTTTCTTTCCTATAAGTTAATCTTTCATGTTCTTTCGTCGCTTTGCTTTTGAAATTTCAAAGAGCACACGAGAAAGTATTTACGTACGCGGATGAAACTCTTTTCCCCAGAATTTCTCTTTTCTCTCTCTAGTTTTTGTCTCGAGGCGCAGCTAGACAGGGAAAGGGTGTTATGTGACCCGGCTGGCTTCTTTTTCGCCCAGTTTAGAGCCGGGGACTGGTCGATCCTTTTCCGAGAGCGAGAACTGCCGTCAAGAGTTGGTGAGCGAGAGGGAAATATGGCTAAAGCTTCGAGAGCAAGCAGTCAAGAGTTGGGAAGATGTTGAATAATAACCTTAATAATCATCTCATTCAGGTCAACCTGCATATCAATGATATATCATGCTTCCGGGTGGGTGTTTTATGTGACATGATCAAAGAGCCAACAAGTCAATAGTCTAAATCAAGTATGATGGTAAATAAAGGATCGTATAAGTTACATTCGTATGAGATAACATATATATATATATATATATATATATATATATATATATATATATATATATATATATATAGAGAGAGAGAGAGAGAGAGAGAGAGAGAGAGAGAGAGAGAAAGAAGCTAATAATGCTGCTGATTGCATGGCGTATATATAGTTAATCATATAGGAACCATACTGAGGATTGCTGTGGTAGATATTTTTTTTAATTTTGTGCATATTTTATTTTTTGATTCTTACGGATATATTTACACTAACATGGTATAATAAAACTGATTTACCAAAATGAGACATATGAGTTAGGTCGTTCAATGAAGTGAAAGTTATGAATGTCTTTCAAGTTTTCCAATGGTCATGTGTTTTAAAATCGATGTCTTCTAGAGTCTATGAACAATTTAATACTAATAATCCTGATTTTTTTTTTAGTGTTTCCAAGAGATGTCTTTAATTTAGAGTTCCATGAAAGTATTAATAATTGTCCTTTAGGGGGCGTTTGGTATGGGGTGATCGTCCTAGGATCAAGGGTGATGTGGGTGGAGGTGATAAGATCACCGCGTTTGGTTGCACCACGATGATCCTACGTGGCGGTGATCTTAAATCACCTCCACTCCTCAAATCATCCCCCAGCTCGGTGATGGGATACCTGTTCTTGAGGTCGGAAATCCAAGATCACCCCAAGGCAATGATCCTGGGTTGAAAGTTAAAGACAAAAATACCCCTCAAGTTAGTAAAAAAATTAATATATCAATATACCATCAATATATTATATCAATATTATATATATATATATTATGTTGATATTATATATTATATTATAATATATTACTAATCATATTATTATCCTATTATTATTGAAGGATAATTTTAAATTCTAGTAGAAATATATTATTATTTTTTATATTTATATAATGAAAATATTTAATATATTACTATATTACTTCTATTTACCTTATTTTTCTAATCAAAATAATTATTAGTATTAAAAAAATCTATTATAAGTATAAATAAAAATATTAATTCTATAATGAAAAATAACATATTTTTATAAGATTAATAATTTATAGGAGTAATAAATATTATTTATAGAATATTTTAATAATTAATATATTGATAAATATATTAATATTTTATTATAATATATTTTATATGATTAATAAATATATGATAAGGGCTACTAAAAGTAGAATATGTGACAAAATTATGAAGTTATTATAGGAATTAGTATATTGACTTAATTAAAAATACATAAAAAAATCCATCTAAGATATGTCAAAGGTATTTGTGGTATTATGTAGTCAGTGATCTTGGATCCCCGTACCATACCAAATAAGTTACTCATGAATATCCGGGGATTTTTAATCATTGAACCATGGCCTACCAAATACATTGCTCTTAGATCACCGGGATCAAATCATCCCAGCATTTGGATCACTGGGGTTCTTAGATCACCGTGGTGATCCTGTTGGGGTTACCAAACGCCCCCTAGATGTTTTAGCATATATGTAAGGGGTACATCAAAAGTCCACTACCCACCTATACAAAATCGTATTATGGTTCATCAAGTAATTAGTAAGAAGAATTAAAGGGATCAAATAATATTGGAGTGTTATGCTTCATCTACCTTATTCTATTCTCTGCCACCATATATACATCCAGAGTTAATTCATGTTCATGACAAGGATGATTTTTTTTTTAATAAATACTATATATATAAAATCTAATTTTATCAATTATGTAAATATTTATGAGATTATATACCATACCTAATAGTCTCAACTTTGTGAGATCATGTATCGTATGCATCCCACCAATCATGGAATCTTTTGAAACTATATACCATGTATATCCGGGATAACATGCCGTATGCATTTTTATCAATTATGAAATCGAGTTTCTTTGTACTCTCTCTCCCTATATATATACATATATATATATATATATATATCATATCGTGATGCGATTAACACATTGCATTGCCATCCTTTTATTTTTTAACAGATGGAGGAAGCCAAGTTGGGTAAATCATCCAAGTTCAAGAGGGTGTGTGTCTTCTGTGGAAGCAGCACCGGAAAGAGGAGCTGCTACCAAGACGCCGCTGTGGAGCTTGGCAAAGAGCTGGTAGGCATTATTTTGGTTCGATCTTTTTTTTTTCTTGGTTTTTGGCTCTTTTGGTGGCTATTTTTATCGGGTTAGACTAGATGTTGATCAAATAAGGGTTGCGGCGAGCAGGTGGCTAGGAAGGTGGATTTAGTCTATGGAGGTGGGAACACGGGTCTGATGGGCCTCGTCTCCGGCGCCGTCCACAGCGGAGGCGGCCATGTTATTGGGTGAAGAGTTACTTAAGTTTTTTTTTTTTCCCTCCTCCTAACTTTTTCAGTACTTACGTCTCCTATTTGTTCATTCTTCTTCCCTTATAAACCTTTTCTTGATTTCAGCATCATCCCCCGAACTCTAATGGGCAGAGAGGTCTAATTCTCGACACTTTTGCTTTCTATTGCTTTCCGTCTGAATGCCATCCAGGTTTTAGCTAAGATTAACCTTATTTGATCAGCAGATCACCGGGGAGACGGTGGGAGAGGTCAGAGCAGTGGGAAGCATGCATCAAAGGAAGGCGGAGATGGCTCGACACTCTGACGCTTTCATTGCCTTGCCTGGTTTTGTCCTGCCTTCCACTTATTTCCTAGTTTCTTTGTTTCCTCCCTCGATTCTAGAACTAGATATGCTTATACGTTCGCAATTTAGGTGGGTATGGCACGTTGGAGGAGCTGCTGGAGGTGATAAGTTGGGCCCAGCTCGGCATCCACAACAAACCTGTAGTCCCTTCCATTCCACCAAAATTATTTATCCCCTATATATCCAACTGCATAAAAGAGACTGAAATGAGACTCAAACTTTGCATGCGATGGTAGGTTGGTTTGGTGAATGTGGATGGGTATTACAACTCGCTGCTGGCCTTCGTAGACAAGGCCGTGGACGACGGCTTCATCAAGCCCTTTCAGCGCCATATCATAGTTTCCGCCCCCAGTGCTCGGGAGCTGGTCCAGAAGCTGGAGGTTAAATAAAACAAGAAAACCCTCTATGACTTTGTCTCAGTATTATTGCACTTCTATTTTAACAATCCCAGAGTGTTGTATATAGCATGAAAGCATCGTCCATCTCCATTATAATTCCTCTTATTTTACACTATTTTTTCTTCTAGCTTATGTTTTCATGTCATCTCTGTCTCGGTGGGCCTTGGGTCTTTGTTCTTCTTATTTTACGTGCTCGACATGACTTCCGAATGCTTTGTTGTTTTGTAATAAGAGAGCTATATTGTTCAACACGTGACGCAGGACTACGTGCCCATCCAAGACGCGGTTGTGTCTCAGCTCAGGTGGGAGAAGGAGCAGGTGGGATATAATTTCTCCCTGCAGGCCGAAATCGCTACGTAGCAGCGGTATCTGCAGGAGCTGCTTGTGTGCGCACACTACGATGAAGGGAAGGGACTTTTCTTGGTCGGTTTTGTTCTTTAGTTATTTTGTCCCTAGGCTTGGGATGGCAGCTCGGCACTGCAATGGCAATTGATACCACCTGTGTGTGTATCCCCTCATCCTTGTTTTTCCCCCTTCTCTCCTTATGTTGTGATGCTTGTGAGTGTTTATGTACTACTACTCTATTGATACCGCCACCATTTGACTGATACTACAAAGCCGGAAGCAAAAGCAGCAGCTATCGGCTCATCTACTTGTGCCTTGCTCTCTGTTGCGCGTGCCGTCGATTGGGTGCCTCTCTGACGCTTATATTCTCTGTACTCCTAGCCGTCAGCCCTCCCTCCTCTCTCTCCATGTTTCAGGGCCTGGGAAATGGGTTGCAATCATGGCAACTGAAGTGAAGCGTGGGATAGGGTTCTGAAAGCTCCCCTCGGTCGCCAGATGGTCGCCTATGGTAATCAGTGCGAGCCTTCTACTTCCGGTAAAAGAGTTATTGCATCCAAAGTGGATGTCTCAGGGTAATGACCTCTTTTGTGGTGATTTGCTGTAAGCCTGTGATTGATGTTGATCAATGATTAGATAGAGGAGAGTGGTAAGGCCAAGCAGGTACGTACTCCTTTCATGAGACAGACTTTTCACCATCTCCAGAAGGGCCCCTTCTTAAGTGCGTTGAATAGGCTTTATGCTATCGGTTTTGTTGGTATGCGAATGTCCTTCCGTGGCTTGAGGGGCTGGGTGGGTGTTCGAAGGTCATGAGACAGACTTTTACCATCCTCAGAAGGGGGCCCTTTTAAAAGTGCGTTGAATAGGCTTTATGCCATGGGTTTTGTTGGTATGCGACCTCCTTCCGTGGTTTTAGCCTTTCCGAGGGACTTTGCATGCTTGAGAGGGTGGGTTGGCGTTCGTGGTACTCATGGCCCAGGAGTGTAGCTTTGCTTTCCCGAAGTGGGAGCCGGGAATCTTTCCACATCGATCGGGGGATACTTCTGAGAGCTCTGCTGTTCCTTGAAGAGAGCAAAGCTTTCAAGTCATACTTTTGGGCGTGGAAAAATCTAGGAGGTGCAGATGAAATCATCCTTTTTGGGGGTCGAAAAATTTAGGAGGTGAGCACCTCGTGGGCTGCCCGCTCAACTGTTAGTCCAACTTATATAAATAAAAATAAATTATTCGTGCTCAACTCCGCTGCTACCGAGCTGAAGTCAAGCTCAAGTAGGCAAAAATGTCAAACGGTCTCTCTCTCTCTCTCTCTCTGTGTGCCTCCCTCCTAGTAGCCAGCCAATCCTGGTCTTAAATTTTTTAATGCACTGCCTATATACTCTGACTAGAAGTAGTTGCCGTGATGCTTCACGTTTGCTGGTAGCCCCTACACTTTGAAATTGCACGAAAGGAACCGAAGTACAGCAGAATTAGAGTCCGCATCTGTCCACCAAGCCGCACTGTAAATTTTTGAAGTGATTTTTCAGGATTTATGCCTACCAATGGCATAAAAGCACTATAAAATAAAAGTACAAAGTTGTATTATTTGTTAGTGTAATGGTGGTTTGTGATTAGGAGTGCAAATGGATTGGGTAGGGTCGGAGCATGAGTGATCCTAACCCAATCCGATTTCTTGTTCGGGTCCCAATGTTGAACTCAGACCCAACCCAATAGAAGATCGGGTCGGGTTAAATCGAGTCCATGGCTAAAATTTTTAATCCAATAAGTCATTCAAGTCGGGTCAGGTCGGGTCCATGTATAATCCGGTCCCAACCCAAAAAATTTGAGTCCAGATCGAGTTTGGATCGAGTTTGGATTGGATCCAGGTCGGATTCCTATATATACTTGTCATTCCTTATGCTTAGCTTCTTTTGCAATAAATGAAAACTATAGAAAGTAGGTTATGTATGACCATACAAGCGAAAGTGCCTAAGCTTTAAGGATTGATGCCATTATAAACTAACCTAATAATGATAAGCTCAACTTTATTAACTACAAAAAAAATTTCTGTTTATATATGCAATATATTTTTTTTTTATAGAAAAGAATTACATCTATGCTAATCCTTTTTACTCAGCAGTGATATTGTCTGAATTTGTTAGAATGCATCCACTACTATTTTTTTCTAAATATACTACTAGCTAAAAAAAACATACATCGGCCAAGACGAGGAATATAGTTTTGATAATGACATATAGTAAAGTTTAATACTTGCAAACGACTCATCATGAACCTATCTTCTTCCATATGAAAAAGTTATATTCTATTTTGCCTTTATTAGTTTGAACTTCCTTATTAGGGGAACAATGTTCCCTTTTGACATTACACAAAAATAGTCTCTTTCATTTCTCTCCTCCTCAAACACAAGAAAAGATAAAAGAAGTATAAAGTTAGAGACTCATAAGTACCCATATGGGCCCTAATGGTATAGTAGGTTCTGATCAAGTTGGGTCGGGTCATATTGTAGAAAATCTAAAATTACCCCAAAAATTAAATGGGTCGTGTTGGGTCGAGTCAGGTTAGAATTTAGTAAATCCAGACTTGATCCAAAAAATGGAATGAGTCTAATTTTAGAATCCGACCTGGCTCCACAGATCCTTTAAATCGGGTCGGATCGAGTCTAACAAGTCGGGCTGTGTCGGATCATAGGTCAACCCCACCTATTTGCAGCCTTATTTGTGATGCTTAGCATAGTATGCTCCATGTGTAGTAGTCCCAGCAACATTGTCGGTTAAGATCCTATTATGGACACTAGGTTAAGAGATAGAAGTATAAGGATTTATGAAATCCGAATTCAATGAAACTATAAGCATTTTCCCTTTGAGGATATCCGGATCCCCCCACCCCCCCCCCCCCCCCCCCCCCCCCCAAAAAGTGGCAAGGTAGCTTGAGCTTCCTACAAAGCATGCGAGAGAGAGCAAAGATATCTCCTGAATGCTTGCTCTTGAAGAGGTTCTAACTTTAACTTGAAAAGGTGACACTATCTGTTTTCATGTTTTCCTTTTTCAATGAATCCGTCTTTCGGTCGTATAATGCCTAGTGAAAACATAATGAGATGGAATGCTTGAATTGAAAAGAAGACCAGCTTGTTGGTAGTCATTTTTCCACAGCTACGATAAGAATGTCAATGCTGGAGTTTCACTTAGGGGAAAAAATGTTGAATTTGCAACTTAAAAAAGGCATAGATTAAATAACTTGATTTTGGGATCTTGTTCTCCCCTATGTGACTTCGTTCTTTTTTTCACACAAAAGATTGATCCTTTGTGTTCACAACAAATTTCATGAAATGGAATGAAATGACCGGCACCCGTTACATTATGAATGAAAAGAAAAACGGATAAATGCTACACGTACATGAAGTAAGTTTACAAGGCTAATTCATCTTGACCTAACCTAACAGTATTCTCAACGCCAGCCCGGTGGTATCCCAGTTCTCACTTGTCATGGTGTGACCTACGGACCCAGGATCCTCTACAATGGGTTATTGGCACCATAGAATGCTGTGTAGTGCTCGATGGCCATCTTCAAAAGATGACCGCCATCCAACAAAGTATACTGGATTTTTTTCTTTTTCTTTTTTGATACTAAGAGAGGCAAAAGCCATCCAAGATTTTATTAAAAGAATTGGTAATTACAAAGAGGATGAGTTACAGAAAGTAGAGAGTTTATCATATCAGAACTATAGGTGTCAGTTGTAACTAAATAAACTTACCAAAAAGCAAAGAACATAGTGATATGTTAGCTATGTATAAGCCAAAATAGAAACAAAAAGGTTATCTTTTCTGATGCCCAACTATTTTGATGACAGCTATCGAGTGCACAATATTCTATAGTACAAACTATGCTGTAGAAGGATCGATTTTCAGGACCTATGGCTTGAGAACCTATCTATATTTGAAGCCCAACACGTGGACTAATATGGACCTCTCATGTCACTCAGTTGTTGTCAGCTGTCCCTTCAAACTTCTTCCATATCCATACTTGGCGAACCTAGGGTCTTCCCTTGGGAACTATTGTTTCCCATGCCAACCTAACTTTAATATTCCCTCACCAAACCCATTGTCTGTTATTTCAGACCTTTTTGTCTTTGGTATCTTTATAATTACTTATCTTGACTACTAAGTATCTGGCATGTGATTTGCTTAAGAGGACAGCAGCATGGATGAATATGACTGCACCAAATGTGCTAAGATTTCATTGAGAAGCCAAAACACTAATTGTCATGAAAAAATATTTAAAAGTTTTTGGAGCAATTCATTGCTCTAAGACAACAGATCCAATTTAAGGTTCAGCATATCCAAATCATGTACAATATATGCCTGGTCAGCTTAGTATTGGATAAATATCTTTCATGCCAATGATTTACATCGAGCACTTTGTGTTTCAATTCAAAAATTTAGCTAAGGTTTTAAGTGAATCAGTGAACCAACTAGGTCAAATTTCTAAAACTTAAAAGTATAATCCATACTTACGTCAAGTTTGCAATGTCCTGTTGTTCTTGTTATCTTCCATGTCTTCAATTTTGTATTTAAAATCTATCTTTTTATGTTTAATTTATAGATTATTTTGTTAAATAATTATTTATGTATCGATCTATAAAATCCAAATCAGCCAGCCTCCGACATCTTAAATATTTTGTTGCATAAATGATAGTAAAGTCATCATTAATCAACATTTGGAACCAATGGATGCACAACAAATCAGCTTCCACTTTCTCCATATGCTTAGGAGGTTTGACATGGGACTACCCTATAAAATTGAAAGAAATTAGGGTGATCAAAACTTGGAAAGAGATTACTTAGGTCCAAATTTTGCATGGGCCCAGCAACGTGCTCAGTAGTGTACAAAAGTGGTTGGAAGAATGATT
This sequence comes from Phoenix dactylifera, assembly GCF_051530095.1. Lineage (NCBI taxonomy): Eukaryota > Viridiplantae > Streptophyta > Magnoliopsida > Arecales > Arecaceae > Phoenix > Phoenix dactylifera. Next base: position 28,439,568 of record NC_143199.1, read on the forward strand.
TGAGGGCATGTAGTTCCATCCTCCATAAAGCGAGACATGGAATCTGAAAAAAAAAAAAAAAAAAGGAGGAAGAACTGATAGTTGCCTATAATTCTAATCAATCAAAATTTGGTATGCTCGTCTTCAGCTGTTGATTTGATAAAATATATTTTCTGTTCTAATTGATATAGTCTACTATGGTTGCTTATTAGACTCTGACTAATAGTGATTTAAATACTCAACTTCAAGATGGTTTAATGTGGACTTTGGAATTAAATGGAGAAGCATATGAAGGAGATTAGCGCAAATGCAGGAGGCACACTGAAAAGAGGGCTCTAGATTCAGTTTCTAGATTCCATTACTAAGGCAATTAGCATAAGCCTAGACCCTGAAACAAATTTGAAAGAAATCATATCTTTCACTGCTCCAGCATTACAACAATGGCAGCACTCACCACCCAATCATGATTTAATTGTTGTCAAATGTCTTCTCCCTAGAATCCACAGTGGCTGTGGTAACATTATGTTAGGCATTATAAAGGCTATAGAGGAGATTGCTATGTTATATAGATTAATAGTAAATATCAAGAATAACGGTCATTATTTAACTTTTAATTTATTATAATCATTGTTATTCATCGTTTGCACACTCGTTCGAAAAAAATAAATAAAATTTAAAGCTCAAATTTCATGATTTCGAAATTATGTAACAAATGAATAACAAAAATATCTTGTTATTTGATTAATAGTGATTCAAGCAAACAACAGTTCTATTGTGTTATTGCTAATTATTATTTGTTATTATAACAGCAAACAACATCACCTCAATGTCATAGCAGCTCATCATTGTAATTAGTTAGACTCTATTATTTAGATAAGCTATCTTTGGGATTTAATCAAAGTAGGAAGATCATGATAGAGTGTAAACTTTGAGAAGAGAAGAATCTGATGTGAGGGAAGAGTTTTCCTAATCAGATAACTGGTATCTTTGCATTCAGAACCAAATACAGTTACAGTTTTCATTTATAGACGAACAAACATAAGGATTTGTTTTATTGAATCTATGAATCCACTAAACTAAATAATGAAAATGTGGGTGCAAATACGGTAACTAGAACCACATGTAGCCCTAACTACATGCATTTTTCAGCAATAGGTATTCAAAAGCTACCATGGTAGATTTAACTGTGAATATTCGCAGTCTGATATGCCATGAACGTTGTCACTCTGTGCTTCAGCTCTCTAGGCTAGTTGTTAATATTTAATATTTATATACTCTTAGGCCCTAAGAGTCACTACAGTGGCCGTACCTCCGATCACATGCCAAAGATATTGGGTTTGAATCTTCAGTGGCGTATCATTAAGAATTCAGCTCAGGTAATTCTTATACAGTGGGATGCATCCACCTCCCAAAGTGAAAATCCTGGAACCTAAGACCAGCCAGGGACTTAATTTACAGGTAATACTCCTTCGATAGCACTCCATTGTAATCTCAAAAAAAAAAAAAAAAAAAAAAAAAAAAAAAAAAAAAAAAAAAAAAAAAAATCATACATGATGTTAAAATATTGGCTAGAAGAGAAAAAAAGAGAGAAAAATAATTTTATTTTTCTGTTCTACCATATTCAGTACATTTCAGGGGTTATATATATTGTACAGACTCTATATATGAAAAATAATATAGGGTGATATAGAACCACGCTAATAAAGAAAATATGATGGGTGAAACATGTTGTTATGTGATTCCTAAAATCATTCTAACAAGATCATGCTAACAAAGAAAAATAATATAGGTTGATACAGGATCACACTAATAAAAAAAATATTATGGGCAATGCAGGTTGCTATGTGATCCCTAAAATTATACTAGCATTTCCTCAAATTCAAGATGATACTATAGGTGCCAAATTGAGTTTAGAAACTAGATCACGACTGTATCTAGAAACTGACGTATTAGATGAAGAGCTGAAGTAACAGCTCAGAAACTGACATAATAGACTAAGAGCTGACATAGCAGCTTAGAGGCTGACATGGTGGTAGATCAAGAACTTATGTGGCAGCATAGAGCCTGATGTGGCAGAACACAAGCTGTTGTAATAGCTTAGAAGTTGATGTAGCAGATGTTGACATAATAACTCAGAAGCCGATATGGGAGACTAATGTGCCAAGCTAATGTGACAATATAGAATTTACTATGGTAAAATAGAAGTTGATATAGAACCTTAGAAACTGATGCAGTAGATCAGGAAGCTAACCAAGCAAATTGATATATTTAACAATCCTGACATAGCTAACTGACGCGGTAAACTAACGCGTCCACTGACATGACTGACTAACATAGTAAATTGGTGTGTTTATCGATGTGTTTGATTGACGTGACAGACCGATGTATCTGTCAATGTGACTGATTGACTTATCTGATAATGTGGCTGATTGACTTGCCTGATGATGTGGCAGCAAGAAGATACATAAAAGATGATAGCTGCAGCGAGAATAGAGCTCAGAGAGAAAGCATCCGAAGGTCGACAATCTTCGTAGACGGCGACAACATAAAAGAGAAGCAAGAGACCTCAAATTGGATGGTAAATGAGCCAAAGCCATCAAATAAAATTGAAGATGTAGAGAATGGGCAACGGTGAGGAGAGACGACCGAAGATCTGAAGTTGAGGAGAAAAGTAATGAAAAAGAGCTGCAGATCATTAGAAAATAAAGGATCTTCGAATGTTAAACTATCGAAAATAGAAGATATACAAATACACTAAAAAATATGAGATCTTTAAATGTTGATTTACAAGTAAATAGAAGATCTGTAAATCCACCAGAAAATAGAGGATCTTCGGGTGTCAATTCACCAAAAAACAGATATCGATAAATCGACAATAACGGGTCTTTAAAACTTTTAGACATGGCAATGACGGCTATAGTAAAAGCGGAAGAGATGGCAACAACAGATTAGGTGATTGGTGGCTCTGATACCATATTAAAATATTTGCAAAAGAAGAGAAAAAGAAGAGAAAAAGAGAGAAAAAAATGATTTTATTTCTCTATTCCATCATATTCAGTATATTTCAGAGGTTATATATATTCGTATACAGACTCTATATAAGAAAAATAATATAGGATGATATAGGATCACTCTAATAAAAAAAATATTATGGTGATACAGGTAGTTAAGCGATTCCTAAAATCACTCTAACAAGATTATGCTAATAAAGAAAAATAATATAGATTGATACAGGATCACACTAATAAAGAAAAATATTATGGGTGATGTAGATTGTTACATAATCCCTAAAATTATGCTAATACCTGACTTTTGAGATAATTTCGTGTTCATATGTCAATCTTGTAATTATACATTCTTTTTCACAAAAAAGATTTAGTCTTTAGAAAATTAAAATAAGTTTTTATTTATATGTCATATTAAAATAATGTGTTTTAGATATCAATTATCGATTTCTTTATTTTTCAAGCTGAGTCCAACTAAGCTCAAGGTCGTGAATCCAAGCTTTAACTCCAGGTTATAGAAGAAATTACTAATGGTCAACCAGCAGAACCTCCATCTAGTCTTCATGGAATAGGATGCCTCAATTTTTTCGACACTTAGAAAACAGTAGTTGTCCCCTCCCATCCTGGTCCATTACCTAATCTATCCTGTCCACTTGGGATGGTCAGATGCACTATAGAATTTGAAACCTTGCTTCCAGGTGTTCGGCATTAGGTGATCTGGCTGATCAGCCGCCTAAGAATCTATGCTATAGAAAATGACAATCAAATTAAAAATCAGCACTTGGTCCTTTCTTCAACCTCTCCTGTCAATCCAAAACCATAACATTCACTGTTGGAAAAGGAGGTGATGGGTCCCCAGGGCCTTTTACTTTTAAATTTCTTCCAGCCAGAGAAGTCTCTTTGGCATTGAGCCGGGTGTTGATTGATATCTCAGTGCAAACTTTGCATCTTCATCAGCTTGAATAGAAACCCAAAATAATTGGAAACACACAGTTGATATTTATAAACAAGTTAGGCTTTATGTCAGAAGACCTTAATTTTTTGTTTAGAATTTTAATTTGCATACAAAATGCAGAAAGAAAGAACAAATCACTTGCACCATCATGTCCTTTTTGAATGGCTTGGAAGTGCAGTACATGTAGCTTTGACCCGTTCTCTCTTTTGACCCCATTGTTGTAGTGTGAACTTGAATTTCTCATAGATAAATATCTGTTTGCTTTGATTGTGCTTTTAGATCTTTCAGTTTCTTCAAAATATTGGTGAAGTAGTCCTGCAAATACTTTTCTAAGGTCACAATGTCTTTCTGATCCACCCCAAGCAAATTATATGTTTCTGTCATGGGAGAGAAAACGGTGTCGCTTGAGAGGACCTGAAATCCCACCAATTGAGAGATTCAAGGCATCAAGCTCAATGATAACCTACACATATATCAACTGAAAAGAAATGGTCGCAACCAAGCCCTCTTCGTTAGCACAGAAAGAAGGAAATTCCATCACCTTGTAAGGAAATATAAGATCGGCTTATTCCCAAGAAGTAGGTTCGTCTTGTTCACAAGATTCTCTATTAGTTGCTTGCAATTGGCAGTCAATATTACCAATAAGTGAAAGATGGATAGAGATTTACCTCTGAAAATGCTAAATGATCAGCTATATCATTCGTCCATTGGAAAAACCGAGTTAGCTGGCGAGTGAATTTCAAGACTGAAACAGGGACAGTGGTTACATTTGCATCTTGCCCTGCTAGTCTTTCACACAAAGTAATCACCTGAAGGCAAAAGAACATTCTTTAGACAATTCAAAGATGAGATATATCTTTCTGTTCAAACTTTTGCACAGATTCAGTTCTCTGCTCACTATCACTAAAAGAAAATTTTCAAGAAACTTCATGCTTCATGGACACCCGTCAAACCTATAAAAGATTGCAAATCTTTGCTCAATTAATCAACAATGATGCACATAAGCTTTATGGGTGCAGCAAGAAATAAATGTTGCCATTTGTTGGATGAGACTGGATAGGAACCAACATGGAAGAAGTAGATCCCAATTCAACTTGATGAAATATGAAATTTATTGTTTTAAGTTCGCAATATGATGTTGGTGCTAATACATGTAATATTGTGACTGTTGTAACATTACATCAATTATTCTGCATGTAACACATTAAATTGTATTAATTTTCATAAACATTTCTCTGTGCAAGATTTCATAGAAATTTCAGTCATTATCTTGATATGGGTCTGAAATACACACTAAAACACATATGTACTGAATTCAGCACCAAGGCATAAATGATCATTGAAAGAACTTTTTTTTTTGCCTTTTTCTTTTTACCCGGCTATAGGTGCCTGTTCTCTGTTTATGTAATCCTACATTATTAATGTTGTTGGTATTGTCAGGCCAGGTCAAAACAGGATTAGAACCACCAGCCCTGGCCCAAACTCAACCCCCAAACACCCCCCTCCTTTTTATTTAATGCTCTCCTCCTTCCTAGTCTACCAACCTAATTCTTCAGCCTGAGCATAAAAGTTCTAATGTGGGCAGCCTGGATCCCTAACATCCCTATGGTTTAGTGATATACTTAGCATATACCTATTTCTCGAATTTGGAACTTTTTGAGTCCTGCTCCTATATTGGTTTGATGAAGGTAGACAAGTTAATTATAACAAGGAAAAGAGTACTGAAGCATACCATAGACCAATTGGTATAGATGTGCAAGGCCTAAAACTTTGCTAATCGATCACAATTTACCATGTCTCAGCCCTCACTTGTGCCAATGGGCATTACAGTCTGCATGAATGTGTATTATGTGCATGGAATATTATATTACTCTTTTGTTCATTATTAAATCACATGCTGTTGGGCTTTTAACTCCCATGTTCAGACCCATAAACACCATAAATACTTGCATAAGCAGGATTAACGCATGGATATCTCTAAAAAGCTACTCCATTTGGTGAAGTAGCAAGGGTCCAAAATTGACATGATTCGTCAGAAAACAGATGGTTCGTGCCAAATAAAATAAAAGGAAAGTTCAAGATCAAGGATTCTTTTTTCTCATTCATCATCCAATTTAAGAACCTATGATGAAATTAAGGGGAAAAAAAAGGCTACTCTCAATTAGCTAAGTTAAATCATTGCTGAAAGTAGCACGAGCGCCGATACACCAACGATTCTAATTAACAGAATTTCATCGTCAGGCTTTCAATTAGACCAAATGAAGAGGGGGGGAAAAAAATTCCATGCGAGGAAGTAGAACTTCTTAGGGGAAAGGGGTACTCGCCTGGAGAGGAGGAAGTCGGGAGGAGGTCGGCTTGGGCTGGCGCTAACGTGCGCCCCCCGGACAGGGAGAAGAGGTTGGGACGGCGACGGTGGAGGAGGAGGAGGAGGAGGAGGCGAGGGGAGGTGAGTTGGGGAGGGAGAGAGCCGAGCCTCGAAGCCATTCGGAGGCAGCAACTCTATTTTTTTTTTAATTTTCTGTTTGTTTTCCGGTTATGTTTTCTTTCGACTTGCAGCGCGAGATGGATGGAAGCCGTCGATCTAAATCCTGCCACGTCCAACCGAAAAGGATCATGCACTTGTCCAGCTAGGCTTTTTAAAAAATCTTAGTAGATTATCAACCAACCACAAGAAATTATAAGTTTTTAATCTTTTAATGGTGAAGCTGAGCAAAAAAAAAATGGAGGTGCAAATAAGTTGAGCAACAACTCACAAGCTGCTTGGGCTCGCTTTGATTCAACTTAACCCGCAAATATACATATTTTTAATAATGTTATTTTTTTATTTATAATATATATTAATTTAATATTTTAAAATATAGTATTATGTAATGTTTTGTTTTAATTATATTTTATGTTCGAATTCGACCTCAAATTCGAATTTGAGTATGGCTTGATTGATATTTGAATCGAGTTTCGAATTTGAGTATTTCTAATCAAATCAAGCTTAAGTCTCTAGTTACCCGGCTTAGCTTGGTTCAATTGTACTCCTGGTAAAGAAATATGATTTGATTCTACATGCTATGAGTCCTTTTAATGCTGATATGTATAATTTTTTCTACGGATGATGGCTCAGGCTATAGACGGGGAATAGTCCTTTCCCATTGTCAGAAAAAAAATGTTTATTTTTAAATATGATAGTAAAACGTTTAGTACGAACATGCAAAATGTACAAAGAATAATATAATCAAAAATCACAATTAATTGTTGTACAGGCTGTCAATCATAATAAAATTAAAATTATTTTTTTATCTACAATCATTTTAACGTTCTCCACTTTAGTCCAATTGTTCATTCTCTAATGTTCACTGTCTTCTATTCATGCCCCTGCATGCATCGTCCAGAATCCTCGGACGTGTTCAATCTCTTTACTTTCTTTTCTTTCCGTCTTTCCTACCATCCTTCACTCTAGTCCAGTTTTTTTTTTTCAGAGTTCTTAGAACATTTGCTTTCTCGTATGTCAGCTAACCCTACCCCTGGATATATTGTCCTGATGATAGATTTGTGAGCAGAAATAGGAATTTCTGAATTAGAATGGGGCGGCCAAAGCCAAACCACACGCAAGAATGTTTAATAGACCAAAATCCTTAAAAAAACCATCGAACGCCCACAAAAAGCAGCAACCATACAAGACAACCCCCATCAGAGATCCCAAAAATCTAGGCAGCGCAAAACAAAATGACAAACAGAAGCCAAAATATCAAACAGCACAAAACAAAGGATATTTTTTTTGTTACATGAAACATGCATTTTCCTTAGATTTTATCACTGTTGACAACTTTGAGTCCACCATAAACTTTATTTCAAACTTTCAGAGTGAGTGAAGGTGATCAGATTTTTGATGGAAACCCTTTTGTGAGGGTGTACTATGATAGAAGACATTCATTTCTTGCGGGGAAGATCAGCATAGTCTGCAGTTCCATAAGGAAGGAAGAGATCAGCTAGAAACCCCTTCATGCTTCTCGGGTTCCATCCCATGTCTTGGCACAACCGATCATTGTACAAAATGTGGACAGTTCCAATGCATGATCCGCAAAAATACTCCCGAGATATCGCTTCATGTACTTTTCCCAATCCTCCACGTTCTTTCCATATCTCTGATGCCAGGCAATTGAAAACCACCATCAAGGAAAGGAATTAGCCACTTGGATCTCAACCCTGATGTATATATGTTTGATAAACTCTCTGAATAACCAAGTATTGCCAGCCAAGGAATCCAAGGATGGATGCATTCCCTGTCAAAGTAGGTTAACTCTAATCAAACCAAAAAAGTAGAAATTAGACGCAATGCGAGAACATTAGACAAGGTCGATAAAGCTAGCGACGTTGTTCTAGACTTCATCAGAATGGCATTGATTATAGAGCATGGCAACTTGTAGCAAAGGCTTCATAAAAAATTTGAACTACATCGACATGCTAGTTCTCGTCTGCTCAGAGACATTTAACAAATTTGGATCAACATGCTCGTTCACTAGCTCTAATGAAAATTCAAGCACATGCTTATATCGCTAGAAATTAATTGTATCTCCTAACTCATATATGATATCTAAAGACTACAGATATGTACCTGTAGAGAGGGACCGTCGTAGTTGATGAACCAGCTACAATCTTTTTAAAGAAAGGTGACCTAAAGATGTCCCTTAGCTTCTGATCACCTTTGAATCTAGTGGCAAAGATTGACCATATCAGTCTTTATAGGCTCCTCTTCGCCTTCGATGATCATCCCATCCTTACAAAAGCTAAAGGATTTTGATGTCTTTACAACAATGCTAGTATTGCAATTAAACAGGAAGTTACTGCATGAAAGAAGCTATGTGCCGGTACCATGCCATACTGTTCCATAGGAATCTTCCATCTGTAGTAGCTCTTGGCAAATTTAGATAACAACCATCTCTGAATTCACAAAAACAAACATCAACTAATTAGGATACAAGAAGGGAAAACTACAGAGGTTAGTTTTAGGATGTAACCTGAAAATTAAGAAGCAAATTCCTATTTCATTACCAGAGGTGACAACAGGATGGCCAGCAAACAAAGCAGAAATCCTTCACCAGGTTTGTGAACTAGAAGCTCCGAGAAGCTATTAAGATATAAGAAACCAACAAAGACTCCCCAAGCATATTAGCCGTCTATATTCCAACGCTTAGTCCTACATATCATGGTGCAGGGGTGCTGGATCCCTACAATGAAAAAAAAAAAAAAAAAACAGAGATTCAAGCATTGTGATCTATATAGCTTGCTTTAAATATGGAAAGAAGTTTATACTAGAGAAACTTCACTCTTGTACCATTTGTATTAGCGCACTCTGCTGCAATGTCCAATGCTGATTTCTGGAACCCTACCACTGTAACTCGTTTCCCTTTTATCAGCTCAGTGGTGTCAGCAGTGTCCATGTTAGAGTAGTCCCTGGAGTGGATCACCTTTCCATCAAACACTTCACGTCCCTTGTTTGCTGGAAATGTGGGGATGTGTGGGGCGCCGCTGAATTTTCCAATGCAGATGATCACAAAATCCACCTGATAATATGTCTGGCAATTGGCAATCGAGAGAGGAATTTAGAAACCAAAGTTCATGCATTTGAAAGTAGCACAACTTATTTATTTGATCAATTTAAGAACTTGGGGCAATGAATTTTTATTTTTATTTTTAAAAATTTTTCATTCTTTCCTATTGTTAAGTTGCGCTCGGTATATAGAATAAAGAATACTAAATAGAATTTCACGTTTCATGAGTTACCTTGAAAGAGTGCAAAAGTGAAATTTCGAGGATCTGAGGGGTTGAACCACATGTTCATCCACTTCTAGAACACGCTCAAGATCGAGCTTTCAATCACAATGGAAAGAACACAAAAAATCACCATTCAAGTGCTTATGGTGCAAGAAAAGGATGAAAGCGAGTCGTATCTTGTTGTTTCTCTCTTTGGAATGCTTAAATTTTCTGTAGGGGAAATTCTGGACATGAATAGTGCTAAGAAAAACAGATGCGAGAGAGAGGGAGAAATTACCTGATAGTTTCATTTTTCCTCCCAACTATTCTCTCTCTCATTTGAATAATATTAGATGTTCTTGGTCGGGCTAGCCCATCATGGGCGGTCCAACCAGGCCCAAAAATCAACAGTCACAAAGTTGTAAATATAGATGTTCCCTTTTACGGGCGAGCTGCAAATATAATTGTCTATCAGTCATGAATGATTGATGTTATGTTTAATATAATAGATGACCAGTCAAAATTGCATGACGATGCATAAATCATTTCCTTACATTGAACAACAAAAGTAGCATAATAGCAGGTCGCTGAACATGATGCATTTCAGACATCGCAAGAGTGAGATATGTGGACGATCTTGCTGCATTTCTTGAGAATATGAGTTAGTAGAGAGGATTTAGAGAAAAAATTACTGTAAGACGAACTATTTGTTTTGTAGCTTTTCTTACCTCTGTTTTTCCATCCTCCTCCCTGCTCTGCATCGCGACGTGCCACTCCCCCCTCCCGCCACTACCGCCGAACGCCTCGCCATTCCCAGCCCACAGCTCCCATGCCATGATCTCCTCCTCGGCTGCTCCCACATACTCGATCCCCGCCACCCTCACCTGGCTGCTGTGAGGGAACACCTCCATCACGCTCTCCAGCCATGGGAAGTCTGTGAACTGGTATACCGGCCGTGGTGAATGGAGCGTTGTCAGTTCGCGCCCACATGCCGCCAATGCCGCCATCGGCCTAGAAGACGGTGGGGAGGAAGCCCTTCTCCAGCGCCTGCTTGCATGCCACTAGACCACTGATGCACCACGATGGCAACTCCCTTCTTCTCCACGGCTGGGGAATGGCTGGCTTCGTACATATTTATAGCCGTGTAACGGCTAGAATGGGAGTGGGTGCTGTTTACTTGACAAGGATAAGTGATGCAGGATGGAGGTAGGGAAGGAAAGACAGAGGGGAAGAGAAGAAGAAGAGGGGGAAGAAGAAGAAAAGAGAGGAGGAGGAAGAAGAAAGGAGACTAATTTTCATTCATCGTTCATTAATTCTAAACAAATGCATGCCCCATATATATATAGTGCCACAAAATAATAAATAGGTCCCTACGAAAAAAACAATTCAAACAAGGTCCTCAAATGACAATATGCAAATTAATCCTACCCACATAAAATAAAAAATAACATAAATCAATCCAGCCACAACGAAAGTGGCTGGACCGTCCTCCTGCGACGACCGTGATCCCGCAAAACAATTAGTCCAGTCCTCGTGTCCGCACCAACAAGATTTTTTTTTATAATATTATATGCAATTAGTTTTGCTTGGACTAGCAGAGTGCGCTTTCTATCAACTGCACAGATCTCAAAATGCTGCGACCTCCATCATTTATCCGCTGCACGGTTCTCAAAGCAGAATGGAGATGATCCATTGGTCGATGGGCACGATGAAAGCATGACGAAAGAGATTGGGGAGTCCTGGATGATGTCAGCAGATGCTGGCGATTCTTGGATGTCAGCATTTTCTCTGGCTCGTCATGATTCTATCCTTCTATTCCGAGAAGTACAAATCTCTATGAGATCTATGCGGCAGATTTCTGTTGAACGTGCAACTGGAGCCTATATGCCGAATAATACTTGATTTTAAATAACATATATGTTAAAAAAAATTATTTGATCCATAAAAATTTTCACGCACTCAAATTATCCTCTCCTTGGAGGGAAGCAGTCCACAGATATTGCAACTGGCCAAAGCTTGGTCACATATGAATTTTAAATTGGAGTAATAACTTGTTCTCCTAAAAATAGAAGTGGTTACTTTGCAATTTTATGTTATTGCTTTAGTTTGTGTTTTTGAGCAACATCAATGTTAGGAATTTTTCATGTATTAATTTTTTTTATAAAAAAAATATTTTGTTTCCCTTATTTTCCTGTTTGTATGACATTTCATGTTATCATGAAATGAATTCACGGGCTACTCCCACCCTTTTCTCTAAAAAGGAAAAAAGAATCCGAATTTAGGATTAGATGAGATTTTTCAAATATTCTTTCAAATTTAGGGGTTATTTGCCTTTTTAAAAAAAAAAATCCCCACCCTTTGTTTGACTGCTCCTATTTTCATATTCTTGTCATTTTATTTTGTCCAGATAATATTGCAATCGCATATTGGACCTGATCTTTCGTTTGGATATATTATTCATAAGGATAGCCAAGTCTACACTTGCATATATGTTGCAACTATTTGTAAGAGGTGCCCATAGCAGTGAGTAGCAAAACCTTAATGACCTAGGAATTAGGATATCACCTGAAAAAGATAGCCAAAAATTATTATTTCAATTTCTTGGCCTTGTGTAAATACCCAAGTTCTCATCAACCATGCTATATCCTTTGGTTTTGTATTTCAAAAACATAACTGACGTGGAACTAAAGATATGCTCGGATCCTCACGCATTCTCTACATTTAAGCCATAACATCTTTGATGCTAAAGATCCAATCAAAATCACAAACACTATAACCAGCTCGTGCTAAGTTCCAAAATGGCACATGTTGTAATGTCCCACAGTCCACATCAGTTATAGGCTAGAGCTAGATCTACTCTAAGACTATTTGTAATGACCCAAAAGTTCACTTAAAAAGATTAGCAAGAAATTGTTTGGATTTTTTTGGTCGTGTATATGTATCTAAGATCTGCAACTAATACATGCTCGTATAAGGCATCATAGAAAGATATCGTATAAGGTCAAAAATGATCGGCTAGGATCACTAACATGGCATCTCATTTTATCCTTTTCCTCTTTCACATTGTCTCTGTTCATCTTGACTGCCCTTCATGTTGCTGTGATGGTTTTTTTTGGATTAATAGATACAATTTTGAATTGAGCCATTTACTATCAAATTCTTGTACACTATCCTCTATTTGCATAGATTTTGGGGGACACATCATTCTACAACCTACAATTAGCGTATGGTTGTTTTTATTTTATTTGTTATTGTTCATCTTGATGTGGCATTTAAGTAGTTCTCTTGCTTGGAATATTGATTACTGCCTCTATATTGCTTTCCTCGATTTAATACTTCAGAACCTTATATTTGCTTGGCCCACATATCCCCAACATAGATTAGAACTCAAGCACCCCTAATCATTAATTCATTCATTAAACCCATAAATGCTACGGGATGAAACCAAAAACCTTCTTCTGTGTTCGTTTGAGACTCATTAATTCACTTCCTCTCAACAAGCATCAGCTACTAGCACCTTAGATGTCTTCATACTTCATGGTCTCGATACTCTTGCCATCTTGATTGTAATTTCAACAATATATGACCCATATTGATGACTAATGGTCTATTCATGTAGCCTCTTTGAGATTCCTATAATCATCTCTGCGTGGCTTCACTCACTCTTACACATTGCATCACACCAATCAGTCTACTCGTATGCTAGTGTATGCCAAATATCCTACTTCATTGCCAGATGCTGACATAAGCTTCGACAAGTCTACATCTTTGTTTCTCCCCTTATTCCCACTTTTGTCTACACATCATTGTTTCAATTATTCGGCCAGTCATCCACATTTTCATCTGTCTTTTTGCAGAGGTTGGTCACTCTTCAACAATTCCTGGGTCAAAGCAATGTACATGGTTAATAATCATGCTCCGGTAGCCCCTTACATCTTAGCTTGACAACTGATGACTGATAAACACTTTATCACTTGCATTGAACCTTCATAGTATCTACATCTATTACATTGATATTGCCCAATGCTCATGACTTCATATTATCATAGCTCAACCGCCGAGCCAAAAAACTTGGCCACTTATTATGCAGTTAATACATAAGTTGTTTGAAGCCATAAAAAAAAGAGTTGTTTGAAGCTACCAACTCCTCTTTCTATGATAACCTTTATTTATGCTCTTATGTCTTCGATGGTACAACCAAACTTAAGGAACTAAGTCATTCCAAGTTTATTATTCATTCAGCCTTTCAGTGTTCTCATCAACACTTAAACTGTACATGAACATCGCATTGAAGTATCACCTGTCATGCTACCTTCACCTCTTGGTTTTCCACTCCAATTTTTAAGTTCTACTTATACTATAAGTCAAGCAGAATTATTAACGTATCGCCTTTGAATCATTTAGAGTATGCGGAATCAAAAAGATAAATGTGAGAAGCAAGGCAATTCCACACTAGCTATTGCATGGTTTTCATCTCAGCTGAAATCTTGACCAAGAATGATTTTTGAAGCTTCAATTGAAACTGATCTGTAACTAGAATCAAGCCAAAATTGACCCCCAAAACTTGACTTCAGGATTACCAGTAGATTTAAATCTAGTTTAGTTTCTGAAACTCATGAAGACCAACCACAGCCTCACTGATAACCTTGTTCCCTCAGGCAATCTAAACCAGTATATTCCAACATATCGGCTGATCCACTATCAATGTACCAGCTGCAACTATTAATCTTTAGTTTACTATCTTAAACATGTTTTCTAGTGTAAAAGATTAAAATCAATGCTTTATAAAATATCATAGTTTATCTTGTTTTTCAATATAATTGGTCAATATCTCCATCATTATATATTGGCCAAAGACTAGCATATCTTTCTTGTTCTTAACTTTTACGGCTTTCCATCTCAGCCAAGATAAACCTGTAAGTTGGTTCATCTATATGTACACACATTGAGCTAACCAGAGCATCAACCTTTAAAGACCTCAGGCTCTCTGTTTGACGGGACGCACAAATAACAATTTAATGTATTTATTGGACATAAAGTTCTACTCAATAAGCTACGAAAGGAATTGCATCATAAATACGTAACATGGTAAAATGCCAGCACAAACAACATGCCCATTTTCATCCACTTTAGACACCACATGTACTTCCAATTTCTAGTCCATGAAAATGAGAACTGTCACCAAAAACCCCTTCTTGCAAACTCAGTTCAACACCTCTTTGGCTTCTTTTCTTTTAGTTATCCAAATTTAAAATAGGAACCCTTGCAAAAATTGTGTGATCTAGGGGAAACATGGTTAGACCATCAAAAACAAGATTTTCATCAGCTGGTCCTTTCAAAACACATACCTCGACATTTCACAAGAACTGACTGCCTCCATAGTTTTATTAAGCATTCATTTCGACCTAATCATGTTGCCATCTCCTTCACAAGCATATGATGCCCATGTGCTTGCTTCACTTCTCAAATGGATAACAGAGATGGCCATAAAATTGCTTAAAACTTTATTAAGTATAAAAAACATTCGATAATAAAGCAGTAGTATTAGAAGCATTTCATTACACCATCAATTGCAAAACAAAGGTAAAGTAACAAAGACAAGCATACGCGCATCCATACATGGCACATACATACAACCAGACAAATATAGATGTGCATGCATGCATATTAAAAAGATGTCCTGTTTACGTAAGGTACTTTCACCCTTCTTATATGCATATGCTTGAACTTAGTTACCAAAACTTAAAAGCACATAAACACAAAAGCATCGTTCATCCTAATCTTGATAACAGGATATGTTTCAACTCATTTCTGTTGGTCAACATATGGCGAATTTAACATATAAACAGCATCAAAACTAGGCTGAATGGCATTTTTTTCAATCCAAAAAATGAAAATAAAACAGAAAAGGTATAAGGTCACCGACATATGACTCACTTGAATACAGATGGCAGTTTTCATGTCGGAAAGAATGCCATTGCATTTCTGTTTTCATCTAAGATTGCCACAGTCAACTCTCTATTAGCTCCTTAAGTCCGACTGCTAGTCATCTGCCACAACTATCAACCAGAAACAGCACATGATGGAAAACTTAACTCCTTACTGGGATGGACCCATTCAACTGCTTCCTAGACCCATCTTCTGCCCCAACTCTGTGAGCTGCTCGACAAACTCCGCCCCATTAAGAACCTCCGTGGTACCGTATACGACATGCTTGACTGGCTGTGAACGTTGTGCCAGCTCCATCAAACTCCTATACTCAACAAAGTTCCCACCACCTATCATGAAGACAATTGCTTCTTTGAATGGTCCCTTCAATTGTGCCCCAGATCCTGACCTAGGGGCTCGTGGATCAAACACAAGGTAAGAATCCACCTCTGGGTTCGGCTTCCCTTCCATCAATGCTTCCACCGTCCTTGTTAGTGCCAGTTGTCTCCCACCAGATAAAAGATTTTTCATACCTGCAGTCACGGCACTGATGGACTGCCCATAAAGCTTCTCAGCCCAGTCCACAATGTTGCTCCTGCTCGTTGAGCTTGCTGAAGCTGCCAATGATGCGTTCAAAGACTTTATCTTCTTCACATACTGAAAGGCACAAGTATCCACATCAGATTCCCTCAATGCTGCTTCTATCGACTCTACTTCAGATTGCAGTGTCGTCTCCAGAGAAAGAAGGTATGTTATCGCAAGCCGAATCTTATCCGCCTTTGTGCCCTTCCCTCTGAGCAGACTAAGCAATTGACTCTTATCTACACTTCCTTTTGTCAGCATGTCATTCTCAAGATCGCAGTAACCATCCAAAGACCTCTCCTTGATCTCGCCCAACAGCAAGGTGGCAATGTTGGTATGCTTGTCGATCATCTTCTTACGCTCGGTGAGCTCCGGAAGCGAGTTCACAGCATTCATCAGATGCTTTGTGTTCCCAATCAGATCGGTGCCCTCAAACTCAACCCCGTCCTTGCCACCAGTCCGCTTGTTCACCTCATCAACATCCTGCTTGTACTTGCTCAGCTGGGTCTCGATTTCTTCCGCAACCTTATGAAAGGGAGACCAACTGTTGGAAGCCCAGAACGAATCGGAGTCGTCCAATTCATAAGATTTGGCAGCAGCCTTCTCTGCAGGCATGGTCACTCTGTTCAGCTTCATCCCGAGCACGTCATGGACCAGTGGCCGGTAGCTCCAGTCATGCTGGATCCCAACTGCGAGCTCAAAATTCCGATCAAATATGCAGAGGATCGGGCGCTGGAAGGAGCTCGCAAGAACACCACTTTCCAAGAAAAGATTGTTTTTTATCAACAAATGGTCCCGGATGCGTGAATCCAGAGCTGACGCAACCATCTCCGCCGGGCCGCCGCGGGCACACCGGATTACCGGCACAACCCTGAAGGTAGAGAGGACACAGAACAAGCGACCGACGATCTTCTCCACGATCTCCTCGATCTCGCGGTCCCCGGCCGAGGGGTCGTTGATCTGGACGTAGGCCTTAGGCTGGGCCAGCGAGAAGAGGGAGTCCTCCAGGGTAACGAACTCGAGGTATTGATCATAGATCTTGGAGATCCGGTGGACGGCGTCCTTCTCGAGGGTCTTGAAGGCGAGGGTCTCGAGGAGGGGGCGGGGGAGGGAAGAGGAGAAGTTGAGGTGGAAGGACTCGTAGAGTCCGCGGTCCGCGTCGGCGGCTATCCGCTCGACGTTTTCCGGCGTGGGGCGGACGAAGTAGATGGCGGGGACGTCGGGGACGCTCTGGCGGTTCTTGTCGATGGGGAAGAAGAGGGTGATGCCGTGCTTACGGAGGTCATTAACATGGATCAAGGGGGAGAGGATTCCGAGGCAGAAGGCGTCCATTATCAGGATCTTGTAGACCTCCTCGGAGTCGACGGCGGTAGCGGAGGAGATCCCGCCGCCAGGGTTCGAAGGCTGGTTCAGATTCAGCATCCGGACAATGAGGCCTGCCGGGGGAATGGATCAGAATTGGGGGATAGAGCAGAGGGGGGAGCAGATCAAGATCGGGAAGAGGAGGGGACTTACTCATTTGCTTCTGCCGGAGATTGAGCGCCATGGATGGGTGAATTCCCTAGGATGTCGTTCCTTCTAGGGTTAGGGTTTTAGGAAATCCTTATCCAGGAGGGAGGATTCTAGGGTCAGGGTTAGGCCTTGGATTTGGATCTGGAAGTCGGAGGTGGAGAAGAGACGGAAGCGACGCGGAGTGGTGAAAGGCACCGCCGGTGGCGACTTCAACTGATGGAAACTAGTGTGGTCACGTGCGATGCACATGAGGGGAGAAAAAAAAACATGGATCGCAGTACTAGGAGGCTGGGATCCCTACCTATAGCCATGTAGCTCTATAAATACGCTCGTAAGGTTTAGCTGAAGCACTCCTCTTTTTCTTCTTCTTCTTCTTCTTCTTCTTCTTCTTCTTCTTTCTTTTTTTTTTTTTTTTTTTTTTTTTTTTTTTTTTTTTTTTTTTTGCTAAAGCGGGTCTTCATACAAGACGTGTACGAATACACCCAATAAAGTCAAAAAATACTAACTCACGGAGAGCCAGAGGCAGCTCCCCCTCCCCCACCCACAGGCCACAGGGTGTATCATGAGTGATGAGCCGCGAAGGCAGCCACCAGTCGGCTGCCCCATTGGCTTCTCGAAATACATGCTTGGCCTGAATGGCCACCCCAACCCCACACATCATCCCTATGTCCCGAACCAAGGGGTGGTCTGAGCCCTCACCCCTCAGCCCCTTCTGAATCCAACTGATGACTGTGGCTGAGTCGCCCTCCAACACAATCGAGCCAGCCTGCAAAGCCTGCCTCGCATATCGAAGACCGGCCCAGGCAGCTCGTAACTCTGCCCCGGGGACCGACATGCCGAACAGCTGACAGCCCCCTGCTGCCACGACTCTGGAGTGCGGGTCCCGTATCACAAAGCCCGCACCACCTCGCGCGCCTCCATCCAAAACCGATCCATCGAAATTGACCTTGAGGAAACTCGAGGGTGGGGGTTCCCAGGTGAAGAACACCATCTGAGAAGCTGCCGAAGCAGAAAGAGAACCCCAGGTGTCCCGAGCTATCAGAGGTCCATCTGAAGAGGATCTGATCTCCAGTGCCTGTACGCGCGCTAGCTCCACCACGAACCTCGGTGACACCCTGCGCTCACCGAGGGTACGAGCGTTCCTCGCCAGCCAGATCTGATGTGCTGTGCAAGTCGCTCGAATAGCCTCCTGACATGTCCGGGGGCGGACCAACCACTGCTGCATCGTCTGTAAAAACTGAGGCCTCCCATGCCAGACCTCCTGCGGGAACCCTGCCCACTGCCATGCCGACCTCGCCCACGTACACTGGAAAAGCACGTGGTCGACCGACTCCTCCACACTGCATGTCCCGCACTCCGCAGAGATCTCACATCCTCGCCTACTCAGCGCTGCTCTCGTCGGGAGACGGTCCCACGCCACCTTCCATAGGAAGAGCGCAGCCCTCGGGTGGAGCCCTGACCTCCAGATCCAAGTGTAGTCCGGCCCTGGCTCATGCTCCTGCTGGATAACACCGGCGAGATCTCCCAATCGGACCCTGGATCGGCAGGAAGTGCCCCAAACCCTAACATCAGGCCCCCCATAGCCTGGCACCGGAAGAGACCGGATCCTCTCAGGCTGAAGCACTCCTTTCGGTTCACTTCCCTCGGGCCAAAGAAGAAAACTAAATGGAGTAATTTTGTTAAAAATTGAGGTATCTATAAAAAATCTGGCAACGTTTGCCGATTCTCTAAGAAATGAAGTCGCCAGTGGCGCTGCAGACTTCATTAAGACCGCATGATTTTGCCAACTTCATATGGATACCTCAAATTTTATAAAGTTTCACCACTTACATAGCCAATGCCTCTTCATTCTCACGGACAATGGATGGTTATCCCATGAGAGTCAGGCTGGCATTTGATCCAAAGATCTGCATCAAAGACGTCCTCAATTCTGGAATGTTATCGAATATTTTGGCTGCTCTCTTCCTACTTCTCAATTGTGGTCCGCTAATTTCCCTTCTGACTTGATATATTGTTGTTTTGATGCCCATGAATGTCTTTATTTGAGAGGCTCTAGGGGGCTTCCGTTCCTTTTTGTATCAAAAGAAAATAGTGGCTTAAACTATGCCATCTAACTACTTCATTCTAGATACATTCTTTTGGAGGATAACCTGAGCAGAAATAGCAATTGGTTTAGTATATCAAGATTGCCGGTGTTCAACCCATGGCTAACCTTAGTTTTTTTTCTGGTGATTGTATCGGGTGCAATCTACTTGCCTGAAGATTCACTGGATAGATGGTTAGGAATTGAAGCTCATCTAATCTGAGCCAGCAACTGATATAACCATTTTAGTCTTTGCTTTTCTTTCCACAAACAAATAATTTAGTCTCATTTGTTTTTGCATGGTATTTTCTTTCTTAACGATAACTTTTCATGCTACTACGTAGGTACAATTGGCTGGATTAGGGTTAAAATGAAACAAAAATGATCTAATGACTCTGGAGACATGCATCATCATGCTAGTCCAAATGGCTAAACAAATTTGTTTTGAAAAAGAATTTCGTTCAGACTTGACACATTTAACCAGTCAAATAATCAAACTGATTTAGTATTAAGAATATTTTCAGGACATTTTTTCCGCTCAATTTCCATTTGGCCAATTAATGGTTCCATGTATACAGTCCTTGATGATCATGATCGATAGCTATACATAGTGTGCATTATCTGATAGCAGTTTATCTTCTGATACTGGCTATCGAGAGATATACAATATTGATGATGCTGATCGGTGGATTCAGAACCATGCTAGTTCTGGCAATGAGCACCTACTGTTATAGAACATCTGCAAGCTATTGAGGGACTGCGTGACCTCCTAGGTCGCATATGTGTATCGCGAGATGAATAGGATCGTTAATTGAGTTGCATCATTTGTTGCATAATACTGTGGTGCCTAGAGTTCTAATAGCTATGAGGCCACGCGATCCTTATTTATATATATATATATATATATATATATATATATATAGACACATACGGTTTAGGGAAAAAAAAGTGTACGGTATCCCGTGGTCAGCGTAAGTTGAGCAAACCGGTGACCGGTAAGTTGGAAACAGGGAAGAAACGAAGGTTCGGGCCAGAAGTTTTACCGATCTCCAATTTTAAACGGAAATTCCCACCACACTCCCCAGTCCCTTCTTTTCTTTCCCTCTCCCGCCTCGCCTCCGCCGGCGGCGACCAATGGCGAAGATTGCCCAGACCCAAACCCTGCCGTCCGACTCACCCATCTCATCGACCAGCTCGAATGCCATTGCCTCACTCCCTATGGCTCCTACGTCTCCAAATCCGCCCATGCGGACCTTCATCTCGTAATCCCTACTCGAATCCAATCCATCTTCCCAAATCTCGGTTCCATCCCTTTTTTTTTATTCACTTCTCGATTTGAATCGTAGGCGACGGAGGAGATGGCCAGAGAGGGGACGTGATACTTGGAAGCCATAGTCTGCAGTCTTCCCCCTTCGGTGGATTTAGATTCAGGTGTAATGGGATTTCGTTTGGGTATGAGTGAGGCGGCTTATTGCGAGGCAATTGCAATGGTAGAAGAATACCAGCAGGCAGTGTCTGCGACGAACCTCGCGGGGGTTAGAGATCTGCAGGGTCTCTACCCACAGCTCGGTTTGAATTGCTCTCCCCAAGTTTGATCTCACACTCGATTTTCCTTAAAAAAAAAAAAACTTGCGGGAGAATCAGGCATCAAACTTTTCCCCAGGTTTGATATTGCATTCTGATGAATATATATATATATATATATATATATATATATATATATTTGGAGAATTAGGCATCAATCTTATCTGTAACTCCCAGAAAGTGTTGTTACAACTAGATATAGAATGCCATTTCGTGAATGATTTTAAAAGTAAGGAGTTTATGCTTGTCTGCAAGTGAAATTTCAATAATTTATCGAAAAATTAGGAAGTGCAAAGCTTCTTTTGATGATTAGAATAAGGAAAATAAGAATATGCAAACGCCTGATGCATTATTTTGTTCAAACTAATTTTTGTCAGAATATTTCATTTACCTGCATCAGAACTTGTACATCACACTCTCTATCATTCTAATGCTTGGGTAATGGCTTATCAATCTTTGAACTTTGTTGTCTACTGGTGTTGATCCGAGAAAAAAAAAAAGACTAGTTACTTTCAAACTTCCAGAGGTCCTAAACCAAAATGCTCCAAGCAGTAACAGAAGCACCTTAATAATTCCTTACCGGATCCGGGGATATGTCTCGACATCCATACTGAAAAAGCAAAACATACGTGCCAAAACTTTTAGATCTCCGATTCAGCTTCAAAGCAAGTAGTTAATGCATAACATGGAGGTTTACATTAATATCCTGAAAGGTCATCTAACTTGTTTTGCCAATAATTGACGAGTTTTATTGACTTGGATATTGATATCGACTATAGATATGGACTCTAACTGGCTTTCCCCTTTTATCACATCGAATCATGGGTAGCATCTAGATCAAGGAAAATGTTTTTTCAACTTTGTATATTGCCATATATCATAGTTAGAATATCATATCTCTCTTTAGTTGAGTGTCTAACGAGTAGGTGCATTTTGGTTGGATCAAGATAAAGCATTTGAAATAATCTGATGGTTTCAGGTTTATGAATCTCTTGAGCATCGATTAGCTGTTCCTGAGGCTGCTCAAGGATTGAGACTTCCTCTTCTTTCTAAAGATGGGGAAATTCATGAGGAAGAGACTGAAAAATCTAGCATGACATCAAGGAGCTCTCTCAACTGTACAACTACCATTATCACACCAAGCTCAAGTTCGAATTTAACCAGTTTCAATAATAGTTATGCAGCTAGCAGTGTCAGTATGCTGGGTGTTGCTGCTCCACCTAATAGTGATATGGTTGAACCTGGAGTTGGTGGAGTGCCACATCATTTTCTTGGAGTACCAGCAGCTTATCTATGGCAAATCCAACAAGAGCAACCTGCCATGGCTGTGGTACGTTTCACTGCAGTTTATGGTCCTGAAGTTAATGTTCACATAAATGCATTTTGTGTAACTGGAAAGACACATATCTTAGTTCTTTTTTCATGCTGGAGTCCCTGTTAATAATTAATATTTAGCATAGCACAACCTTCATCCATACCTCAAGCCAACATGTCTGAGAAGTAATATTGTCATTGTAAGATATGACATAATATCAAAGATCCCTTGTTAGGGAAATTGAATCCCGCTTAGAAGCTAAGTGTGATACATTAGCTGATCTCTTTGCAATGTATGAAATAGGTAAACGATAAACTGAATAATATCAGGAAAATGTATAATTACTAGCACTTAGTTTAATCAATCTGATGAATAAGTTGTCATATATGTGCAGCAGACTCCTCTTCCATTAGTCAGATAACAAGTGCTCGTCTTCCAGAAAGGTGAACTCTTTTCCCTCTGTTCCATATTATGGTTTTTTGGCCTTGCTTTACCTGCCAAGTGTCTTGCATACGATGTTATATTGTTTATTTTGATGGCTTTAAAAATCCCATCATGTCGATTGTCCAGTTCGTTTCCATATGGTATTTATTTTATTTGATTTTCCAAACATGACAGTCCTTAATAAACTGAAAAGTTTCTTGTTGTGCTAGTAGTATTTCCTTTTCTGATTAATGAATAAAAATGTTAGTATGCAAGGCCAAATACATTTTCAATACTATTACAGGTAAAAGGAAAGTGGATTAGTGACTAATTATCACCTCTCAGTCCATATTTCATGTTAAATGCTTTGGATACAAATGCCTTAGGAACTATAAAGGTACAAGGGTATCAACACAGAAGTGCCAAGCACAAGGTGCTAGAAACCATGGGTTGGTGCAAAAGAGATTATAATATGCTGTATAAATTGTCTAATAATTGTACTAGAAGATAGTGTCAGGTAAAAATATTGTATTATGCTTGTTGTTCTGGAAGCAGCTTTAATGTCCGGTAAAGAGACATGTAGATGAAACTACTGGTGAGAACCAAAGGATTCAAATTTATGTTAAGACTCTGGAACATGAACTAACTTCATGTGTGGTATGGGCACCCTTTTTATTCAACAGTCATTTGAAAGTTATGGAGTTGTCATGCATAAAAATCCTTTTTTGACGCAGCCGGCCTAGTTGTGACCCAAAGTAGTAGTAGAGTTGCTTTGAGAAAGTAAATGATTTGCCACCAAGGTGGTAGCCTAGTGGTACTGGGCAGCAATTCTAACCACAAGGTCCCAAGTTCAAATCGCTACGGCGACGATTAAATTATGGACCGGAGCTCACTACTTTGGCCACTGCTTGGACTTGTGGTATAGGACCGCTCTTGAACCGCTAGTAGCCGGGGTGGTGCCGGGTGTGATGTACTCACACGTGGGACTCGAGCCAGAGCTCAGAGGAGTAGCTGAGCCGGGCCTACGGGTGGGGAGGGTATGAGTAAAACCGATCGGGGTGCCCAACACACGGCCATTTCTGCCCGCATCGAACATTCTCCTGGCGGGGCGGGGGCCCAGTGGGGCTGCTACGCGGGGGTGGGCTTGTCCCTTCCTCCCCCCTACCCCTTTTCTTTAGCAAAAAAAAAAAAAAAAGTAAATGATTTCATTTACCTTGTGGCGCCATTATTCATAAAAATTCTCTTAAGCCATCTAACAACCTTTGCCATCTAGATTGCTCAAAATGTATTCAATATTTTTGAATTGATCATATATGATAAACCAAAGCGGCCACAACTGTTGTTGACCGTACCATTACCTTTGATTGCTTTCTACCTGATGTGGGGTCGGAACCCCGACACCAGCCCGCACACCGGGCGAGCAGGGAAAGCATCCGCGTCCTCCCCGAGGTATTGTCCGCTCTGGGATTGCCGCTTCGGGTCTGCGGGAGGTCGCCCAGGGCCGTAGCCCAATGACAGTCCCGAGCCCTGACGGCGCGGGGGTCCGCAGAGGTTGCCCCCTACCCTCACGGTTTTGTCCCGCAAAAGGGCCCTCGGTACGCAAGGGACCTCCGTAGAGGAGCCCTCGGTGAGAAGAGGTGTTTGCACCCCCCATTTAAGGCACAGACCTTTCCGCTGATTACCCGATGTGGGACTAAACTGGGAACCCCATCCCACAACACAGCCCCCCCAGCGGGAAGGTCTGTGCGTGGCCGGGGCCCTCCTTCTAGCGCCATCTGATGTGGGGTCGGAACTCCGACACCAGCCCGCACACCGGGCGAGCAGGGAAAGCATCCGCGTCCTCCCCGAGGTATTGTCCGCTCTGGGATTGCCGCTTCGGGTCTGCGGGAGGTCGCCCAGGGCCGTGGCCCAATGACAGTCCCGAGCCCTGACGGCGCGGGGGTCCGCGGAGGTTGCCCCCTACCCTCACGGTTTTGTCCCGCAAAAGGGCCCTCGGTATGCAAGGGACCTCCGTAGAGGAGCCCTCGGTGAGAAGAGGTGTTTGCACCCCCCATTTAAGGCACAGACCTTTCCGCTGATTATCCGATGTGGGACTAAACTGGGAACCCCATCCCACAACACTACCCATGCTGAGTCTTTTCCCTTGCTTATGTGGTAATTGAATGACGCAATCTGAATGGTGTGAAAAAAAATGGCATTGGGGTCTTCAAATGAAACCTGTGATTAGAAAGTCACCGACGGAGCCTCAAAGTGAGTTGAGGCATTGTACGTTCAGTATCATTTCAGTTTGTTGTTGTGGAGCCGAGCAAAGAGTATAGTTGCTTGTTGAGTGATGTGAGCTTTACCTTTGATTGCTTTCTACCCATGCTGTCTTTTCCCTTTCTTATGTGGTAATTGAATGACCATCATCTGTTTTCTTTTAATTCATTTCTTTTGTAATTTTTGCTAATGGCTGAATGTACAATGAGGGCCACATGGTAAATATGGATTGCTTCCTAGATCTGATTCTGCTGCTTTCTCTCTACTGTTCTCAAGTTCAGTTTACTTCCTACTTATGCAACTAAGCACAAAGCATAGGATGTTTATAATTCCCACCTTTGTTTTGAAACCAATACATGTTTCTGTCTTTTGTCAGGTTACACATTTACGGGAGTAGCAAGGTGTTGATCCACATTTTGATACGATCGCAGGACAGTATCATCATATTGTGAAGGTAACCTTATCTTTGCAAAGTTTATTGTTAATCAAATCAGCTTTGGTTGTCTCTTCTGACTATAACAATTGAACTGCAGGAAATGGAAGGCATGCAATGGACAATTCACCAAGTTCAAATGGACTTAAAGCACTCACATGAGGACCCAAACTCTTGAAGGGTAAGATCCGGTAGGATTCCTACTGCACTTTTCATTCTTGCTTCAGGTATTGTTTTGATCTTAAAGTTATAACGATCTGATAATTCAGAGTGGCAGAAAAATAATATATTTATGCTACATATTGCTTAACCCTGAGCTGTACTTTCCCCTATATCTCCATTAAACATACCAATGATATTGTCAGTGCACATTTTTTTGGCCAGGTACTATTCTTGCCTTGTATAAATAAGAAGAAATTAACTCAGTCAATAGTGCAAAACAGGATGGATAGAAATCCTTATGTTCCTAGACTCATGCTGATTGGAGCATTCAATTTTGGAAATCCTTTTGTCCTGTGCAACAACAACAACTTCCAGAATGCATTTCTTGGGATACCTAAAGCAACTTGATCATTGGGCGTAATTTTCCGAGTATCTCATTTACAATAGCCTTCTGGTACTTAGATGATTTCCAAGGTTCCCTGTATGCAAAATATTCGTGATTGACATTTGCAAACTAGTTGGGAGGATAATTCTCCTTTTCCCTTGCTCATATATTTTAAACTGATTTTGAACAATGTGCAGTGATGTCTTTAAACATCTAAGTAGCAAGTCCTTCATACAACGATAGAAGCACCTGCGCTATTTTAGAACAGCGGCCACATCACTCTGGTTTCTCTTCTGGTTGCTTGATACGTGAATGGTAGCATTTCTTCCACCACTTGCGTCGGAAATTTCTGTGCACTAGTGATTGGCCATATCTGCTTGGTAACAGAGAGGGTTAACTATTTGCAGAAGTTGCGGCCATCCAAATGTAGAGTATCTGGAAACCAACATAATGGAGATAAGTTTTTTACAGATTTCCTTTGTGTCTGGCAACGTCTATCCACATGTTAATCTGCATTGGATTTCTGTTTGACTGTTTTTGTTAGATATTTTGTAGAATAAGATTGAAAACATATATAATCATTGATGCAGTTCTACTTTTTTTGCTATTTCCCAGGGTTTTGCTCACTATTAAAGTGGAGAAACTATGTTCGGTATTTTCGTTTTTCTTTTTTGGTTCCTTTTTGTTGTTTTACTTTTGACACATATCTACGGGTGCCGAGATGTAGGGAGCATGGAATGTCTGCGAAGTTACTTTTGTATTACCATGGTCTGTGATTATTCATGCAATGAATGTGTTTTGTTTCACTTGTTACATTTTATTATTTGGTTTTTTGATATCACAGACAATGACAATTCATGTAGAAAGCAGTGCATGCCATGATCCGTCCTCCCCTGTTCTCTGAAAAAGAAAGAAACAAGACTTTGGTTTGGAATATCCGTGATGCTGGATTGTGAACTCTGCAGTTGCTGCACCATTAACTAATGAATCTTTCAGGGCAAGCTTCATCGGACTGGTTCAAAGCTCGTAAAACGGAGGTAACTTGCAATAAATGAATAAATTTAGAGAGCAGCACCCAAGTATAGGTGAGCACTGGAGTTTGCTGGTTTCACTGCAAAATTCTTGATCTTGAGGTCAGACTTGTGAAGCAGGACTATTTTGGGTAGATGGATGAATTAGCTGAATTAGATCAAAAAGTTTGTCAGTGTGAATGCAGATAAACGGACATATGGCATTCAAACTCATACAGATTTTAAACTGTTGTGGTACTTTAAATTGATGATTGGGTAATGGCGGTTGCTGATAGCCTCTGGACTGGTCACTCAATTGATGATTCTTTTTAAATTTAATTTAAATTTCCTATTTGAATCAGTCTGACATGACTTGTTACAGCAGGATGGAGTTAAGCTCATGCACTTCGGTTGCTCTGTGCCAAGTTCTGCACTAGTTGGTTAAAAAAATTCCGATCTACCTATGATGCTGTGACAAGCTGGTGATCATGGTGGAAGTCTCCTTAATTTCCATCTAGTGAATCACCTGATAATGTCCTCCCTGCCAAAGAAATCTCTCACTTGTTCAAGAATAGGCTCAACTGGAGGCAATCATGCAGGGTCTTTAGTTGCTAGTAAGTGAAGATGCATCAGAGAACTGCAATGAGTGTAGATTGAAAGCAATGGGCAGACATTGCATTAATGAGATTGCTTCTGTAGTCCATCAGTAAAATCCAAAGGCGTCTTCATGATCTAGTCAACCAAGTCATATGAGCAACCATCTCTGCAAGCTGCTGTGCATCCAAGTCCAAACTAGTACCGATCAAACTCTTGGTATAGCTTAACCATGATGAACTGGCAGACTATCGTTTCCTGAACTCTAGGGCAGTGTCCACAGTCTCCATGGTGCAACACTAAAAGTTGAAACAGGAACTTGAACCTCAACCTGAGATCTCTGTCTTTAGTAATTGATTTATTTATTCTATATTTTGCCCTCAGAACCAGTGAGCTGAAGCATTCCCCCTCTTATACATTGGGAACTATAGTTAACATAGTCTAAATAGATTGTGAAGTGCTAGATTGTACAAATCAATGAAATCAAAAAATGAGTCACCCAATTGATCGCGTGTTTTTTTTTTGGTACAATATTAACATGTGTTGAATAATAAACAAAATCATAAAAGCGAGTCCGATTGCGGATTGGGTCGCCTCCTTTGCTGCTCACCACTTTAGGAAGTTCTTTGGACTCGTCATGTATCTATTTCTCTACTTATAGGACAGTGAAATTAGTACGAGCAGTCGATGTACCGAAAAATTAAAAAAAAAAAAAAAAAAGTGAGCCCAAAGCAGGTGATTTGCCGAAAATATTGTAGCAAGACGCAAATGGACCTACGGGAGTCGAGTGAACCTGTTTGTGACTCCACAGATCCAGTCCAAACTCACTTCCCGACCTGCGTTTTATTATTCCTTATTATTCCAAAATCCTCTACGGACCTTCTAGGGTTTAGAAAAGTCTGACGGTGGGTTTTGGCAGCAGCAGCAGCAGCAGTAGAGAAAGCCAGAGCGAGAGAGTACAAGAAGGAGATGAGTCGGAGCCTGGGGATACCGGTGAAGCTGCTGCACGAGGCGGCGGGGCATGTGGTGACGGTGGAGCTCAAGAGCGGCGAGCTCTACCGTGGGAGCATGGTCGAGTGCGAGGACAACTGGAACTGCCAGCTTGAGAACATCACCTACACCGCCAAGGTAAAACTCTCTCTCTCTCTCTCTTGGATTCGACTTAGGGTTTCTTGAGGGCTGGGTTTAACGTTCCCCTCTTTTTCATAAGATTAGAAGTCGTCTCGCTCGTTTTCTTTTCGTCCGTTTTATATCGCAATCAATTCCGCGCGTTTTTTCTTAAATTTTTTGATTCGACTGTGGAAACCCTAGATGCACATCTAATTTGATAGGAAAGAAGGTGTTAGGCATATCAACTAAGTCAAGGTTGAGGAATGGCAGCAATTTCCCGAGTGCTGAGTTAGATTTCCAGCTATCCGCATTCTCACTGCTAAAGCATATACTTTTTAGAAGAAGGCCAATGTTGTCGAACCTGATTTCCTTCCATATACCTCGTTGTAAATGCTGTGCATAGCGTTTAGAACCATAGAACTCCACCCAAATGGCTCAAAAGAGTTTAAAATAAACCTCAAGGTGCAAATAACTAATCCTCAAATGAACCTAGATATTGTGCCCACTGTATACCCCATCACCTTATTGCATCATAGACATGCCCTTAATTATTGATCAAAATATTTTTTTGTCAGCCCAATAAAGTTTTTTCCATCTAGAAATAAGCCATGGCTTGAAGGTGAAATCCAAGAAATTAAATAATCTACTTGTATCAACAAGGGGTTACTCTTGAATTGTTGTTTAACCCGTGATTTAGTACATGCTTACAAAGAAAGATGCATGATATTGCCAAAAGATATAACAATAGGCTACTTTCAACTGTTGTATGTTCACAAGCAGAAGTATTGAGAAAAGCCACAGCCTCCACCATGTGGTACTGCTCTCCAGGTTTAACCTCCAAGCTTCTTGACCTATTTTTGTTGAAGCTAACGGTTGCGCTTCTTGTAAAGACCATGTATTTGTCTGTGTTAGGATGAATTATATTGATGGATGGTTTGACATGCATTGCATTTTTCTTCTTAATAGGATGGAAAAGTATCACAACTTGAGCATGTTTTCATCAGAGGCAGCAAAGTAAGGTAAGCTCATCATGCCCTAAATTTTGAATTTGTTAGTTTGGTTAGATCAACATCTGAATGATTTTTATTACAGGTTTATGGTCATTCCTGATATGCTGAAAAATGCCCCAATGTTCAAACGTTTGGATGCAAGAATCAGAGTATGGAATACTTCTTTTTCTTATCTTATTTTGATAGAGTAAGCATTTTCCTCATATTTTAACGTATTTGTTGCTTCATCAAGGGCAAAGGCTCAGCTCTTGGAGTTGGACGTGGCCGTGCAGTTGCTATGCGTGCTAGGGTGAGTTATACTTTTTTAACAATCCCTGACTTTTGTTATAATATTCTGCAAACTGTTTATTTATCTGTCAAGTCAAGTTTAAAATGAAATATTTTTTTCTTGTCTTATAGGTTCTTATTAGTTTGAGCTTACTAT
This sequence comes from Phoenix dactylifera, assembly GCF_051530095.1. NCBI lineage: Eukaryota > Viridiplantae > Streptophyta > Magnoliopsida > Arecales > Arecaceae > Phoenix > Phoenix dactylifera. Next base: position 28,470,066 of record NC_143199.1, read on the forward strand.
TATCATTGTTGTCCATGGTGCTTATTTTTTTTTAGAAGAGCCACTAAGTTTTGTTGTGTTCTTCTGTCATCCTTTCATGTTCTTTGCTAACATTCATTTATCTTGTGAAGGTCTTCCTCTTCCAGCAAGCTGGTTATCCCTGCCTTCTCATGTGTTATTCTTATCTTAGATGGGCTCAGTAATACGTTGTTATCACCATGAAAAACAACTAAGATTAACCTGAAATTAATTGGTCAAAAACTAAACAAGATAAGAAACTCATGGATACAGCATTTTATTCAATTACTTATTCGAGAATTTTAGTTATCTTAGAATTCATATTTCTTGTGTCCAAATAGTTTATTATAGTCATAGGAGTTTGAAAAGGCCATACATCTCCACTGTGTTTAATAATTGTTGTCCTTAGAGTTGGGATTTAAGATAATCATTCTGGTTATCATGATGACTTGTCCCTTATATTAGCTAAACTTTTATATACATGTCATTTTTATAAACTAGTGAAATTAAGTACCCGAACAAGACCAGATAGAAGCCAATTAATATCACCTAAAATATGGGCTTTCTCATTGGTTATGGCTTGATGTGATATCATAATGCATTCAAATTTTCTCCTTATAGGTAGATAGTTGTCCTTAATTTCAGTTTCCACGAGCAGTGGGAATATGATAATGCCCTAACCATTGCAAGGGCTTTGTAAAAAGGGAAATGTCTGTATCTTCCACAAGGAGGGGAGGTCAGGTGAGTTGAAAGTAGCCATAAGCTAATCTTCCTATAGTTAACAAAAGAATAAAAATATTTGAAATGGCATGATAAGAACTCCACGTCTTTCATTGGTAGTAATATGGTACACTTTATTCAGAGGTATTAAATTGATTTGAAAATATCAAATTAATAGGTAACATCTAGGCATGATGTCATCTTCAGATGAGCTTTCAAGGCAGCCTTCCCCTATTTGCTTAAGAAATGAAACCCCAATCTGTAGTTCAGGGCAGAGCTAGAGCGTTTCTCAACAATTCCACAAGCACTCTTGCCAATACACCAAATATCTTGGGAATGACTAGTGAGAAAACTACGTTATTATCTCCACCCATCCCCACAAAATGGACTCAGTTTAAGTTAGCATAATAGCGTTGATTGGTCTTCTTGTACTCTATCCCTAATGCCCTATGCTCCAGGACATGGACTTGTGCACTCACCAAGGTGACCTGAATACTCAATGCAACGAGGGCAAATCCCCTCAGGCGTACAGTCCCTAATTCTGATGAGAATTAGTCCTTTTGTGTTTCTAGGGGGGAAAGGGTATCTCCACCCATCCCCACAAAATGGACTCAGTTTAAGTTAGCATAATAGCGTTGATTGGTCTTCTTGTACTCTACCCCTAATGCCCTATGCTCCAGGACATGGACTTGTGCACTCACCAAGGTGACCTGAATACTCAATGCAACGAGGGCAAACCCCCTCAGGCGTACGGTCCCTAATTCTGATGAGAATTAGTCCTTTTGTGTTTCTAGGGGGGAAAGGGTACTTTTTATCATGTGGATTGAGTTTCCCTTTTTCAGATCCCCTCAAACTCTCGAGAGGATAGGCGCACTAAAAATAATGAAACTAGAGTTTGTTAGCTATCATAATGCACTTCCTCCTAATCTTATGAACTAAAACAGTGACTTCTACCAAAAAAAAGTAACACCGTAAAACTTTCCTGACTCAAAAAATGAGAAGGTTAAGTTGTCCAACGAGGGTAATAATACAGATGAATCTCAATGACTTGTCATTTAGTATCCAGTCTCCATTTAGTATCACCATCTGCATAGTGCTTCAGGCTGAAACACATCATCATCTTTATTTGTTTATTTACTTGTTTGTTGTTTGTTTGCTTGCTTGCTTGTTTGTTTGTTTATTTTGATGTTCTCTCATGTTGTAGGCTCAAGCTGCTGGTCGTGTTGGTGCTGCTGCTGGTAGGGGTGGTGTGCCTCCAGTAAGAAGGTAGTCGTCACCTTCTAGCACTTCACACGTCGCTCGGATCTTGCCATCACAGAAAATCGTATTGATCCTTTTTTGAATCTTTCTCTGGTAGAAAGGGGATGTAAACAACGGATTGTTTAATGGATGCAAGGAAGACATTTTTCTGTTACCAGTTTAATCCTCATGCGACATCTAATGACCTTTCCTGGAAGCCTCTTCTTGTTATTATGGCCTTTGCATTTTTCCTTCACTGCTTCTAGTACCTCTAAACATTTTATTGATGCGATGTTGTTCCTAAATGAGTGTGGAAGGTGTACATGCAGTGTTTTATCACAACTATGTGCAAGTTGATATTTGTTATTTCTAAGAGTTGTCGATGCAGGGCAGATAAATCATGTGATTCATGTCTCATCGATCTGTATCTACAATACTAGGTGGCTTTGTGAGTTTGACTAAATAATAAATGTGGAGACAGGTTTCCAGTCGTTTGGAAATATTAAGGAACTTGTTAGCCTAGGGAGTAAAAAAAAAAAAAAAAGAAGAAAGCAATTTGGTCGGGGCTTCTCTTGATGAGGCAAACGATTGGAAATGTCCAATCAAGCTGAACCCATTCAGCTGAGACTAGGTACTGGTTTGTCTTAAGCTCCCCAATTATCAAAAAATTTTGCATCTAAGGATCATCCATTGTCGGTGCGGATCTTTGTGCATTTTTACGGTGGGGCATGCTGTTCTAGTACAGGTGGTGTTATATAAAAATGAAAGTTTGCATGAGATGGCATTTCCAAACTAGTTATCACCCTAGGTCCCCAACCATCCATCCTTGTTCCTAACCTTAACAACACCTTTCTACCTCTGCTTTTTTTTTATATGGAAGGGGTACTCCAGCTAGAACCGAGCTTGGCAGTATATTATTCAAAACTTGGCATTCCTCTTGGTGGAACCGAGCTCTTTACCGAGCTTCTAAACGTTTTCGCAAACCTAAGATATTCGAGGCCAGGCTGATTATGAGCTGAAGTTCAAGCTCGGCTCATGAACAAGCTCAGAGCCTGTTTGTTTGGCTGAGCCTTGGGCTTTTTGTTCGCAACTCTGTTTTCGGCACTGCCAGTCTTGCTGGCAATTAGCAGTAATGAAGTTTTCAAACAGGCTACAGACTCCTACCGCTGCCTCTCCTGAAATGGCTGGTGGCCGATTGACCAGTGGCAATGTAGCTACCGGTGCTCCAGACATTAGGCAGGCAAATATTCCTCATCCGACAGGTGGTCGGATTATAGCAAGGTGGTCGATATCACCATTTTCATTAACCCAAAGGTTCTGTAATAACTGGGACGAATACTTGATGGTAGATATCAACCTGGTACTGCTCTAATTCAAGATTTTCATGGTGCTGACTACATTGTCAAGGAAACTTGCGGGATTTCATTATGACAACTCAATAAACTGCAGGCGCCCAATGTCTGTAACCACTGTCAGAATTTGAAGCTTTACAACATCCGTTGCCCTTACAACATTTGCCACTAGGATAAAAAAAGCTTGATATGTCTCATCATTACATGAACCAATCAAATATAACCCTCCCAAGGATATTGATCTCTCTGAATGAATTCAGCAAACAGAGAACCGATGGAGCTGTGACCATTTCTTTTTTGCTCCACCATAGTTCTAACCAGTTTAGGTATACATGCAAAACTCGCTGCCAGGCATATACAAATTTGCCTGATATGCAAAGACCAAGAAACTTCACTTGCAGGCTTATGATGGAGAATCAGAATAACTCGGCAACTGCTGAAGCTGATCCACTCTGCTTAGACCACCAAGCACCTTGTATGTGCAGAGGACTGCAGTCACTCCTATGGCTGACCCTCATTCCTTTGTAACCCACCTGCGCCCCCGAATTTCATACCCACCATATCCATGATCACTACTCTCTCCCCCACTTTCTGCACTGGTATAACCTGATTTCCTATGACGTCTTCTTCCTCTGGAGGGCCCGCTATCACTAGCTGTTCCGTTCAACAGTGGGTCATCTATTCCACGAATAACTCTCCTGGTTGGTGATGATGAACCGATGCAACTATCATCTTTGACTCTCTTTCTCTCCTTTTCATGTTTTTTTATGTTTTGAGAGATCTTGTGAAGCTTCTCATTGAATTTTGTTAGACCCTTCTCCATGGGCTCCACCGCATGGGTGACTGTGAACTTCAAATCATTTACAATCTGCAGGGGTAAAAGGGATTAGGAATTCCACAATGCTCTCCATTAATCAAATTTTTATTGTCAATAGAATCTGATACAGGATGATAAAAAAGGACTTGCAAATTCTTGAATCCAAGATCTGCATCCAAAATTCCATGAAAAATGTTTTGTAATTTTCTGATGTCGAGATATGAAACTAGACATCAGCTTCATGCGGAATTCTTCCATCAAAATTAGAAAATGATGTAATCAAGAGACATATTGTACTATACTACTACTCCCTAACCCAGACCACATCCTGACTGGCTTAAAATATAGATTTAATTAGGGATGGCAGCTGGGCAGGTTTTTTTGGGTATCTGATCTGTTCCGAGCCTTAATAGGACTCGTTTAGCAAAACCTTATAGGGTTTGGGATTTAAAATTAAAACATGTTAGGTTTTCGGATGGGTTTGAGGTTTGACCCTCGAGTGCCCACTACCCAAACCTGATAATATATAATTTATTTATTTTTGATAAAATCTTACAAAAAAATATATACAATAGAGGGAGAATTATGGACTTAATGTTGGTATTATGAATTATGGTTGTTTGTTCAAGTTTGAATTGAAAGTTTGATGTAATATTGATTATTACTTGATAATAGTTATATTCAATACCCGATCCGACCCGAGTAACCCGATCTGAATTAAAAGTAATCGGTCGGGTTCGGGTACCCGACCAGTTTACCATTTTTGATGGGATAGGTTCGGGCTTTTGGGGCAAATTTTTAATCGGGTTTGGGATGGGTTCAGATAGGAGGACTTAAAACTAGTTCGAATATGGGTAGAGCAAATTTTGTGGGTACCCTACCCGTTGCCATTTCTAAATTTAATATTGAAACCAAAAAGTAATCTAAATCAATGATTCTTTATTTTGTGACCTTTATCAAGTATTTTTTGGAATGATCATCAGAAATTTCTTACGGAGAAATGGAACTAGTACTCAGATCCATGCATTTTGTCAACATGTCCTGCACAGGTCCAAGAGGACCAAAAAATTATAAAGATTTGGGCTGAGCAAGCTCATGAATGGAGTAAGCCAGGTCTTAGGAGGAGAATCAGGGATTTCTCTTTGTGGTTTTGTCAAAGAAATTTGGGCCCTATGCTAATTGAAATGAGCTCCAGAAAACCTTATTAACAACTCCTAGTGAGATTTGATAAACATATGCACTGAGATTGAGAGAGAAAGAGAGATCTTACATATTCTCCTCCTCCAAGGACAACATCACGCATGCTTTCTCTGATAGCTGTTCCACTTTTGATATCAACATCAGGCTGAGGAAGTCTAAGCTTTGTAGGTCGTTCACTGTCCCTAACCTCGTCAGGGTCCAAAGGGCAGTCCACAGATGCATAGTCTCCAAGAACTGAGATGCTTCCCAGAAAGCGCTCACCCATTAGTTCATATGGTGTAGCAGGGAAGACGTAGATGTGAACAATAGAAGCAACGCCCATCTGTGCTGGAAGAATTTGTGAGTCTGTAAGAGCTTCAGCCAGCATCAGGATATTAGAAAATTTTCACGAACCACAGACAAAATTTCAAGGAAACCGGTAATGTAAACATGAAAGCATAAGTTCCTGTTTAGATAAGATATCTGACTCCTGAAAACAGGAAAAGTCAAATAAATAAGATAATCATGTACATATGAATTAGTAATACTTGGTCTTATACACAACCATTATTTTTCCAGTGCATACAGATCACACTGTACAGCTGCTAAAGAATTGATCAACATTCTAACTTGTAGGAAAAGAAGATACATGCTTAAACAAAAATTCTCTCCTACTAACACAGCAAGAGGATACCCAAGTTTGCAAAAGCTTTTATACTAGTCTTACACAACAGCAAGGCAAAAAGAGATGCTTTAACATATATTTACAGTAGCAGATTCTATCTAATAGGTTGTATCTGAATTTCGCATTAAATTAAAACAAAGTATCAAATACCTCTATACAAATAATGAAGTCCTGAATACTTGACTTAAATTGTAAGGCTTGAGCTATAGGGCTTTTGAACAAACCCCAGGTATAAAGCAGTGCAATTGCAACACCTTGCCACCAAGTCAAAAAGACAATTGACTTGAATACCAGAAATTTGGCCAATGGTTTTATATGAGCCAGTTCATCCTTCGTCGCAGCATAGAATTGAACTAAACAATACAATGCCCATGATTGGCTGAAATTAAGAACCACAGCCATGTAAGGGTACCTACAAAATTTATAAAGAAGGAACATCTAGTCATCTCTAATCAAGAAAATTGAAGTTTTCACATGTAACAAATACAGAATAAGAACGTCAAACATCTGCTCAATGAAACTTTTGTCATAAAAGCTGCAAACTCTAACTAGTACATGGAAATTCATATACCAAAACAAACTACCAAGTGCTCACACTGGCAATTACAATCTCAAATGAATGAACCAATAAGTTACCAGAATATGATCCCAGATGAAGATAAAGTATAATACATACATACATACATGCACATATATACATATGGACATATGTATATATATGCACGTATGTATTAAATCGCATGTCAAAAAAGGAATGCTCGTACGTAGTGCAATGGCAGATCCATGAAATTTCATGGATCGTTTATGCTCCGGTCTGTAAGAGTACGTGACTAGGTTTCAGCATTTGCGGGAGTAGTGACAGTGATCAGGATATGGGAAAACAATGCAATTTGACCTGCTATTGAGAAAATATTCCTTTATTTTCAAAAAGGAAAACAAGCCGTTCCCCAATTCCCTTTCTCTTTCTCTCACTCATTCTCATTCTCCTGTTTTTCTTTTCTTTCTTTTCCTCATTTACACTGGTTCCGTCCTCCATGTTTTGTCTTCTTCCCGACCTTCCACGGTCCACAGAGCAGCTCACATGCTCAAGGCAGACATGGCTATCTCTTGGCCTTAACAAATCTGAACCCATCCATCCCATGGTACTTATTTGACTTTCTTTCCCTCTTCTTTTTATTTATTATAAATAACCAAAACAACTCTAAAAAATTGGGGTATTTTTCTTATTTCTTTCAAGGAACTTCTCTCTTTATCTTAGGAAATGCAAGCATCATGTCCACATCTTATATGAAATTTTTAGTGCCCAGTTTATTTCTATTCTCATTCCTAGCCTTTCTTTAAGCTTAATAGTGCATTTGTTGTAATTTTTGATGGTTCTGTGAACAGGTAATTTGCATTGATTTGTTCAGCAATCTTGCTTTGAAATTTGGTTGCTTTGTCTCTCTATAAGCATTCCTTTATTTTTGATTTAATACTTACATTGAAAATCTGAATATTCGGGACTGATGAAATAAATTGCCAGAAAAAACTTTCTAGAATAACCTCCAAAGATGTTCGGCCATGTCAAAGAGTTCCTGACGCAGCACATGAACTTGCACTAAGAGGAGGAAGAGAGTTGGAGGCTAAAAACAAAAAGCAAAAAAAAAAGTTATTTTTCAAGTGGGAGTTCTTGGGGGTTTGCTTCACAAAAAGAAGTTGGAAACTTGAATGAGTTCAATCTAGCCACATATCATTACTTCAATGGTCAAAAAAGTAGAAAAAAAGAATCTGACAAAGCAATAGTTAAATACATAATAAACAACAATTTAGGATCCACATACTGCAATCTCCACATTTCCGGGCAGCTTGTGCCATTGAACTCCAAGCTGTGAGCTAGCGAGAACAATTATTAGAAGAGTCGAAGTATGAAGCTAATTTGTGTGTGCAATCTATCAAACAAACATGGAAAAAATCTGGTGGCACTGTAATGTCAGATTCATGGACCGACGGAAGAAATAGGCTGTACCTAACTTGTTGACAACTTTTTCAAAGATGAAATAATCTTGAAGTCCTTGTGTACTGTTGGGCAAAAAGGATGCACAGTATATTTTTTATTTCATATCTTCTATTATTGATGAAATCAGACTGGAGAATGTTATTCAATTTGTGACAGATCATGCATCAAACAATATATCTGTAGGGAATATGAAAGCTGAAAAGCATCACATATTTTCAAGATCAAATGTGCATCCCATTGTATCAATGTAATATTCAAAGAGTATGATAGTCTTGAATGTCTCCCATATTAGAAGGTGCAAGAAAAATTATAAAAATTATACATTGATACCAACATGTCCTGGACTTGACGAGACTTCACACAAATGGTCGTGAGTTTCAAAGACCTGAATGCAACAAGGTTTGTTACACATTTCTATACCTTCGATCTATCTTGAAATAAACCAAACCATTTGATATATGGTTGTTTTAACTGAAAGGAGAGATCTGCCTAAAGTAGAAGTGCAGAAGGAGTACATGATACAAGGAGATAAGTTTTGGGAATGTGGAAAACAAGTTTTACGTGCAATGGAGCCTCTTTTCAAGGTGTTGAGAATGGTTGATGATGATGGTTCTACTTCAGCCTACATATAGTATGTCTTGCACAAAGCAAAATAGCAATTAAAGAGGTTTTTGTGGGAGAGAGTAAAGTATTTGCCAATTTTGAAGATTATTGATTATAGATGGAAATCTCCATATTGTCATTTATATGCAGCGGCAGCTTATTTGAACCGTCTCATGATGGACATGTCAAATTAGTTACACAAGTGGGATTGGAAAGGTAATTCAGTAAATGGTGATGACACATGAAAAAGACTACAAATAGCATAGAAGTTAAGAAGCTACCATCCTTGGATTTAGACATTTTGGAATCATGGCTATAGATTCCCTATGTGTCTCATCCAAGTAAGGATTGTCTTAGGCCCCGTTTGGGAGAGCTTTTGGAGGGCCAAAAAGCATTTTCTATCCCTCCAAAAGTACTTTTAGATGAAATAAGAGTGTTTGGTAAAAATTTCGGAAAGCTGTTTTAGCTTTTTTTAGAAAGCTAAAAACAGCTTTTTGGAAAAAGCTCCATTTTGGAGCTTTCCGGAAAAACACTTTTAGGCTCCGTCGAGAAGCTATTTTTTTACCAAAATACTCGTGATAAAATATAACAATTATACAAAATATCCCTTTATAATTCTAAAAATATGTAGGAGGGTAAAAAATTAATTTATACTAATAATTATAATAGTTTACCCCTTTATTATTGTATTATACTATAAATATAATATTATATTATATTATATCATAATACATTGATATGTTATGTTAAATAATTTAATATTATATTAAATTATTATGCTATAGTATATAATATTATATTATTATATTATAATAATATTATATTACATTATAGTAATATTATACTATATCATATATTTATGTATTAATATATATTATATTTTATTATGCTCTGTTGTATAATACTATGCAATGTCCTTTATGGTTATTTTGTCATACTAAAAGTACTTTCTCAGTTTGTTTACCAAACACATATTAAAGTGCCACAGCACTTTAGAAATATAGTTACCAAACAACAAATAGCTTTTTATAAAAGCTCTACTTCAGAAAACTCTATTTCCAAAAGCTCTACTTCCAAAAGCTCTACTGCCAACAGTTCCCCCAAATGGGGCTTTATTCATTTGTTTCCAATTATATCATAGAAATTTATAAATAGTACATAAATATGTGAATCTGCTTTTTGATAATTTTTTGGATTTTGTAATAGGGCTTTGGTTGGATATGCGGGGTGCTTCGGTTTCTATTTTGAGAATCTTGGCTATCAAAATTTTAAGACAACCTTAGCTCCTTGGCATGTGGGAGAACTTGGAGTGCTTTTGAGGCTACACACACAAAAAAGAGGAAATGTTTGGAACCTAAGAGGTTGCAAGATTTGGTGTTTGCGAGTGAACAACCATCTAAAGAAAAAACATAGCAAAAAAACAAAAGGCTGATTCAAAGCCAGTCGACCTTGATCAAATCAATGCTTATGTAGATGATTTTGAAGGAGTTGAACTTCAAGAATATGGTGGGGGAGTAATGAAGGAGAATGAGAGGAAGATGAGGTTCATTCCCACCTAGATGCATCCGAGCATACTCTTGATGGATTATTCTAGTTTCAAAATTATCTTGTATGATTTGTTTTGGACAATCACTATGATGTGATTTGATATAGAGTTGGATCTATGATATTTAAGACATTAGATGTTTTTGATGCTACAATATGTTGGTAGGCAATGTGAATCGTATCACAGATGGTTATAAATACATATCATTTTGCTATATTCACAACTATTTAATTTTAAATTATTAAATATCCTGAATTTTCCTACACTTTTCCCTAATTTGCCTGATGTTTTCTAAATTCCGGATTTCTCAACCTTGCTGAATTACTTCCGCATGCCTAACCTCAGAGCGAATTCTAAGTACTAGAAAATATTATAAATACTGCAGAATCCATTCCATTCCTAACCTTTGAAGATCCCTCAACTTACAAGATATTCATAGTGGGTGCTCCCTCCAATTCTATAGACCAGAACATCAGGTTGCTGCATGTTTGTATTTCTATGTCTTTCTTCCTAACCATCCACAAAATAAGTTCTTTGAATACAAAAGGCTTATTTTTCATATCAATCGAAATAATTAGGAACATTGTTAAATGCACTTACCGTGCTTTTGTGATTGAATAAAATTCAATTATAGGAATTCATTTTATGGATATGTGATTAGTAGGATAGATCATGGTGACAGAGGGCTGGCTGGAGCAATTCCAGTGGATTGCTGTAATGGTTTAGGATTCATGAACTAGTTATCAGTAGGTTTGGAGTACGCCAGGGGTAGGGCTAAGGATTTCTACTAAAGTTTTTAGGATAGGAACTTAGGGTTACAGCTGGAGATTGCGGTCAATAATTTTTGGTTAAATGCTGGGAATAGGCACTGCATGACTTGAGTTCATATGACTAGTTGAGTATGGAGTTACACTTTTTGTTTTCATCCATAGAGCCCCAAGTGTCTAACTCTCAAATGTGGAAATCTCTCTCCCCTCCCACCCCCCCCCCCCCCCTCTTCTGCATGCGTGTGTGTGTGTCTTCTTGCTTGATTTTTCAAGATAATATGTTTATGAACACTTGGTATGCAAGGTTAAGCATAATCACCGAGAGACTTCTAGCTGGCTGCACAACTTAGATATAAATTATGGGTTTCATAAGGGATTAGCATTTTAGAACATTGTTATATATTGTAAAATGCCTAAACATGTTCCAATCTTCTGCAAGAAGACAACACCAAAACAATCACTCATATTATACAATCTGATGTTGTTAAGAACAAACTGCATCAAATAACGGAAAACTTGAAAGGAAAAAACAAGAACATAATGCATCATGGCACCTTTTCAGTCATAAAATACAGATCTAGTAAACAAATGAATTCAAAATCAAGTTAAGAGTGGAAAATTTAGCAAGTAGATATAACAATAACCACAAGACGAAAGCCAGAATCCAACTATTTGGGGATGAGCAGTATGAGTCTCTCATTTCATTCAGCTGGCAAAATAAAGCAAAAATCCAACATGCCATCTATCTTCCATCCATTTAAATTTCATATGATCTTACCCGCAATTCAGTTTGAACTCTCCTTCACAATATACGTTGAAAGCTTCAAGAACCACTGCTAAAATGGCAGTGACAGTCTTTATTATCATCTGTGCAGAAAAGGTGAGCACTTTCGTTATCTTATTTTGCCTTCATATGAAAAGGTTGAAAATTCTTCATAGACAAATGGATGACATACATATTGAACAATTCCAATCTTAATAAGCTGATAAAACCATCTGCCAAGTTTCCATGGACTTAGAATATAATTCATAGGAAAAGGATGCTTTATAACTCCCTTTTCAGAAACAAATTCCAATAGGGGTGCAGAAGAACATGAACCACCCTGCCTCTCCAAAAACTCAACCGTTCTCTCTTCTCCACCTAAATAAGTACAGGATTGTGATCAGAAGTCATAAACAAGAACCTGTCAGCATGATGAAGAGGCACATATAACATAGCAACAAACCAACTAACAAGGCCTTTTTATATATGGAAAGTAAAACTGCCAGCACTACGAATTTGTCAACCCAATATAGTTGCAACTAGGCAACATGATTATGATCATAAAAATATTATAATTTTAAATTTAAGGCATCTGTTCAACTAGCAACTTCTTTTCTTGCCCATTCCCTAGTTTATGCTCCCAAGAAAATCGTTTTCTTTTGAATTTCTGCAGAAACACTACGAGAATCATGCAACTCTAAATAACAGCACCAAGCATAAAAGCACCATCATCCAACTAGTTTTTCCTGGATCATATAAAGCATTCCAGCTGCAACTAAAATAATGGGTGTGCCGATTGGCAAGATGTAAACAAATAATGCATGCTTAACATGAATATATCTGATGCATGCACATATGAAGAAAAAAAAGGTGGAGTAGAATTATATCACTGGAGCTCCTCTGAGAGAGGCCTACCCAGGCAAGCAACTAGATATCTTCCGAAGCAATACATGGCAAAGGCCTCGTAACAATCACGCAGGATCTCACAATCAACACTAATTGATGGATTCACCAATGATACATACTGCATTAAAAATAAAAATAGCTTCAGCAAATTTTTCAAATGCAACACTTGACATTGCTAAAATAATTCAAATACTTGTTAGACGACGCTTCAAGGTATATTAGAGCAACCAATGCAATCGATAGACTTGTAAAAGAATGGAAAAACTTTTCTCAGGAGTTTAATGGAATGATAGCAAAGCAAGAAGACCACAGTCAAATTTTCAGCAACACGAAAAAAAAAATAATCACCATTTTTAACTCTAGATGTCAAATGTAGTGAGTCCATTAGAAGTAACAAAGAAGCCTCACAATCAGGGTGAGCGGAACCGTCCCAAACCGGGCAGTTCCGGCCGTTCTAAGCCATCCCAGCGGCTCACCGGAACGGTTCCAGCAACAAAAATGAAAACCGTTGCCGAAAGCAAAGAAGGAGAAGGAAAGAACGAGTGAGCGGGGGCGGGGGGAGAGGGAGAGGAAGGGAGGATGGCAGAGGCCGGCGCCGAGGCAGCAGCTGAGGCCGGCGTCGGGGCAGCGGTGGAAGCCGCGGCCGTTCCCCTGTTTCGCTGGTGTAGCAAGCAGAGGCCGAAGCCGGACCCCTGTTTCGAACGAAACAGGAGAACGATCGCGGCCGCCGCCGGCCTCCCTCCCTCTCTCCACTTTCTCTCTCTCTTTTCCTCTCTCATTCATCCTATAGCAAATTGTGGATAATATTAAGTTTATGTAAACCTGTATATGGCAAAACATTAATTGCACAACTAACAAAAAGACTACGAATATGTACATGGTAATTGAACACATTGTCAAAATAAACTCAAAATCCAAAGTGCTTTAGAAAGAGTGTGCTATTTCCATCAGTTATACGAATTCATCTAGAAAGAAATTTAAACAAAAAGGAAATCAATTTAATAAGTCTTTGCAAAATGACAAGCTTATAATTTGACATCACATAGACAAGGTTGGGAAGCATAACCTGAAGTCTAATTTAGCTAATGGTACATTGGCTATGCGCTTAGCTGTATTTGACAATGTACTTGTTATACATCTTTACAAATGGCTGATATACATTAGATCCTATACTTTGGTGCATAGAACAGATAGGAGTTATCCTTGTTTTGGCCATTTGTTGCACCAACAAATTACCCGCTTGTGGGTCTCATAATCACAAATCTGCAGGCAAGATCATCTTCAAATCCTTCTGAATGATCCATGCTAAAGCCCCTCTTCTCCAATGTTAAGTTTGGGAGTAAAACAAGTTCATTTCTAAAATTTATTCTGCTAGGGTTGTACGGCTGATATAAGCTCATAAATTATTTCATCCTGAGAATATTGCCTGTTAAACTTAATCATAGTTGCATGATTACATGTTAGTTCGAGCAATTAAAAAAAAAAATCTGCTGAAGGGCAACAAGTTTGCGTTAGATGGAGAGATAATATATGATATTGGTGCGACCTTGTGTAAGGATCTATGTTATTACCAACCTTTTCAGTCTATTCAAGGCTGTATTATATTGGCAACATGCTATTGGTCTTTTACAAACCTAAATGAAGCCTTGCTTTGAGTCTTATCTTAGTCTAATTAAGCTGAATTAGAAAATGGTGAGTTCATTGGTCTTATAAGCATATATATGTGTGTGTGTGTGTGTGTAATAACATTTCTTGAGTGGGTGCAAATTATCTCTGCCCTTTTTTGTTGCAAGTCCTACAAAATGCAAGTAGGAGAAGGCACCTTTCAATCTGAACCATATACTCATGTAATATGGCTGATCACCAAAAATACTGGAGTTGTTTCATTTGGTAATGCGAGCAAGATCTTAGTCGTGGCAATTATAAAAAACATAACACGCTCAAATTTGCTGGTCACATTCTTTTCATGACAAGATAGCAAAATCAATAGGTCACCTTCTATGCAACATTGAACATGATCTCACTTTCACGATTTAACTTCCTCAATTTACTGAACATCCATTGAGATAGAGAACTAGTTGAACACAAAGAGTCGACATAATATCATACTGAATGATATTATCATAAACTCTTACCATAGGAGTACAAAAACAATATGCAAGGATAAGGGAGATATCATGTAATGCCCTATGTAATAGAGTGATATGATATGGCAGATGGTGATATTGTTCAGCATAGATGCAGATTGCTTATACAAACAATGGGATGCACCTAACTGTATTTACACCTAACAAGGCCAAGTTTCACTTCTCCTCTCTCCCAAAACTCTTCCAACTTCATTTGCAAAATTCATATTAGGATCTGGCATTTGAAGGCCAAAAACCACTAGGTTTGCAATATGTACATCATTCAGGCTGACAATTAATTAATTACAGCAATGCCTCCACCACCAACTTGCACCGAATAGTAGGTATGTTAATTGAGTACCCACAATTATCCACCATACCAGCCGAACATGTCTTGACAAGACTAGTGGTTTTTAGTATCAAACATAACACATAGGAACATATTAACCACATGACATAGCACCCTGAGTTGCAATAAAGATCTAACAAGATGCAAGAGCACTTGCCACAGTTTTGGGGCTGCATGAATTAATTTCAACTATAGGAAGTTACACAATGTTTTGATTGGCAATGGTTGTATCTGCATAATTTGATTAAACATATATCAACTTATCCTGATTTGGGGGCTATATTGAAGCATTTATCAACTATCATTATTTATTTGTTAATTTTTAGACTTTAATAACAAATTAATTCAACATGAGTGAAAAAAAGGAAAGTATGATGTTGCTTAATATATAACCAACTTTAGCAGCCAAATGTTTTTGCCTAAGGTACCATACCCACTCTGGAAACAAGATGACATTCCTGAACCTGCCTTTGAAGAATTTTTTAGCTCACTTCTAAAATTTCTTGCACTCTAGTTTAAGTTCAATGAATCTATGTTCAGGTGGTGCTACTTTATGATTTTATGCAAGAACTGGTTCTCCAGAGTACTTCTATAAAGAGGGAATAATTGGCATTGCATCAAAGCCACTTATTGCTGTTTGTAAAAGATGTTTTAATGTTTTACTTTCATAATTTAGATGATAAAGAGATTGCGGTTTCACAAGTTAAGCAAACCCTAAATGTTCTTACATTATCATGTCTAGTATAGATTAAAATCATCGGAGCAACATCTTACGGGCGGTAAAGTGGTTTGACAAAGAAACCATGTTCTTGCAGCAAAAAGTCAAGCCTTTTTTTTACACATTCATGCAAAGAACCATCTATATATCTGAGTAGCAGATATCTTACCGACTCGATAGCATAGCAAGGGACCATTAGGATGACACCAATCAGAAACTTTTGCTCCTGAAAGCCATAGGCAAAAGTAACCAGTGAGATCACCAAAAGCTTTTTTTCCAAGCACACCACGAAAGAACGTGTCCAAAAGCAAGGAGACAAGGTGGAACCTCAGGATTCTTATATGCTGAAAGGTGATTGAATAGGAGAAACATGGAGAGCGTCAGTGAGATGACTACAAAGAGACCAGCAATCAGTGTGGCCCACACGGGTGGCGAGTAAGATAAGAGACTCGAGGAGAATTGCTCTGTTATCTTCATCGGGTAAGCTGCCTCTCTTCTGCCCTAAACTCTCATAGCCTCCGAGTATAATCCAAATCTTGAATAAATCATTTGAACATTGCAACTCTCAACCAATGAAATTCGCAAAATCCAAAAAAAGGAGCAGCTTTTTTTCCTATTTCCAATGTTTTTCAGATGCAGCGATCAAAAAGACTGCTACTTCGTAAGAAGCCGACTTGACAATTCCGCAGGATGACCTAGAACACAAAGATAAAGCACTTGTCAACACGTAATCCTTCTTATAAATGATGGCAGCTAGAATTCAAAAAGAAAAAGAAAAAGGTGCGAATGCCCACCAAGAATCTAACAATCCGTAGCCCAAAACAGTCGAGTTCCGATTCCCAGATGCCCAAAAAAACCAACAGAAAAAGATTTAAAAAATAAAGAAAGCGAGACCTAGAATTTTAATGCCGCAGGCGCCCTAAAAGATCCCTAGAAACTAGACTTCCAAGACCCTTCCTCCCATCAAAACAAACCAATCAATCCGACGGACCGCCAGAGGGCAAGATTCGCTTCCGCTGGTCCGCTCCCACTCGATCCGAGAACCCTACGAACTCGAAAGAGGAATTCGAAAAAGGAAGAGGAGAAGAAGGAGAGAGAGATTATGAATCAAATCGAGAAAGGGGGAGGAGGAGGAGGAGGAGGAGGAGGAGAGGATTCGCGAAGGCGAGTCGGCTTCCTTCGGCCACTAGTCAGCGACGAGGGAGTCGAGAATCCTGAAGCCTGCGCTTATCGTGCAGGCGACGCGCGATGCACCGAGAAAGGGATAGTGCCACCGGCAGCGAAAGCTGCGGCTGAAGATGAGATGTGATGGGAAAACCACAATTGGTCAATATCATCCGTATGATTGAGTCTGGACGGATGATAGGGTTCGCAATCGCAATAAAAGGACGACAACACGAGATTATCGTGTGTTTATTATAAGCACGAGCTAGCCAGGGAGGTCAAACCAAAGACGGACAGTTGGGTGAGACCGGCTTTTTCTTTTTTTCAAAAAAAAAAAAAGAGAAACAAAAGATCCCTACCCTCGTTGGCTTATAGAGTACTCCTCATTTCTGGTTTGAAAATTTCTTTGCAGCTTAAGATAAATCTTTATTCAGATACCTACCAAACATAATCCCACATTTATAATTGTCAATGTTATTCTTGGTTTTTGAAGAGTTTTGGAGGAGGAAACAAAAAAAAAAAGAGTTTTCTTGTATGAATACCCATTTATGTGTATACACTCTTAAAATTTACATTTATTTCTGTACCATCAGAAAATATTGATTTTGTATAAATGCTCCTAATATAACGGTTCTTCTAATATCGTTAATAAAAACCATATTTAATTTAATTAAAAAATAAAATTTTAAGATTATTTTTTTATCCTCCATCGATCGCCTTGTAAATATTTTTCACTTCTACCCATTAAGAATATTTTAGTCATGTTAATTTGAAATCATTAATTTTTTTAATGGCGTTAGATGATGTGGGTATATATGCAAAAATAAGGATAAAAAAAAAGTAGAATAGTAAAATAAGTGTTTTATGAGGTATACATGATATCAAATTTGGGAGGATATTCATGCAAAATTCAATATTTAAAAGGATATTCATGCAAAAAATCTAAGAAAAAGAAAGTCTTACATCAGAATGAAGCTCAAAAAACATTTTAGAGCCAAATGTCTAAAAAAACTAGATTCTGAAAATACTATTGCAAGCTATTTCAACAAAATTGAAGGAAAAAAGCAACAAAAATAACAACACATTAATGCCAAGACCATTGATTTCACATTTATATAACATTCAATCACTAGGTTTCTCTAATCAAGGATTAGCATCATTTTTACATGTGTTTTTTATTCAAAGAACTAGGAGCTTTGCACCACCAAATAATAATACCAATGCTAACTTGAATTAATAATAGATGGTACAACTGAGTTCGCAATTAGCATGCAATATAGGCATAAGAACAGAAATTCAGATAACTTTTTACATAAATTACACCGCACGCTCATTCCTGCACTCGCACGAAGAAATAAAAAAAAAAAGACATCATAAAGAATTATCCGCTGCAAGCAAATAATCACATCTAACTTGTCTTGTTGGACATACTAGATACAGGACTCCAGATAGTGTGACTTAACACCAGGAAGATGTTCAATGATAAAGTAATCTTTTTTTCATGACTCAAAATTTTTGAAATTGGATAAAGAAATTGAAATTACCTTCAGATTAAACTTGAATACTAGAAACTTAAAAATTAAAACTAAATACAAACTGAAATTAACTCGATTGTAGATTTGGATAGCATGTGCTGACACTACTCTCTCCATGAATCTCAGATTTTACCTAGAGAGCATTCACCAGAAAGATTGAAGCACAGGAATACTCAGATGTTTGATATTGCTAACTCTCCTATACATCCCATATTCTGATGATTGTCACCACTGAAAAATGAAAGACCGAGAATTTGCATGAAGAGTATAAAATTAGGATGACCGTGGCTGATCATGGCAGCTTCAGTATGGAACCAATCAATCATCCATGTATGCGTGATTTCTCTTGGCAAATTGGCTCATGCACAACTCTTGCTGCTCGGCAAAGTCAGGGATCATACATAGCATTCCATTTCCAGTGCGCCGCTCCAGAGGATACATGGTTGCAACTTTTACACATTTATGATGATTAATGGTTTGCTTAATTTTGCAACAGTAGCAGTATGAGATGAGAACAAGAAATTCCTTGCACTTTTGATATTATAAAATGACAAAATATCAAGATTATAAGAGCAAAGTCAAGTAATACCGTGTGCAGATTCATGCATACACTTTTCCATGCTGATATTCTTTTCTGCATAGAAATTTTATACATATGACACAGGCTTGTTCATTATTGCTTCAGAACCTCCACCATATAATGCAAGTTGTGAACGGATCAAATTCATCTTTTAAAAAGGAGAGTACCATTTGTGCAATGAACCAAGTGAGAGCATAATCTTTTCTTGCCTTCGCAACAACCTTGGGGAGGCAACTACTTATGACTTCATTTTCACAAGGGAGGTAACCATCACAAATGTTCCAATCTCCCAACCAATCATCTGGCCGACGAGGCTGAGCTGTGACCTTGACTTTCTTATAGGATCTTGAGGTACTTCATGATGACCTTTACTGAGAAGATTTAAATTCAGTAACAACCACTATGTGGCATCCAAGTATTTCGCAGAATCTTATAGTCTGTTTCGATGGCTTTGGTTTATGCCTACATTTCAACCACATGCTTCATAATGTGTCTCTACCGAAGATTATTGGGTGATATCTTCGTCTAAAGTCTTTGGGCAATGATGAAAGATTTGAACAACGAGGGTAATTGTACGTGTTCATATCCAAGGACTACCACTTTATGCCATTTTTTTTATTAAAAAAAAAAAGCCAAAGATACGTCAGTCAAAATGAATCAATGATAGGAATTACGTCAAAAGTAAATTTGACTTCACATTAATACATTCAACCAAATATGCACACCATTATTATGACTATAGCATCCTAACCAAATATGGGAGGTATAATGGGCCACTTAGGTTATTACCATTTATTTCTGCCCCCAAGCTGAATTAACCATTCAAAAAATCTTAAGTACAATGCGACAAGAATGGGACTATTTCATTGGTTGGTATAAGTACTAAGCCACATATTACTTGACTAAAAAACCTTTTGATAATGTAATTAGCATATTTATCCGCATAAATAGAGGGTGAGTCTTGGAGCAATGGGATGCTTACTTCATTATGACTTCGAGGTTATAAGTTTGGACTAGGAATATAGCTTCTTCGCATGCGAGAGAGTAAGCAACGAATATCTGACCTTCCCCAAACCCTATAATAATATGTTTATCTGTATAAATCTTTGATCAGAATATCTGATTTTGTAGTCACAGTAATCTAGCACAAAAATCTGAATATTGTAAATTATTAATCAATATTGTAATAGTATTCATCAAGTTCAATAAACAACCAGCATTACCCGAATTTAATGTAAGATCTGCTCACTGTACTAAAATATCAAGCATATCTCAAAAGTCAGAAGAATTATCTAAGAGAAGATAGACAAACCCTTGAATGAAATTTTAGACACTGAACCAGAAAAGTAAGTTCTTTTATTTGCCACCTGGAAATGGTGAAATACACAACAAATTATATCTACATTAATTTTAACACTCGGATCTGATAGATTGAATCAGTGTCATGATAAAATATCATATGCAACATGCAGTCCAGCTATCGCAGCATCTGTTGCATAATTTAGCAACTTATGTTGCACACACTCAAGCGGTTGTCTGTTGCACATCACTTCACAAAGTTGGACTATACTGTTAAACATCATTAGCCTCCTCAATGATATCTGTTAAAAATCTGCATTGAGTTCTTAATCAGTAGCTCTAGGGTCATGTATCCATCAGAAAAAAGGCTGGTTCAGATTTTGCTGCACACCCAAACTTAAACGTGCTATATTTCCGGTATACCGCAGTGAGCTTCCCATGTCCTGCCTTCTGATGGAATTCTACCATCATTCTGGAGCACTCTCTGCAATGGGAACCAAAGTATAGGAATATCAGTGTTGTAGCAGACTAACAGAAAATGTTGAAGTTTAGTACATTCGCAAGCAAACAAAGAGGAAAAAAAGAGCTCACAAAAGCTGGTCCTCTGAGTAATTTGTATGTAGCTCACTAGCTCTACTCCAGTGCTTGAACCCTTTAAGAGCAGACTGAGCAGTGTAGACAGCAGCAGCGGCTAACAATGAAGGGCAGAACTTCAGCATTTGATACTCGACAAGACAGAGCTCAACAATGTAAAAAGATAGAAGTTCTTGCTGTTTCAAGGCAAAAGGGATTATAAGTCAAAAACTATCACTGTATTTAGAAAAAATTCTTTTCTCATGCTGGTCATTTGTATGAAAAGTATACCTTCTTGTCAGAATCAGCTGCTTTGAGGAACCTCCTCATGAAAACATAAGGGGTTGGCACAGACATGTTGAACCGCAACGTCTTGACTATCAACCTCTCCTGTTGTACAAGGCTAGAGAACAATTAGCAGTTGCAGTAAACAAGGTATGCCATACCGTGCCGAACTAGACGGTATGGGGGTGTGCTGACACTTGGTACGCCGAACTGCCCCCATATCAGACATACCAACATAATAACAGAATAGCACTGGTACGGGGCCTAGTACCGAGACGCATACCTCGGTAATAAATATAATTAATAAACAAAAATAATAGGTTAATCCTATAAACTGAGAAAAGCCATCACTAATCAGACTGTTAGAATTTTAATCTAGAATTAGACTGTTGGTATCTAGAGTCATTTCAGAATGGACGTGGGACATAGGATATATATTTTATCTAGCCAATGGACATACATACTTAATAGTTCAATTTGAAGTCGTTACCATTTCAAGAACTTCTTCCCTTGTGTAAGCACGGTCTGATATTAGGATTAGGTCCTCCACAACAGGAACAGAAACTTCCTCATATTTGCATGCAAGGAGCATGGCTGTCACTCCTACCAACTGGAGCTTCTTCCTCACAACTGTTTGACGTGCTAAAAATCTGTCGATGATGTTCACAGTTAGAAATAAAGTCTCGTCCATAAGTTCAAATTTGTAGTGCACCTGTGTGAGAGAGAAATTATAGCAAGTTAGAAATTTCAAAAGCTAGAGAATGGAACTAAACTCATAATTCGGTGATAAGTTTTTAACCTCTATTAGCCAGTCAATCAGAATAGCACGCATCTTCTCATTAATGTCAAACTGGTTTGCAATGTAGTTAGGGCAGGCACGGCCTAAGTCCTGCACAGCACACGAGCAAACATTTGTGTTATTTCATATGCGATGCTTTCAGAAAGTTCAAAAGTTGGTCTAACAAAATCTACGCTGGCCTTCTTTGTTGAACTAGGTGATCGGCTTAAGTCAAGAATCGCTTTAGCCACAATTTCATAAGTTTTAAATTTAACATAGCTTTGCAAACTTAGCATTCTATCAAACAATAGACTGGGGTTACATCCAAGACAATGCCTTGTCTTATGAAGAAAAATATCATTTCAACTTGGTTGTACCGATGTAAGGCGGCTTAACCTGTTTGGATTTAATCAAATCAACCTTTGTTCCAAAACATGTGTTAAACAAACATGAAATAGACAATGTTGAAATCCTCGTATAAGAAGGAAGGAGGGGGGGGGGTGTCAAAGTTCACCTCAGTCTGCCTAAAGAAGCTGTAGATGTCCTCCACATACTCTACAACTGCCAATGGATTTTTCGAATCACAGCTGTCGATGTCTGGAATAGGCTCCTCCTCTAGATCCTCCATTTCAACCTCCTTGAGCTCACAGTTATCCTGGAAATAGCTTCTTTCCACAATCAGAATCATCTAATACCCGGAAAATATGATATTTCAGAAAACTAAGAAGATTTATCTCAAGACATGGCAGGCGAGAACAAACCAATTCTTCCATCTCCTCCACCATAGGTAAAGGCAAGTCATTAGCTGATTTGAAATCATCAACATCTATGGCAGTGGAAGCATCCAAGGCCCTAGAACTTGGAGCAGACGGCAAGGGTTTCTTCTGTCTCTCACTCCCAATTGGCTGAAGTCTTGCACTAGAAATCTATACCAATATAAACCATCCGACTAAGGTATCAGTCATCCATGGAGTAACAAAGTAAGCCGCTATGTTCTCATTTTATCAATTGAGAGTACCTGGTGACAAGGTTGTGATTGGTTGGTTAAGGAAGCTGCGAATCTCCTGTATGGCAATCCATCAAATATTATTTCAAAAAGATAGAAACCAAAAAAATAAATTGACACTAAAGAACGGATGAGGGTTCTTTATTTCAACCTTGTCATTGGTCGCCGGCCAACAAAACTTGGGGGGTTCTTATCATTCCCGGCACTCTTACTAGGAAGAAGAAAACAAAACTTAGAGATTGAACTTAGATGCATTCAAAAAGATCAGACAATTAAAGATTAGAGTTCAGCGAATTACTCCTGCAATCCCTTCTTGATCACTGCACACGGATAGGGAGGAACGCCCACAATGTTTCTGATGTCTTTCAGTGCTCTTCTATTGTTATTCCCCATGTCTGCGCCAAATTTCACGCCCTCTATTGGAACACCTTTACAATCTTTATTCCAAATTAGTAATCAAAGAACATAAAAGGGGCCAATTTGGGATCCCCCAGCTAGGGTTCCAGAGGCCAAAGTGCAGATCTTGAACTAATCCCACAAAAGAAATCACGAAATCCTGTGAATATACCTCGGGCACTGGTTGACTCCACCATTCCTCTATGATTCCCACCAACTCTATCCATTGCTAATATCTACAGTAAGTGAAAAGAAAAACTAATTCAAGAAACCTCTCCAAACCCCGAATCTTTAAACCCAGATCAGAAAATTTCGAAAAGATCACTAAAGATTCAACAACATCGAATAACTATTCCAAGAGATCGATCAAGACCTTCGGTAAAACTCCTCGGTTCTCTCGAAATTCTTGAATCCCTCTCAGATGACGCTGGAGAGAAGGGGAGCCAAAGAAGCAAGAACCCCAAAAAATGGATCTCTCTCTCTCTCTCGCTCGCTCGCTCGCTCCCCCTCTCTCTGAGCCGAATTAAGAGGGAGGGGAAGGGTTGGGGGGGGATTAAAAAACGAAAAAGATGGGTGAGATTGGATGTACGAAAGGGCGAGAACGGAAAGAGCGGACATTGTCGGCGGATGTTTCATTTAAAACCAACGGCTAGTGAATAGTAGCCGTTGGATGGGGGCAGGGGATGCTTCCTTGAAAACCAGGGCTTTAACGGCTATATCTTGGCATGTGCTTTCAAAAATTCTGACGGCCGGTATCGTTTTTTTATCGATTGCTTGCTTGGATTGGCTACCACTACTTTGTCCCCCCTGACGGTCCCGTTAGAACGCTCCATCCCATTTTCTTTTCATATCTCATGCTTTGCATGGAAACTGGAATGCATGCTAAATATACCACGGCCCCACTCTCTAGCCAAAAGCAGCGCTGGATTAAATGATCAAATAATGATGATGATGATGAGGAGGAGGAGGAGGAGGTTCCAAGTGTATGGTGAAACTTCAGTTGGTGTTAAAGATTAAAATCTATTGATTTTTCTTTTTTTTATTTTTGAGTTGCTAGAGTAACATTTATTTTTGAGTACGGATCTGGTAACCATTGTTGTTGTATCTTTCGAAAATATCCGGTCCAATTTCTATCTAAATCTATCGAAATATAGATACAAATTTGAATATTAGACTAATATTTATATTTATATATGTATCAATAAAAACATAGATATTAGTATGGATAGACAACTATTTGATCCGTATTCGAATATATTTGAAATCTTATTTAATCTTATATAGATTTTTATAAGCTTTTAAAGAAAATATGTGACATATAGTAATATCTCTAATTTTTTAGTCACAAAGTTTAACTATCTTATGTATATCTATATTTGTATCCGTACTTTTATATCTGATTTGTGACTGTATCTATTTAAAATAAATATGAAGATAAATATTTGTATCGGATTAATATTCGGATCTATATCCATATTTGTCAAACAAAAAATGAATATGACTACCTATATATTGATATCCAACCTTTTCTGCCTACTTCGCTTACTTGGATAAAATAGTTGGAGATGAGCTGCATTTGGAGCATAGCTGGGTATTTAGTGGGGTCCAATGCAACTCCGTCAATTTATGAGAACCTCATTATGAGCAGGCAGAGGAGCAAGGAGGTAAAATATTTCTGGTTAATTATTCTTGGGCCTTGGCAAACTGCAGTCATAAAAACATAGCGACCATCATTCTTTAGAACGCTTGGTTGTTTTCAATCTTGCTCTCGAAAACAGCGTCGGTAATTATTAGTATATTATTGAAAGGTGTATGCATAAATAATCTTTTGTATATATCAAATTGTTTTTTGGTATTTTTTCTTATATTCAAACTAGATTTTTGTGTATGTATAATGGGCTTCAGGTTGTATCTTTCATATGAAAGAATAATTCTCCTTCTTTCGCGATATCAATCTTTGGATCGTGCAATATCCCCTTCCTTTGCATGCATATAGAAGACATAGATTAGAGTGCTTTGAAATCTATGCAATATGTGATCTAACAATTGACATGGTAATAAAAAGATCAATCATTCTTTTACGCAAAAGATACAACCTGAACTTGTATACTGAACCCTAGTTATGACACAAATGCACTGAATGGATCTCAATAAGTGGCTTTCTTGAATTAAATCTGCCCAAATCTTCTTGAAATCTTTAATTTATGGTAGAATCCTAGCATATGATGTTTAGATCTTCACAGATTCTCCAATGCTAATATCATATAATTTTCCTTAGATCTCAAAGTTAATTTGGAAGATGTGCTTATATGTCCCAAAATAATGCACTACAAGAGTTTCCAAGAGGAAAGCAAGAAAAATAAGGTTCATACGCAACACAGCCGGATGCAGGAGTTGATTAACATGAACGCTTCGCTAAATAATTTTAACAATATAGGATATTAAACCACCTCAGGGTTGAATCAAATACAATATACATCTTGAAATTGCTTTTCTCTTTGATGATAACCCAATACAAGAGATTTCAGGACCTTTATTAGTTCTTCTTCATGCCAATAATCTAGGTTATGAAGCAATTTCTTGTTCGCTATTCTTATAGATGGGCTTTGGAGTATATGCCTGGAATTCTTGATTGCAAACCTAACTTCCAAAGCTTGCTTCACTAATTCAAGCTTCTCATACACCACCATAGGAGCTTCAACTCAAAGTCTATCACTAGAGGCAAGCTCCTTTCCAACCTATATTAGGTATTTTTGCTCACCTCATCATTAATCAACCCATCCATCATATCATTCAAATTATTAGTGAATATAAAGGCTGTTATCTAATAATCTCAGTACTGTGCCGAGTTAAAAAAATTTCGTTTTCTTTTTTTTGTTAGAGAGGTTAAGAAAATGATATGGGTTGGTTAAACTTGACATCCCTTTTCACCTACCAAAATTAAAGAAGTGCACTTATCAACTTCAAGGAATTTGAAAAAATGATTACATGAGATGATCGCCACCATTCCCTCTTCCTCTCTCGCTGAGTGCTGCACTTGCCAACATCTAGTTTGAGTAATCATTCATTTTCTTTATGATTTCTTCTGATGAAACCGTGGGTTCAATCTATTTGCTCGCTTGGTTCGAGAAGCTGCTGATACAAATTGTGGTTGTAACTAAGATATTTAATGATTTAATTAGAATAGTTAAAATTTATCCTATGATCTATCATCTAGGCGGGATGAGAAAAGGAGGAATCTATTTTCTTTGATAAAAAATTGAGAAGGAAGAAGCAACTACTTGAGAGTGCAGATGGAGGAATCAAGGTTGATCTTTCGTGTGAAAAAAAAATTCAGCTTCCTTCGCACGAACCCGCAGTTGGGTCATCTATTGCATGGATCTCAAAGCACTCCAAATTTCGCCATTCAACGGCTTGAACGGATCTTAAAGTGACCAATGGATAACCCAACAGTGGATTCCCATGAAGGAATGTGAACTCTTCTTTTGTGCAAGAGATGCATTCCCGACCTTAGATGGAGATGGTGCATAAGGATGGAAGTTTTTGTCTACTGGGGTGAGAAAAGAACGAGAGTTTTGCAGTCACACAGCATAAGAGAAAGATGAGACCAATATGGACTTGGAAGGATCAATTTGAGAAATGCATTCTAGTTGAAATGAATCAAGCATTTAGAAAAAAACTTTGAACATGTACTTGTCTATATTTTAGAGCTTTAGGTGGTGTTTAGTGACCAAAATAGAATCACCAATATGGTCTTACATCAACCGTGATCTTTATTATAAGATAATTTGATTTTTGATGATTTAAGATCATCATATATGGTATGCTATATTTTTATGATTAAAAATTTTTATGTATCTATGAGTATTTTGTACATGGATGGGAAATTTATAGGCTCTCTCCTTGTTTTTTTTTTTTAAAAAAAAAAACCAACGAACCTGCGCGCAAAACATTCTCCACCTGTCGTCTCTGCGGGGAGTCCTCCGCTTCCACTCGCATTCCCTGAGCCACCTCCTCCTCCTCTCCTCCTCTTCCACATTAGCTATCGTCGAGGAAGGGGTAGGATTAGGGTTGGTTTCAATCATCTCCCACTCTATCTCAATTTCTCTCTCTCCTCCTCTCGTCCTCCCCTTCCTCCCCATTCCGTCACCATGGCAACCGAACCCGTCTCCATCTCCATGCCCCTCTTGAGAGTCAACCAAATTTGTCGACAAAGCCTAACATCGTCGATCTGGGAGACGGAGGAGAAGGTGCCCGCAATGCCGGAAGGGGAAGCCGTGGCCGGAGGCAGAGGAGGAGAAGGGAAGATGGCGATGGAGAGAGAGCACGACCAGGAGGACTTGACCCGGGAGATGCTGGAGATCATCGATTCGGTCCGGTCGTTCGGCGACTTCCGGCAGACGCAGCGGAAGGAGTGCTTCAACCTCGTCCGCCGGCTCCAGCTGGTGACTCCCCTGCTCGAGGAGATTAAGGAGCTCGAGACCCCGATTTCTGATGCGGCGTATGAGAAGCTGTGCGACCTTGCGAAGGCATTCGCCGATGCCAAGAAGCTGTTGAGATGCTGTCATGATGGGAGCAAGATCTATCTGGTGAGTATTCCGTCTGAAATGGATCTTATAGTTGTTTTAGATCATTGGAAGGGGCAAAAAAATTGCATATTTTCTGATTCAAACCGTAAAAAAACGATTTTTTTTTTTTATTATCAGGCACTAGAAAGTGGGGTAGTGGCGGGCAGATTTCACGTCGTCTATGAAAAGTTGAATCGTGCATTGGCTGGGATGCCGTACCATGAGCTCGGTATTACATATGAAGTGAAAGAGCAAGTAGGCCTCTCGCCCCTTCAAATATTTTTATGATGTTACAAAATTCTTTCGTGTATGATATTTTCTCTAGTTCTTTTTGCTGAATTTATTAATTGGTGATGCTAAATAAGTTTTGCTAGTGATATTAAATGAATTCTTGTAGATTTACTTGACAGATTATTGTCCATTGATGATAGATTTTGGTAAGAAATTTATGTTTCCATTCTGCATGGTTTTGTTGTACTTTTATGGAGTGCAAGAAGAATCGAAGGGTCTCTTATTGTCTAAAGGAATGGAGAGACTCTTGATAAATTTGGGATTTGGCTAGAAGTGTTGTCGGTTGGCTGAAAACAGGAGTTTAGTTATTCTGGTTATGGTTTTGGGTACAATAGGGAAAATGCCCTAGTGGTCATACCCCTTCTTCCCTTCCATAAGGATCCAGGGTTGAGTCTTTGCTGGTGCATATTCCCAAGTATCAGGACCCACATTACTTATCTTGTGTGGATCTTCCCCACTTTACTCTAAAGTATAAGAAAAGTATGGTTTTGTGTCTACTCTTGGATTAATATAAAATGTGGCTTATGATTCACATAATCAAGATAAGATGTCCATTGCTGGTGCAAGGTATAGTTTATAGAAAGTATTAGGACATTTCTTACTGGGATTTGTTGAAAAATAGCTTGTCTCTATGTTTGTCCTTTATTAAAACTATGATTGCTCAATATCTAATCTAGGAGTATATAAAGTTTATTAGTAGGCGATATGATAATTTCCATCTCTCTTATTGTAGTGTTGCATTAAATAGATGATATGCTACTGGTCCATTTCATCGCACAAATTAGCATTGGTTGTATTTATATCGTATATGATGGGATGATAATGTTAAAATAGATATTTTCTGTCCATTTTGTAGCCTACTTGCCATAATGGATAAGTTCAAATCTGTAGGTTACCTATATACTAAAAGATTTCATTATAATTCTGGACTTGCTGCACCAAATTTGGATGCATTATCTTGATTTAGTAGCACAAGACTTCTGCTTGATGGAAGTTGCCTCTGAATCTAATATGCAAATGTGAGTGCACGGAAGCTTTTGCCTGTCATTAATTTATTCCTCTATTGTTATACCTACTGACACAGTTCAATGTTCAAAGACCATAGAATGTTTAAATTTCAAAAAAAAAAAAAGAAAAGAGGAAGGCTTGAATTATGAAGTGTGATTTAGTTCTCAAGTTCACATGTAGTCCATATGAAGGCTTGAATTATTTATGTTCACCCTTTACAGATCATATATCTATTTCTATCTTTTTTCTTTCTTTCTTTTAATCAAAGAATCTCATTATTTATTTATTTTAATTATTTATCTTATTAGTTATGGTCTGTCAAAAACAGTTGTGTGTTGTCAGTGCATCTGAAAATTCTCGCCACAGAGATTATATCTTATGTCTTCATCTTTACATGTTGAGTATCAACGGTACTTAAATCGATGTTCATTTAGCAAATTTCATTGGAACCTTATATAGAAACATTTGTGTTATGATGTAATTTGATCCTTTACATTATAAATTAAATTTTCTCATAATCATGCTTTCAGGTCGAGCTAATGAACATGCAACTTCAAAGGGCTAAGAGGAGAACAGATACTCAAGACATGGAGCTGGCTATGGATCTGATGGTTGTACTCTCTGGCGAGGAGGATCGGGATGTAGATAGGGCAATATTAGAAAGGCTGGCTAGTAGATTACAGCTACAAACTCTCCCAGACATAAGAGCAGAAACAATGGCTGTAAAAAAGCTTATTAAAAAAAGAAGTGGGCAATATGCTGAAAGTACTCAGCAGATCATAGACCTATTAAACAGATTAAAACAAATTGCCGGTATTGAAGACAGTAATGGGCTAAGTGAAGTTGCCTTGCCTAAATATTTGGAGAAATGTCCATCTTTGATGATTCCTAATGATTTCCTTTGTCCAATATCTCTAGAGATCATGATGGATCCTGTCATTGTTGCAACAGGGCAGGTGCTTCAAATTGTTCAATGTTATTGCTCTTTCATTGTATAATTGGCAATATTTGCTGACAACTTGTTTCTTTCCTTCCTTTTCCAGACATTTGAAAGACGAAATATACAGAAGTGGTTGGATGCTGGCCATCGAACCTGCCCAAAGACTAGGCAAACTTTGGCCCACCTTTCGCTGGCGCCTAACTATGCCCTTAGAAACTTGATTTTGCAGTGGTGTGAGAAGAACAAAGTTGAATTACTAAAGCAAGAGGCGGATCTTGACTCTGAGCCTGCGGATCATGAAGAAGAAATATCCTCACTAGTCCAGGATCTTTCTTCCATACATCTTGATAAGCAGCGAAGGGCAGTTAAGAAGATTCGCATGCTTTCCAAAGAGAGCCCTGATCACAGAATTGCAATTGCTCAGAATGGAAGCGTCCCTGCCCTAGTCAGTCTTCTGACCTATCCTGATTCTAAACTCCAAGAGAACACTGTGACTGCGTTGTTGAACTTATCAATAGATGAAGAGAACAAACGGCTTGTAGCTAAAGAAGGAGCCATTCCTGCTATTATCGAGATTTTGAAGACAGGCACTGTGGCAGCTAAAGAGAACTCAGCAGCAGCTTTGTTCAGCCTATCTATGCTTGATGATATCAAGCTGATGATTGGGAATTTGGATGGTATACCTCCATTGGTAGATTTATTGCAAAATGGGACAATTAGAGGCAAAAAGGATGCTGCTACTGCACTCTTCAATTTGATTCTAAACAATAAGAACAAAGCCAGAGCTGTAGATGCAGGCATCATAGCACCTCTACTTCAAGTACTGGGTGATAAGAACCTGGGTATGGTTGATGAAGCTCTCTCGATTCTCTTTCTTCTAACATTACACCCTGGTGGGCGCAATGCAATAGGACAGCAATCATTCATTCAAACCCTTGTAGAATTCATCAAGGAAGGGACTTCCAAAAACAAGGAATATGCGCTCTCTGTTCTTCTAGAACTGGGATCACATAACCCATTGCTCTTATCGGCTGCACTCCAGTTTGGTGTTTGGAATCACTTGGCTGAGGTGGTAAATAGTGGAACTGACCGAGCTCAAAGGAAAGCAAGGGCCCTAATGAGCAAGTGTGAACAAGTACAATGAAGCTTGGGAAGTCTCATTGTCTGGTCACCTTTCTTTTTCCTTCACATGTGAAAGCAGCAAAATGGATGTATTTCTCGTGTTATCGAATGCTTTGCTTTCAGCTTATAATTTGATATTTTGAAGACGCTTACTTCCAATTCAGTGTCATATATTTTCAAGTTATACTTGCTGCAGTTCTCTCGAATTATGGTTGTTCTCAATCTTTTATCAGTAAATAACAGGTTGAGTTGTGGTAACAACGATGATTGACTATTATGGATGTCCATTATAAATATAACTTAGCAGATGACTGATTCTTAAGGTAATTTGATAATTTTTAGTTCTTTCTTAAGTTGTATTCTTAAATCTTTTTTTGATTATATCTACTTGATTCAGAACTAAGGCTATCTTGATGCTAACTAGAGAACAGAACAGATTCTGGAGCTAGTTACGGGATAGGTCAAGTTCTGTCCAAATGAATCTCATTGAGATTAAATCTTATTGCTCCAACCTGGCAAGGTTTGTACGATGAATTCATGATTCCATATCCTAGAGCTGTAGCTTCCTTGCATTCAGATAAGAATAAAATGGTATGCCATTTAGATACCATTAATGATGGAATGCATTCATCAGGATCTCACCAAAGATGGAACATTGATGATACACACACACACACAGTAAATCAGGTGGTAATCGTGGCAGATTGGGTGCAAACACCTGAACTATGTTTTTTGACGATTAGGAGGGAGAAATTATATCCTACATGGCAAATACCATGCGACCGTGCATGCCACCAATCATAACCACTCATTTTTGTGGGTTCCATTTATCAAGCACTCATCTCGGTGCACCGCTACAAGAATGAGTGGCTATGATTGGTAGTGTGCACGGCCACGTGGTGCATGACCGTTGTGCTTCAAAAGTAGTCCGAAGGGTCAGGGTTGTACCTTTGCATGAATCCATCATTGGATCATCCACTGGTTGCTTTGAGATCTATGTAGGTGGATAAATGATTGGAGTTCGGAGTGCTTTAAGAGCTGTGCGGTCGGTGATCCAATTGTGGATTTGCACGAAGGAAGGTGAATCCTTCTTTTGTGTCAAAGATACGACCCTGATCCAGATCCTCCAACACAATCTCCACCACTGGATCCATCCCATTATTTAGGATTCCATTGGAGGATCTAATCTCCAGTGCCATTAGTGTCCAATCTTATTTGAATACTGGTTAGAAAATATTTTTAAAGGTTGGAAGTCAATAGGCATCGGTTATAGTAATTTAATTGCTTAAGAAATTAGTAGCAACTATTCTTAGTTTGATGTGCAGTTTGTAAAACATGTTCCTAATTTTTCAAGTATCAACCAGTTGTGGGACTAAATACACACCTATACCGGTCCTCACATACTCCCTCCGTTCAACTCCTGATATCCTCGTCGGGCTAAGGGTTCAAATCTAATCAGCCTCTGTGAACCCATGTTGCAATGTCCCCTAAGGCTGCAAATGGGTCGGGTTGACCCCGTGACCCGACCCGACCTGCTTAGACCCGATCTGACCCGTTTTGGAGGATCGTGGGGCCGGGCCGAATCCTAAAATTGGATCATTTCATTTTTTTGGATTGGGTCTAGGTTTACTAAATTGAAACCCGAATTGACCCGACTCGACCCATTTGAAATTTGGATTATTGTGGGTTTTCAATCCTACAACCCGACCCGATCCAACCCGAATTTGTAAAATTATTTAGGCCCGCGAGTTGTAGCCCGCAGAGGTGCAAACACAAATTCTGAAGCCATGAATGGGTTGATCTGAATCGGACCCGAAGTTTTTGGATTGGGTCTGGATTATACATAGACTCAACTCGACTCGAATAACTCGTTGGGTCAACAATTGTAGCGGTGGACCCGCCCCAACCCTACCCGATCTTCTATTGGGTCGAGTTTGAATCTAAAATTAGGACCCGAATAAGAAACCAGGTTAGGTCGGGGTCACTCATGACCCGACCCAACCCATTTGCAACCCTAGTATCCCTTAGTCCACATAGGCTATGGGCCAAATTTACTCTGATATCATTTGTAACAACCCGAGAACTCACCAAAAATGTCTAACCGGAAGGTATTTTTTTGAGCTCTTTAGTCTTATATAAGTCTCCTGCATCAATTACCCAAGATTTTCTCGGCGAATAACCAATGTGAGACTATATGCACGCCCGCACGGATCCTCACAATGTTCATTGGGGTTAAAGAAAAGAGAGTAGGAAAAGAAAGAAGGCTCATTTGCGCGTAAACTAAGGGCAGCAAAAACTTATTCAATCTGACCTTGTCTAGGTTGAGTTTGGTCATTGGTTTTGCAACTAGAGACTTAACTCTGTGAAGTCCATTTCTCAAAATTTAAATAGGTGAGGTGTTAGCTAAGGCTTGGATCTAATTGGGATGGTGAGAATAAAGATTTTTTAGAACAAATCAATATGGATAAGAAATTTTAAAAGTTTTCTTTTGTGGTAATCTTCCATTGAGCGAGTGAGGTCAAAATGGTTTGAGTTGAGTTGGCTTGGGTTGTGAAAGTTGACTCAATAACATAGATTCGATTGACCCAATCCTAAATCAAATGGAATATGATTCAAGATTTTATACTTGTTTTTATATAGATTAGATAGGAGAGTGCAGCCTCGTCCCACAAGGAGATATTTAAGCTTCTTCATAATTTTCATTTAAGAATCTAAGAATTTTTTTTTGGAAGATTCCTAGGATCCAAATCTTGAAAGATAATACTACTGACAACTTGAATTGTCCTAATTCTTACCCGGATATATGACCAGAACTAATTATGGGCCAATTTTGGATAATAGAAAATGTCAAATCTTAAATTGACCCTATCTAAAATGCGAGCAAAAATGAATATAAGTTAGCTCGATGTCCTGCCCATGATAAGCTCCTGCAGATTTTTCTTGGAAAAGAAAGTAGGATCAAATTTTTTTCATTTGGGATTCATACCTCTCAAAAGGCTCAAATCTTTGATCTTTTATATGCAAACAAGAGGGTGTTAATACATTATTTCTCCAACCCTACTAGGTCAAAACCACTTAAACCTGTTGCCACTTTTATTAATGCATATCGACAAAACCACCCTTAGTGCTCATTAATTTCCCATCCATGCCAACGTGAGGCACACGTGACACTCACGTGCCCGTGACGCGCGTCCCCGCCCGCCCCACCCCCCCTCTGACCTAATTCCGTCAAAACCCTCCCACGGCCTCTCTCTCTCTCTTGCCCTGCTCTTTTGAGGCCGGGTGAAGCTAAAAAAAGAATTCTTTCCTTTACCCGATTTGTGTGGGGGAAGGTATCCCTCGTTTTCTCCTTCACTCTTTCGTCCTCCCCGCTCCCTTTCCCCTCTCGCAAGCAATTATCGAAGAATCGACAGGAGAAAAGGGCGAGCAAGAGCCCTCCTCTTTCTCTCCTCCAATCCATCCCTTGTTCGATTCCTGATCGCAGATCGGGATCCGATCCTTCTTCGTCCAGGGTTAGGGCTTCCGATCCCCCCGTACCATGGGTGCCGACGGCGACTCCGTCGACGCGGGCGACTCGGCCGCCGCCGCCGCCGCCGCCGCCGCCGTTGGGGGTGGGGCCACCGTCCACATCCGCTCCTCCAACGGGTCCAAGTTCTCCGTCCAGACGGACCTCGAGTCCACCGTGGGATCGTTCAAGGTCGTTCTTGCGGAGAAGTGCGACGTGCCGCCCGAACAGCAGCGGTTGATCTATAAAGGCCGGATTCTGAAGGACGAACAAACCCTAGCGAGCTATGGTTAGCCATTCTTGCTGATTTTTTTGGCTCTATATGATAGATTTTTTGATCTACAGTAGATGATATGGTTTTGAGTTAAGAATCATCAAAGCCTAATTGTTTATGTTGATTTGTTCATGAATTTGCTTAGTATAGATAAAGGAGTGTGGAATCTTGAATTAATGAGCACTGTGGAGATTGTTCCGACGGTTCTTTGTGATTGCCTGTTTGTTGTTGATTAGGAGTTAGTATTGGGATTATCTGCTGAAGTATGGACAACTAGGCAAGAACGGTGTATTTCAGATCACTGTTGCTTCCTTTATGGCAAGGTTCAGAGGATTTTTTTTTTTTTAATAAATTGATAGGTTCAGATGTTTAGGGTTTCGTTAGGTCAAATGTCACCACATGACCCGATTTGATGGGGTGCTTTGATGTGTGAAGGAAACAACTTGCAAAAAATGCTTGAAAAAGCTACTTTACCTGAACCACTCACCTCCAAAAATCAAAGGCTTAACCTGAGATATGGAGCTGCAGTAGGATGCTTTTTTCGGAGTCTGGAATGGACCAATTATATTGTTGTGGCAGAGATAAGAAGAATTTACGTATTCGGTTCTTGGTGTGTCAAGGAGGAAGAGAAATTTTTGGATGGGTTTAGAAGCACCTAGAAATGGGTTGGTCAAGGTTAAATACAAATAACTTCATTTTGGATGGTACAAATGTGGTGGATATATGTTGGTCTGGCAAGAGTTGACAAGGTGAACCATGCTGGGTTTTACCAGACCTTGTATGGTGCAAGGGATTTCATTAATGGGATTTTTGTTTTGCTATTATATCTGCCTTACATAATACTAGATAATTTTGGTCTTCTAAGGAAGCCCAAGAAGCATATGATGGTCATTTATAAATAAATAATATCTTGTTCTGGCTGCGATTGATAACAAGTCAATAGTAAGTATTGTACAACAGTAATTGTTGGAAAGAATAATGAGGAAAATCATTGGTTTTGCTAACTAGCTTACTAGATTGGATAGTGTGATATAGAAATATGACCAATGGCATTAGAAGCATTAGATATTGCATTTCTGCAAGTGGCTAATTGCCACTTGCAAAGGCTTGAGATCTTTCTTTCATGAATGTGTAATTGACAATTACTAGGATTTGAAGACAGGCCTGCACTTTAGCTTGATTTTGTAAATCACTTATGACTCCTTGACTTGGTTGGAGTACATAAAGTCGTTTTTTCGATGTCATGGAGGCTAATTCGTAGGCATAGAATAGCATCAAGTAGGAAGAGTTCGATCATATTTGGCTCTTCTTTTTTTAAAAAAGTTTTTATTTTTATATATCTGAGTGTTTTTTTGGGCGATCCACATTGCCTTATTGCTCAACAGAACTGCTTTGCCTTTTAAATATAATATCAAAGGCTGAGTAATTATGGGGACGAGGCACTTCTTTTTCAACCTCTGTTGTCTCTGATGGGTACGGATTTTTTACTCTTCTTTATCTTGGCAGGTGTGGAGTCTGATCACACTATTCACTTGGTTCGTGGTTTTGCATCGTCAACTGCATCTACTGATCGAGCTTCAAGAACACCAAACAGCATTTCAGAGGTTGCAAGGGGTGTTGATTCCAATGAAGGTGGGGGTTCTGGAGCTGCTTTTGGAGGTTCACCATTTCCTGGTCTTGATGCTAATATGCTAGGTGGTAGTGGAGGATCCAATTTGTTTGGATTTGGATTACCAGAGTTTGGTCAGGTGCAACAACAGCTGACTCAGAATCCTACTATGATGAGGGAAATAATGAACCTGCCTATTTTTCAGAGCCTGATGAATAACCCTGAGCTACTGCATAACATGATCATGAACAATCCGCAAATGCGTGAGATCATAGACCGAAATCCTGATCTAGCACATGTACTTAATGACCCCAGCACTCTCCGACAGGCTCTGGAAGCTGTAAGAAATCCTGAACTCATGAGAGAAATGATGCGAAACACTGACAGGGCTATGAGCAACATTGAATCTTCTCCAGAAGGATTTAACATGCTCAGGCGTATGTATGAAACTGTTCAGGAGCCATTTCTCAATGCCACAACAATGACAAGGGACGCAGGAAGCGATTTGGGTTCTAATCCATTTGCAGCCCTTCTTGGAAATCAGGGTGCTACCCAGTCTAGGGATCCATCTCCAAACCCTTCGACTACTGGTTCTGAAGCAACAACTGGGTCTGCTGAACCAAATGCTAACCCGCTTCCAAATCCTTGGGGCAGTGCTGGTAAGTTTTGCTTGTTTCACTTGTTTGCTTGATCTTATATGCCTTTTGATACTTTGAAAAGTTCTTTCAATAGCAGGAGGTCCACAAACAACCAATTCAAGGTCAAGTCCTGCCAGTGATGCAAGGACTTCTGGCGCTGGGTTAGGCAGGCTTGGATTACCAGAATTGGAAAGGATGGCTGGTGGTATGGCGGACCCATCCCACTTAAATCAGATTATGCAAAATCCAGCCATGATGCAGATGATGCAGAGCCTCCTCTCCAACCCTCAGTTCATGAATCAGGTATCTGTTTCCTTTTAGCCTAGGGTTAGAACCAAGGTCCGCCGTACCGGTACCGATCGGCGTACCGGTGGCCGGCCGGACCGGTACGGTACCGGTCCGGTCCGGTACGTACCGGCTGGTACCGGTCCCGTACCGGCCGGTACGCGGTGGTTTCAAAAACCACAGCACGCGGCGCTGTGGTTCTAAAAAAAAAAAAAAAATCGTACCGGTGCGAACCGGCCGGTTCGCACCGGTACGAGGTGCGTACCGGCCGGTACGGGCTCCGAACCGGCCGGTACGCACCCGTACCGGCCGGTTCGGATAAAAAACCGGAAATACCGGTTTTTAATCCGTTCCGGTACCGGTCCACGGCCGGACCGGTACGTACCGGCCCGTACCGGCCGGTACGGACCGGTACGGCATTCCATGGTTAGAACTCTTCGTGTGACCTGTCTTACCTTGTGATTGTTGATTGCCATTAGATCTTAGGTCTCAATCCCCAGCTCCGTAACTTGGTGGAATCCAATACCCAGATGAGAGATATGTTGCAGAACCCAGAATTTATTCGCCAGCTTACTTCTCCTGAGACACTGCAGGTAGCTTTAATCGTGCAAGACTTCATATTCTTGCGTCCTGGTATAAACTGTTCTTTCTGTTTCTTGCAGCAACTTCTATCATTGCAACGTTCACTTTTTTCCCAGCTAGGTCGGCAACAGGCAAGCCGGTAAGTCAGCACCTAAAGATGCTGTTTCTGTTTTGTGCTTCACTTTCTTTATCTGCTGTCTCAGACTCTTCATGAGGTTTTGATTTTGCATCTCATGAAAAGTTGTGACCATGGTTGTCTTATTTGGTTATGATTCACTTTTCTTTTTTAATTTCCATGAAAAAATTCCTTTTGTAAGACGGGCCTATTATCGATTCATTCAGTTGAGTAGTTTGCCATGATCCGTGGACTGGATAGCATTCTTGTTTTGAATTCTTGCGCTGGTGTTCTGCTTTTCTTCTATTATTCTTCTATTATCTCTTAGACCTGATCAAGTGCTGTTTGTGCTATCAATTGCAGCGAACGTAATCCGGAAGGCAATGGTGCAGGTAATTAAAAATGTTCGGTCATCATTTGCCTGTTCTATGTTAGTCACTTAGATTTGATGGTATGCCCAGAATTTCTATGAACACGTCTTTATAAAGATGGCAGTTGTCAGTTCATTAGCATAGTTCGGTATTTGTTTCAGTTTGTGGAGAGACCCACCCTATTAACTTGGCAATGCTGCGATATAGTCATAGAGACTAAAACTCCTCCGGCTCCATTCTTACGCTGGACCGAGGACTAATAGGCATTCCATTGACAATTGAATTTTGGTCATGTTGCTTTGCTACAGGCACGCCAAACATCACTGGGCTGGATTCTTTGATGAACATGTTTGGTGGACTAGGGGGGGCTGGTGGTCTTGGTGTTCCAAATACTTCTAATGGTTAAATTTTTTATTGTTTTTTAGTTACACGCATCTTTTTTTTTTTTCCCTATGAAACGTCACATGAAAAATTAAAGAGAATATATCTTTTTTGTTGCAGTGCCTCCAGAGCAGCTTTATGCAACCCAGCTGTCTCAGCTACAAGAAATGGGCTTCTTGGACACCCAGGAGAATATTCGTGCTCTGAGTGCGACTGCGGGGAATGTCCATGCTGCAGTTGAGCGGCTCTTAAGGGATATTGGTCAATAGATCACCATCATGTGTTATTGTCCATTTTGTTGTGGCTCACATCCATACCCACAGTTTCAGCTTTTCGTAATTTTGGCAAGAAATAAGTAGATATATGTGGCCAAGAGCTGTGTTACTACTTGCTGCGTAGTTACTGGAGCTATTGGTGCCTTCGCCATGTCACTTTGTCGGGATGATATATATGAAGATTCTTGGTTTCTGTAAATACACTTTAAATACTCCTTTGGCTTGTGAGTTGTCTATAATCCGTGTTATTCTTTCCTGTTTCTCAATTTGGTATTACAGTTATCAGCCATTTGTGAGGATAGGTTGGTTGATTTGATGGTGTTTGGCAGGGGATATAATCCACTGAATAAGGTGGAATATGGTTCTTATTCCGTAGTTATGTTGCCTGATAACAAAAGTGGCCAAACTTATACTGTTCAGGGATTTTGTTGTCCTTATCTACTCTTTAATCTAACCGAAAGAATGGGAGACTAATTTGTATTTGTGATAAAATCCAAAGTGTCATGTATGCTTGTCCTTTCAATCAAACACCAAAATTATCCCTTTTCATGGTATAAGCTTTATTCCTGCACAGAATGAATCATCTAATTCTATTCCGCTATCCAAATAGAGCCATAATTTTATGAGCTTCCTGAATATCCATACAATTGGAGTGGTGGAGAGCCCTACCTCATAGCACAGCCAGGAAGCTGCAACATCTCTCTCTCTCTCTCTGTGTCTCTCTCTCTCTCTAACAATCAGGTATAAAACCAGTCCATTTGTGATGAGATATGGTAAACAGGTTCCTACTGATCAGATTGCAGGCTAAAGACATTGAGGGGATTGATAGTTTACTTCACTTGGGAATTTCCACCTCTTAATTTTTTTAAAAATCAACTTCGATGGTAACGTGTCAATTTGGTGGAGTGGAATTATCGAACCCTAGGGCAGCTTTTGTTACAGCAGGTGTTTCTTTGCTCTTGGATATAACAATCTCATTGGCTGAAATGAGAATGACATGGGAAGGGCTGATGTATTGTATTACCATCCTAAAGGCAGAAAAATGACATTAGAAAGAGACTCCAAAGCAGTTATTTCTTGGATTTCAGCAGGAACTTAGCATCGGAGGCTTACTTGTCCCTAATGATGGATAATTGAAGACTTAATTCGAGTATCATTTCATGCGTGTTCAACATTCCAGCTAGATTAATTGGATGGCTTTCTATGTAGCTGATCATATTACATCTTGAGTTATAGGATATCCCTTTTGAATTATAAGTTTATCTCCAAGATATATCGATGGTAGATTTGACTAGGTGTATTTATTGAAAAGTAAACGGTTTAACCGGGACAAAAGAAAAAAAAAAAAAGCCAGACTGAAACTCTCGTGCAAAGGGTAAAGTTCTCCTCTCCCCTTGGTTGGGCCATCAAGCTCAAAATACCATCCAGCCGTAAATTACGAGAATTGTTGATTAAAATATTTTTGATCTTACGGTGGCAGCGCGTCGGAAAGTCTTCTAGATGCCCATCACCTCGAATTCTCCATGGTCTTCAAACAAAAAACTCTCGTCCAAATCAGGAAAAATTCAAATTCCTGACTCGCATAGAAAATTTAATGCAACTTCCTCGTCCACCGTTCGATTTCTTCCAAAGTACATCTAGACCCGCCATGTTTGGAGTCCATGAACGAGCGAGATGGTTTTACAGTTTCATACGGACGGCAGATTCGACGTCCTCATAAAGTTCCCTGTGCGAACCGTGTCGCCAGAAATATTGTCCAGTTTTTTTTTTTTTTTTGGGTAAATATTAGCGCTGTCCCGTTCGAAATCAGCGATCAAACCCTAAACACACAATCTCTCTCTCTCTCTCTGAGCTGCGATTGCGACGAGAACCACCGCCTCAAATATTCTCGTACCGGCGATGATCGGCATTGCTGGTAGAGGTAATGATCGTCTCGATTCTCTGTCTCTTTCCGTGTTATGTTTGAATTTCGATTTTAAATTTGCTTGGAATTTCTTCAGGTCTTTCTTCAATTTAGTCGTCCTTTTTTTATGGCACGAATGAGAGCGATTTCGTGTTTAAATTTTTACTCCATGGGTGTCGAATCCAGTAAGATTGGACGCAAAACCTACCAAAAATTGAAATTTTCACCGTAATCGAGCGCCATCGGGTCCCAGGCGCTTCCATTAAAATTCCAGTATGACAGCCCCTATGGTTCCATGATCTTCTTTCCAAAAGTTCAAAATTTTTCATTCCCTTCCGTCCGAAAGTTCAAAGTTTTGCTTTTCTTTTCTTTTTTTCGTTTGAAAACTATGGACCCAACTATAGCATCCTCTTTAATTCAGTAACTGTCTCAGTTGTCTTTTCTTGACGGCAACTGAATCTGGTAGAATGCAAACTCTGAAATATGTTTACAGCCTTGTCCAAGTGTCTTCAAAGACCTAACTTGATGATCACATGGTGATGTTCTTGGATATCATCTCTAAATTGTGCTGGCTTAACAGTCTTTGTGTCTCAATCTCTCTCTTAGTTCAGTTTATATTGACATCCTAGCTGTTAGAGAGGAGCATCATCTGATACTGGAGATCCTACGGGAAAAGTCGGTCTTTTAAATCCCCCACAAAGAAAGGATTGTTTGCCATGATCATCAGCTTAAGAGAAGAAGAAGAAGAAACTAATACAGGCATTGAGAACCATATGTTTACTGAAATTATTTCTCAAAGGTCAGGGACCTCTCACCTAAGGACAACATGTCTTCA
Source organism: Phoenix dactylifera (assembly GCF_051530095.1). NCBI lineage: Eukaryota > Viridiplantae > Streptophyta > Magnoliopsida > Arecales > Arecaceae > Phoenix > Phoenix dactylifera. The sequence continues at coordinate 28,512,147 of NC_143199.1, forward strand.
CGAGTCAGATCATTGAGGATCTTCCTCAGTTAAATTTGTTTGTTAGGCATGACAGCACTTGGTCAGGTGGTATATATAATCAGTCACATTTTCACAAGGCTTTATGCATACTCTCATCCCCTTACCGCCTTGGAATGTGGAGTTAGAGCTAAGGAATTAGAGCAGAGTTTTAACCCTGTTGTGACATACATGGAATTTGAACTGTGCTCCAAATTTTGAGCTGAGAAATGTTACCTTTTACAAGTACTCTTCCAAAAATTAGAAATTCAATAAGTATCATTTATATCTGCCCATGACATGTTGCTATGAATATGACTGTTTTTATCTTAGAAGCTAGATGCTGAGCTTTTTTGACCATATGCCGATGTTTTTCAGGTATGCAAGACTTTATCATTGCCAGTCCAAAAGTTAATTTTCCTCCAAATTATTGCAGACTTTCTTGTCTATTAGGTCCCATCATAGATGCTCAACATCTCTCAGGAGCTGTTGACATCAAGAGAAGGTCTTGGATAATAGTTTAGGAACTGCCTTTTATCCAAACCCTTTCCACTTTATTTTAAAGAATAGCAAAACTAATATCTTCTAAAGCTAACTTAATTCCAGAATAGTAACTAACATAAGAACACAATCTGCTAAGACACATCTTTCTTGGCTTATAATCATAAAGCTTGACATCACTTTCAATTCTGGCTTGTGGAATGCAACTACTACACCATAGTTGGAAGGAGTCTGGATATTTATTGAATGGTCAAGAAAGATAAGGAAAGAGCAAAAATGACATATATGGAAGCTATGATTTTTTTTTTCCGCATGTGTCTGTTTTTTTTTCTTTTAAAAGCTAACAGTGACCATTGATGCGTCCCTCAATAGGAATAATTGTTGAGAAGAAATTGTAATGCAAACCCCAAATATGGCAAGGCTTTTCAGTTATAGTTATGATCTATGATTTCCTCCTTTTCTTTTTGGACAGTTTTTTCTTAATGGTAAAGAGACCACAAATCACTAGCTCTAGGAGATCAGTGAGGCTGAAATAACACCCTTTGCAACTTCTGTTCTGCATCACTGGAGTAACATTTGGTATCTTCAGTACTGCTTATTTGGGTCATTTTGCTCTAACCTTCTTTATTTGCATTGGCACATCCCTTTTTTGCTGGGATTCTATTGTTGTTGTATCATTCTGGTTGATTTTTATTCTCACAAGTTTTTTCTTTTGAAATGAAAAGAAGGGGAGCTAGTAAAAATTTTATAAAGGATTAAGGTAATCGTACTGACTGCTCAACAGCACTAACTTGTTAGCTACACACTAGCAGCTAGACAGGTTTAGACAACTATTTATGGTCAACTATGGGCTTTACATGTTATATTGTCAACCCTATCAGGAATTAAAAAATAAAAATATGCCATCACCGTCTTAGATTCTTTTTTTTCTTTCTGCTTCACTGACCTTAACACAAACACACACACTGTTTTGTAGATAGCTGTCTCCTATACCAAGTTTTTCCAAGCTAGAATAGGTAATGAAAGATGTCTCTCCATGTTTGGCTGCTTATGTTTAATCAACATCTGACTGAACATTGTTCTATAAATAGTATAATAAACTTCGAAATTTTAGAACTTGTTAACTTTAGATTCTTTGCAACTGCCAACTGGAATTTAAACATAGGTCTTTCATGGTTTTAATTGCAATCTTCTAACTGTAGTAATCAAAATTCATTTTATCATTTCTGCAGTAATGCATCTACTTCATGTTCACCTCACTGTGACCTTTTGTGTTCTCTTCACTGAGAAAAGTAGGTTACCCTTATATTTGCATGCAAATTTTCAATGAATAAGGAATACGCTTTGTGACCTAATTCAAAATGCAAAACCAATTAGCTTTTGAAGCTGAAATCCATATTCTTCTAAAAGTTTCTTGTGTAATTTTGTTACAAACATGCTGTAGTAGATTTTATCGATTACTAATAATAACCTTGATTTTGTTCACTTGCTGTTTAGAACAAAAGCCTTTACATATATATCACCATAGCATTTACTTCAGAACTTATGAACTCTTTAAATTAGTATAGTGCATACTCATTGCTTATGTTTCACTAATTAAAGAAAATTGTTCACATATGAAAGGACACAGCACGAGTTGTAGACACATGACACAGCACGAGTTGTAGACACATTACTCCTAACCAGCAAGAGTATTTAATAGACACCGATCAGTAAAATGAGTTCAAATTTTATAAAATGTAAGATTATTTCCCTGTCTTACACAAACCTAAAATGATGCTCAACATCTCCTTGAAAGACTTTTTTCATAAATTATTATTTCCCTGTATGACATACCACATGCAGTGTTCAAATTGTATGCTCCTGAGTCTTGGAATCATTTTACATTACCTTCCAGCAGCTCTATGTCTGCTCACTTTAGGTTGCTGGAGCATAACCAACTCCAACTACTTCAATTATTAAAGTTAGATTTAATCAATTCTTTTAGGCTGTATGTGGCTATTGGTCCAATTGGATTTGGCTATAAATCCAAAGACCTCTCTCTCTCTCTCATGCATGCACACACATGCATGGGCGTGCTGAACTCTGTGAAACACATACACACCCCTCTCTATCAGTACGAAGCAGCTCCATGAATCTGACACTGAGTGCACTTGTGACTTTGTCATTCCATGAAGTTTGGTTGCAAAATTGGCTGCCCAATTGACCTGTTGGCCTCAAAATATGTCTATAATCTCCATCTCTGGCCTTGACTCATGAGGAATGCAAGATTTAAGAGGGATGGATAATAGCTCATGTTAGGGTTGGGGCAGTGCTGTAGCCACCTGATCGCTGTCACTGAGTCACCCTCCAGCCAGATGTAGTAGCTGGGATCATTGTCTATGGTGTAGCTCACCCCTCCAAGGATGCTTGCAGCTCCACAATTGGCACAGAAGCATCTAAGAACCAAATTGCATGAGCATGAAGAAGATGGCCTCTGGTGATCGTGTATGATACAGCCTGTCCTACAGTTACCATTTGTCTGCTTGATGAAGCCATGGAAATTGATTTTAAATGTTCCCTCAGGGGCTTTTTCTGTGTTGGGGGGTTGGAGGGACTGAAAGAAGTGTTGATGCGGACAGTGGGACTTTTGGTGCCTATTGGATGCCCAAAGACGAGGTCTGACCCAGAAGCTCCGTGGCTTGGGCACTAATATTGTTGAATCCTCTGTGCAATGGGATGTGCTTGGCATTAAACATGCAATCATTCTATGTTGCACCAGATCCATGATCCCACATACTATGGGATATGTGACACACATTAGTGGTCCTTCTCGCTGCTTATTCGACAAAGCTTAGGAAGTCATTGAGGGAATGTAAGGGAAGCTTGAAGGGGATGTGAAGGCCAGCTGCCAGACAATAGCTGCTGCCAAGCATTGAAGCACATGCCGTGCAAATTCATTTTTTTGCTGGCACATACAGAGTAGTATCTCTATTTGTCTATATACATGTTTTTGTGCATTATGCACATACATATATTTGTATATACATACACCCACAAATCACTAGGGGAAAACTGTATGTGGAACATGTCATTTAAATGGAAATGGAAATCAAAATAGTGTTCAAGACTTCAAGTCAAATTTGATGTTCACAAAATTTGATGTTCACGGATACCTTGAGGTGATTGATATCAATACTTTGCGTTGATTATACAAAATAATAGAGAGATAGATGAAGATATGTTATATAATAAAGCGAGAGTTGCATGGGTGACAAGGGGAGGTGCTTCTAGGGTGTTATATGATTAAAACATGTCTTGACAATTGAAGGGAGAATTGGAATAACTGCAGTAAGGTCTTGAATAATAAGGAAGTTGGTCTAGCAAACAAAAAGAGCTTGGCATAAATGAGAATGTTAGGTACGGTGTAGCATAGAACTTTAAAGTGAAACAAGTATATCAGAAGTATAGGAGTTGTGCTAATCGAGGACAAAGTGAAAGTGAGCCAGATAATCATGATAATTGTGCAAAAATTGATAAAGTAAGTCATAATGTACGGTGAAACTTTATAAAGGATATAAAGTAGAGACCGGGGAACGAGTATATTAAAGAAGGTGTATGTTTGCACCAATCAAGGACAAAACAAAAGAGAATTGATTGAAATTGGATGGGTAATCTTTGAAGACCTAGTAAAGGTTTGGGAGAGGAGGGTTTTGCTCAGATCAGTCTTGAAGGGTCCAAAAGAGATTGGAATAATCTAATATGACTAGAAGTTGTGAGTGAAAAAATTGCAATAACACCATAGGTAGCCTTAGATATGAAGGCTATAGGATGCTGACCAAATAGTTGGGAATGCATGAAGGCGCACAAAATCTGTCCACTGTTTCAATTTTCTGTCTCCCTTCATTATTCTTCTCGATTCTTGCACAAAGGAGAAAATGATTTAAGGGGAAAATTGTTAAGCCAGAATATTTACCACTTTGAACATGCTTTGAGTTATTAACTGTTTTTGAATGTTGTGTTTCTTGTTCAAGCTCTGCACCTTTCATGCCAGTTCTATACTATAAAAGTTACTGCAATGTATGTTTAGTTTCTGTTCATGTTTACTCTTTTTGAGTTGTTTCTTCATACTGGCATTTGGACATGAAATCTTATTACTGCTAGATTATGCATGTTCTACATTCCATTCATATCCATTGAATTTTGTTTTTCTTCTGGTCATTCTTCAGCTTATTATGGTCGAGCTGCTATCCACCAATGATTCAACAAATGGTAGATAATTTTAGTAAGTACGGAATGCTTAGCAGTGGAAGTGCCATGGCTGCTGGAGACAAGCAACATTCAGTCTCAGTAAAAAAAGTGGCTTTAAGGGAGTTGCCAAATGAATCTAGGAACATCATTACAAAGCCAACCGGAACCTCTCCACTTCCTAAAGACAAAAGACTCACCCCAGATTCTGTGAAGGTAGTTGGTACCAAGAGGCCACAGCCTGATGATCCATCTAGTCCCTCCAGTCATCAGACCCCAGGCAACATTGGTCCAAATGGACATCTTGTGTACGTACGTAGAAAACTTGAAACTGAGCAAGGCAAGATGAGCACTTTTATCAATATGGATAGTGCTGATTCTCCTGAGTCAAGGAAATCTAGCAACAATGGAACAAAAGAACAAAATGTGCAGCAGTGTCAGACCCAAGAGCCTAAGGCAGCTTCTCTTCCTGTCCCTGTACCAGTGGCATCTCCATCTATGTCATCTGGGAAACGATCGCTTCCTCATTGTCCAGGAAAGCTCATCACTGGGTTGGCAGCACTGGAACCACATGAGTCGATGGTTACTTCCACCACACCAGTCCTAGCAGATTCCCAGACACCAGGTAATCAAGATTGGAAAGAAAGGTTTATTCAGTTGCAGATGTTCTTGAAGAGCTGTGACCAGTCAAGCCAGGAGGAGTATATTCTAAGTAAGTCATTTTGTTAAGTAATATAACACAATGAATCCATATCATTTACGTTCCACTAATTTTATACATAATAATGTTGATTTAGTGCTTCGATCTTTATCGGCGGTTGGCCGTAGCAGGCATGCTGTTGAGTTGGAGAAAAGAGCAATACATCTCTTATTGGAGGAAGGTAGTCCTACCTGTCTGTTTTAGCATTTCTAAAGACAAATAGTGTTACTTCTGTGCAGAAACACTGTTTATGACTGTATACTATACAATTGAAATTACTCTGAATGGTTGATGGTTGTACTATCATTTGAATTGGATGCTCTCTAAGCTAAGCCTTCTCTCCCTTTAGAATGATGATTCTACCAATGCAGACCCATACTGATTCTTTTCTTTCTGCAGGTAAGGAGTTGCATCGTATGAAAGTTTTGAATGTTCTGGGGAAAGCTTTGCCCAAGGATCATACATCAATCTCAACTCAGACCCCTTCTCCTCTAAAGGAACAGTTTCAGAAATAGAAGACAGTAGATACTGTCAAGTTTGTTTTTAAGTTATGGATGAGGAAGCTAGGATTTTGTTGCTCTCGGTGGGAGCAGGAGACTACTGCTGTTTTGTATTTTTTCGGCGTGTGGAATCAATTGCCTTCTTTTGGTACAAGTAGCTTCTGTAGCTTTAGTTTAAACCTGAAAAACTATGAGAAACATAATTTAACTGCTGAGACTGTACGATGTCACTAATTTTGGTATGATGTAATCCGTGTACATCAAACTCTCTAATATGCACCACGGTGAATTCTGATCAGAAGCTGATGCCATCAAATTCACTTTTCCCGTTCTCTAATGAGGTTTATTAAGTGTTGCACCGCATTGACAGGCTACTGCATGCTGCTTAAAATGCTTGGATTCTTGTGTTATACCAGATTGGCAGGTTAGTGCTTAGTGTTACCAACACACATGGGCTTCACATAGCTATGGTGCAAAATATTGTTCTTCGATTTCTTTCAGTGATGAAAAAAATTCCTCAGTAGATTTATGCATTTCACTTTTCTTGAATTTTTATTCCATACTTTTTTGGAAGAAAAATTTAGGGATCGGCTATAAGGAAAAGAAAAGAGTTAGAAGATAACTGAGTTGATGATAACTCCTCTTAACAGATATACTCCAAAAAACTCCATCAATTTGATGATAACTACTCTTTAACAGTTATACTCCAAAAAGCTCCATCAAAGTTTGCCTTTAGGGTACCTAGCAGCCAAAGAAATAAGGTTCTGACGAGGTTAAGAAGATTGTACCGGGGGCTTAAATGTCTTGAAATGAAGCTGAGGCTTCTTCAGACTAGTTTCTGAATTGATGTCCATGAATTTTGTATGTAAGGGTGCCACTTCTGTCTATAGATTAATAACCTCAACTTCACTTTTGTAACCATGTCCTGTCGAAATGTCAGTTTGCCATGAAAATCTGGAGAGGATTATATCCCAAATTAGAAATTGAGCAGTCACCTGGGGTGTTCTCTGACTTCTTCTCAAAGAAGACAATGCAGCAAGTTCCTAAGAGAATTCAAACAGCCTTCCTCTCCCTTATTGCGGTTTCACGGAGTGCATGTAAGGAACGGAACTCTAGAATTTTTCTAAATTAATCCTCTTCGACTTCAGCCTGTGTTTCTGCTGCTATCAGGCTTCTCAATTACTGGTCCGAAGATGCTGACCTTGTGGCATTTGCAGCAATCTGGGCTAGGGTCAAAAATCTTCCAGCACACCCTTCAGAAGACTACTGATTGCTTCCTTCAGAGGTCTTTGTTGTGGTAAAAGGCTCATGACTAGGTGAAATCATGAAGAGAATTCCAATGCAAATGCTAAGATTTCCAGTTACAGGTGTTCATATTTCAAAATTTCTACCAATGTTTCAGATGTGTATTGATTCAGATGTCCAGGCTGCAGGTCTCACCAGAAGTTTTCAGTGCTATTGAAAATTTAAAGACCAATATATTGATTCAGAAAGCACTAGTATGATGGTAAAAAACTGTGAGGGTCTCTCTGGCTTAGGAAATCTGCCATGCAGGAATAATCAGTCTCCATGAGTTTCTCTCGTGGTGTCATACGAACAACGAGTAAGGAAATCCTCACACATAAATCGACATCTCTTTTTAGTTTAATCATATGACAAAACTCAACTATAATAAAAATTTAGTTGCAGATAAACAAAATTCAAATCCTTCAAAACATCAAAAACAGCTGCAAATATAATGTCTTAAGGCGTCTGGAAACAAAAAGATACGACATGAACCCATGTTTAACTGTCTATTGGTCTTCAGGCACTGCTTTTAAAGCTCCTTGTGATTGCCCTGGTGACTGCACGAGCTTCATCCTTTCATGCTCAGCAGCAGGAGCTGAGAAACTTGTTGAACTCCAGTGGCAGCTTCTTGCTCGTCGGCTGGGCCTGGCAGAACTGTGGCTCTGCATGGCATCTCCATGTAGCTGCACTGGAACTCAAAAACTCTGATACTGTGATAATAAAATCCACTACAAGAAACGTTAAGATCCATATTAATTATTATATCCATTGAGCCTTCACATTCTCCACTGTAACCCTTCTCTAGCAGTTACAGTTCCACTAAATTTTAACTTGTTCTGCTTCCAAAGTTACTATTCAGCTCACACTCCAGCGAAATCTAAAAGACCAGTACATTGGATCGGAATAGTAGATAAAAATGATTTCAGACTGTAATCGCCTTCAGCAAATGGAAACCTACAACACAAACAATTGGAGTCAACTAGTTTAAGTCTCATGAAGCCATACAAGAAATGAACACAGCAATTCTTTTCTTCTTCTGCTTTCCACTTCTAATCATCTAACACAATTCACCGTGCCGTGCTTTTTGTGCACAACAGAGGATCCGAACCTGAATTTGATAGTCAATATATAGTACTGGAGCCATGAAAGATCTTGACATGAAAAATGACTGCTTCTCGGCCATCAAAAAGAGCAATCTATACAAAGGTCTATGGCGATACGAAGTTGTTTAATGAAGTTGGTGTTGAATTAAATTAAATATTTTAAATCTTTCCTCCAAATTTAAAATTTGAATTCAAATTTATATTTTGAATTCAAATTCCGCGTCAACGGGCTTTCTACTTCTTTTGGCCTGCATCTACTTTGACTTGGTCAACGGCCAAGTGTCAAGCATCCGCGCGCAAACAAGAGAGCAAACATGAAAAGATCTCCAAAGAAAACAGGCCAAGACAAGTGTCATGCATCTACGTGCAAGACCAAGCATGAAATGACTCCCAAAGAAGAAAGGAAGCATGGGCGACCAGGATGCAACAGGCCACAGGATCAAAAGAGCATAAGAAGACATGTCATCAATTCACGGGAGGATAGTCTGCTTCTTTTAACACGCCTGAACCTATATAAAGTGCTCCAAAGATCATTTCAAGACAATGAAAAATTTATCTTCTCCCTCTTGTTCTTATTCTCTTCTCCACATAACTTCAATTATTTTTCTAAGTTTTTTTTGAGCCATCTGCAAGCGTGAACGTGCTCTTCTTTAGCGCACTGATGGAGAAGGCGTAGTTCTATATTGGATCGTCATATCTCTAGGAATCTGTGTCAGCGGATCTATGCATGGGGGCATAAACTTTTCTGGAACAACGCATCAGCATGTTTCGATCCACATGTCATCTTCTTTTATTTTTTATTTTATTATTCTATTTTCAAGTAAATAATTTGTCAGTTTATTTTTCTTGTTTACTATTTTTGAATATTAGAAACATTCAATAATTAATTTATCAATTATATTTGTGCATCTAGGCTAACCGTTGGAACGGAAGCGACTTCATCAAAACTTCGGCAAAAAGGATTTGATCTTGAAGTTGAATGCTTTGGTTCCGTCTTATGTCCTACTTCCATAGCTGGAGTTGGCAAGTCTAGCATTGTAATGAGACTTGAACAAGGAACTTTTTGTACTAATTACGCCAACTTCTATCTTGATAAAGGTGACACCAGAGTCTGGCTTGTGCTGACAAATGAGGTGCAGTACTTTACTCGGCAAAAGAAATCTGGAAGACATGGAAGCCATTTAATCAAACCTCGTCTCAACCATCAATAATTAGCTCGAACGTACACATCTAGCTTTCAATTTCTTAGATATGACCCAAAGCTGACCCGTGATAGAATTAAGTGGTGTAAATAATCAAAGAGCTGAAGTTTAGCCACGCTGTGTCCGAGTCAGGCTGAAGTATTATCCTGGATAACCCCTTCAACCCATGCTGTTATATTTTGCGAGGTCAGAATTTGTATGAAATTTTGGCCATGCATTTATTCTCTCTCTTAATAAATGTACTCTATTGTGACTCATGTATGTCAACACTTATCTTTCAGGTTTAGCATACCATAATTCTCATTCCAAAATCACCAGCTTGTTTTCAAGGACTTGCAAATGCACCGCACCAATTCCTAGAACCAATCATATTGCTAAAGCCAGATATTGGTCATCTAGATTTTCAGAAATCATATCTCATCTAGATTTTCAGAAATCAAAATTTTACTTTTTTTTCAAACTTCTTTGATTCATGCACTCTACCAAACCACAACTACTCTTTTTTGTAGACTCTATTCATCAAATGCTCATCTTGGTTGGCTGAGTGCAAAACTAAATAACGCACGCCTTCTAAGTAAGATAGAATTATTTCTGGATGCCATCCAATCCTTATCTCGGTAAAAAATTTCTATTTTTTAAATAAAAAATATATTTTTTTTACTTATCAATTTTAATTTTCTATGTATTGAATATCTTTAATGGATCAGTCTTAGAAAGTTTTCGGCATCCTTGGAAAAAACAAAAAATAGAATAGCTTTAGATCTTATCTCGAGGAAGCCTGTTTTGACCGAGTGGCCCAGCTATCTTGATTGGAGCATTGGCTGCGAGCGAGACTACCCTCGCCAAGAATGGGCAGAGAAAAGCACATAGAAAACTAACAGAGAATTCTGTGGGCTGGGAGACTTTTTTTCCTACGTGGTCGGTATACCTGAAAGACCCGAATGACATGCCTAGTTGCCAATATTTTATCAAAAAAATAGCCATCCAACGTATTCTTATTTGGAGTGTATCTGCTCTAGGTTCTTCGCTTCTAGTTACTCAAATATTTTGTTTCATTGAGTCGCCCGGCAAATGATTGATGAACCTAACTGCAAGTTGAAAAGAATGCTTGATTGGAATTTCTTTTCTTGAACTAGCATAGTTCTAGCAGTCTTGGGAGGTGTCGCTGGTACAGATCAGAGTGAAATCAGTTCAAATACAAATCAGATATCTTATTTTACAAATATAGATATAGATATGGATGTTAGCCAGATATATTTATTTTAAACAGATATAGATACCAATCGAAAACTGAAAATATGAATATAAATATAAATATAAGTTGGATAATTAAATTTTATAAATATAGAATTGAAGATATTAGTAAGTGGATAATAAATGAAGTTAATAGTATATCAATATAGTCATTTACTTTTTTACAAAGTTTCTGAGTGTTATATAAATTAAATAAGATTATAAATAGAATTAGATATTCAGATATGGATTGGGTAGTTCTTTATCCATATATATATTTTTTTCATGGATATGCACATAGATACAAATATTTATTACTTGTTTAAATTTTTATCCATTGAATTTGGATGGATATTATCGAGTCCATTTTTGGCCTTATTTACCAAGGATGTAATGTGATACAAAGAAAATTAATGGATGAGCTTGATTTTTAATTTTATTATTTTATTTCGTTTTTATCTAAAGATTTACATTTTGGGAAAATAGAAGGAAAATATCCTTCTAACCCTTGCGTTTGAGATTGAAGAATGAACACATATCTTTAATCAACTATAATTCTTTTTCCCATTTCAATATCAAGAAAATTGTGAAATCTACTATTTGATTTTGAATGAAGATGTACTCATTGTTTTGGTAAAACAAGGAGGCACAAATAATCATTTACGCCATTTATTCTTTTACCCAATGATGTCTTGATCAACATATTTTTCTTTTAGAAGATTTTTTTTTTTGCGACAATCTCCAAGCACTCATCAAATCCCTCTAGAATTAAGGTACCTTTAAAATTTGGCTAAGCTTGTCTCCAATGATGCAAGCACCCATCAATAATTTGAGGCAAGGCATCCTACTTTACTTCTTTTTATATTTTCATTTTATTTCTAATAAATATATTTTTTATTACTCTATGTAAGGTTAAATAAAGAATTATATAAATAAATCTAAATAAAAAGTTTGCAATTAAACTTGACTGATGACAATATTAAGATTATACCTTGTAATTCTAGTATGGTTTAGATAGAGCAAATACAGATATGCATGTTAGTCGAACAAAAAAAATTATATTCATATTTATTTTAAACAGATGACCAGTGAACTTTATGTCTATAAAATTAAAAATATTATTAAGTAGATGATAAATTAAATTAATAGTATATTCATATAATCATTTAGTTTTAAAAAAAATTAATGAATACTATAGAAAATTAAATAGAATTGCAAATAAAATTAAATATTTATTTAAATATAAATCGGATGGTTATCCATCTATATTTATATTATTTTTTTGGTGAATATAAATACTAGTACGAGATTAGCCGAATGCTGAAATTTTCATCCATATTTAAAATAAATTTGGATAAAAAATGGACCAGATCTAACCAGTTGGATTTAGTCTATCCGACTCATAAAAAAATTATTATAATTTAAAGGTCATTTATCTCCCTTATGTAGAGGATAAGCAACGTCCTTTTTTAGATAAATAAATCCCACGACGGCCAACCACTTCGTTCCGTTCCTTGGAAGGGTTGTTGCTTAGCGGAAGGTGTGAATCAGGAATTCCGTCAAAGGGCGCCACGTACCCTGGTTTTTGCGGTGGGGCCCAGCCACATAAAGAACTTCGTCTTCCTCGTAAACAAAGAGCCCCTCCCGCTTCCGCAGGCACGCCACGGCGCGACGATCCTCCTCGTTCTTATCCCATCCAGATCGAAAGGCTCGCCATGGATCCCTACAAGGTACCATCTTTTTCCCAAAAACAAAAAATTTTCGAGCTCTCGATCGGATTCTTGATGTTCTCATATCTTTTTCACCCTAGATTTGAGAACTGATTTGATTTTTTCGCCCTCAAAAATCGATTTTTTTTCGTCGATTTTTTACTTTCTCCTCCCTTTCCCTCCGTCGTCATTTTTTCGTGGAGATGGTTGATGCTTTGATGCGATCTTTCTGTTTGCTGATTGTAATCCCATGAGGTTTGATTCCTACTGCGTGGTGATTCTTTGATGTGCTATTCCGATTCACCATTTTTATACCTCTCTGATTTGAGTTTCTATTGGATGCAGCACCGCCCTTCGAGCACCCACAACGCCCCCTTTTGGACCACCAACTCTGGTGCCCCCGTTTGGAACAACAATTCCTCACTGACTGTCGGATCCCGAGGTAACGTTTGATCTGTATTTGATCCATAAGGTTTTTGTGTAATCTTTTACATATACTTGAATATAGTGGTTCGAGATTATCCTAATTTCTTATGGATGCAGACCTTTTTTTTTTTGAGCTATTTTTTGACTTGGTTCATCATATCTTTCAGTTATTGCGGGTATCATTGAAATATCGGTACAAATCAATTTGTTGTTTGGGTAGCTTTTTGTGACATCTCTCTGCAGTAAGCTATTTGCGGTTATTTGGTCACAAATCTGCTTTGGCTAGGAAGAATGGGCGCAAAATTGTGTTAATTATGTATAACTTGTCCTTCGGAGATTTCTAGGTGCTTGTGTCGAGAGACTGTCGAGGGATTTGGGGGTACGGACAAATGTTAGGTCCTTTCTCTGTCAGTTCCTTTTTTTTGTGGGACTATGGTTTGAAAATTGTAGGTGGTTCTGATCACTATATAGTCCTAATCACTATATGTCTTGGTTCAAAATTTCTATTTCCTTGCTTTAGTGTATCATAATTGTCAGTTATCATTAAAATGGATCCTCCTCAAGGTAGTCAAATTCAAGAAAGGGATTGTTCATCAGCACCTAAAGCAAATAGTTTTATGGTAAGCTTCCCTAAAATTCTAAGCTTTATAACATAGTTAGATATTGATAAATTTTCGTCTTATTTTAACCACATTCCAAGCTTGTTAGAAGTAATTATATTAGTAGAACAGGTCAATTTTTGAAACGAAAGAAATACTTGTTCAGATATTAAGGTCAGAATTATACAATTCCAAATGTCTTGCACCTTGTGAGGAAGACATTTCAATTGTTATGTCTTACTGGTAAAAGGAATTAAACTAAAGAATACATCCAGGCAACACATCAAACATGCTTGTGTGTGCGTGTTTTTTTCAATGAAGGGATGGTAGACTTGTCAGATTCATGCTTGTAGTATAATTTGTGTAATTGGATAGGCGTATGGGCTATTGCATTGGTTGTTGCAAACACTTTCACACAACAAAATAAACCTGATCATAATGTATGTTGTAAATCCATTGATTAAGACTGAGAAGTATATAGATAGCACAGCAACAGAGTCATCAGAAAGATCAGATATTCAGAGGCCTGCATCTGAGATGACATCCTAGGCACCTGATATGTGGAATCATGATTGAGAGATTATAAATGGTGGGAAGCACCGAAGCAGCTGATGACAGTTGGTACCATAAACTAAAGTAACCTTGGTTTATGGTATTGATAGTTCTTTATCTTTCTTCATGGATAAAATATATGGAATGGTTATTCCTATAACCAGAACCGTGATCATCAAGCCTTATCCCAAGTATTTGATTTGGCTTTATGGATCCTCACATTTGGCAAGAATGGTTATTCATAATTCTAAAAACTATGGATCTGTTTTATAAAAACAAGTTGTAGATCTAATATGTCTATAATTGTGATCAAAGTCATATAATTCTCTAATCCATTTCCATTGGACAGGGCCTGTTTTTCTTGAGGATTATCATCTGATTGAAAAGCTTGCTCAGTTTGATAGGGAGCGTATCCCTGAGCGGGTTGTTCATGCTAGGGGTGCTAGTGCAAAGGGCTTCTTTGAGGTCACTCATGATGTTTCTCACCTCACCTGTGCTGATTTCCTTCGGGCCCCAGGAGTCCAGACCCCAATCATTGTTCGCTTCTCAACTGTTATTCATGAGCGTGGAAGTCCTGAAACCTTGAGAGATCCACGTGGTTTTGCAGTGAAGTTCTACACTAGAGAGGTAAGTGGGCTGTTCTGCTCATTTTCAGGTTGTGGTTTATCCTTCAGAGTTTTTGTAATTTTATTATGGAACATTTTTAGTTGGTTAAGAGTTCTGTTCCTATTTGTTTTAGTTTGTGAAAGGTGTAGTTGTTTTGTGTTTGTCTTCATCCAATGAATCCTATAATGTCAGGTCCTATCATTAGTGTGCTGTGGAATTAAATTTTTGTTTTAGTAGTGTACAATTTCTGTTTGACCTTGGTGTGAGTTGCTGGTTCTGTATTATTTCGTTTGTATTCTTTTTGTTTTGTTAATGACTTGTACGATCCTACTACCTGTGAGAGTATAAAATTTGGAAGATGTGAGCATTTTTAAGTAGCAGCATTGTTATTCATGGTGACTAGTTAATCGAAACGTTCTGGTAAAATAAATATGCATACTATATTTCAAGATGTATTGAAGAACACATTTCATAAGTTTGTGTTCTGTTTGTAATTCGAAATTCTGAACTTGGTTTTATACGGATAAAAATGCCCACCTCATTTTCATCAAAAGTTATGTACATCTTTTGTATGTATACGTGAATATAAACATGGAGTGAAGATACAAGATTCTGCTTATTGTACTGATTTTCAATTTCTTAAGTTTGAGTTATACTTCTATCAAGCTATTGATGCATCCCTAAGTAGAAGAAATCTTGCTTTAGAGTGGTCAAAAATTTTAATAACATAATGGTAATTCAAGTGTTCGAATTCACTGTTATGACCGTTGTGGTATATTTTGGCTTCAGGGTAATTTCGATCTCGTGGGAAATAACTTCCCAGTGTTTTTCATCCGTGATGGAATAAAATTTCCTGACATGGTTCATGCTCTCAAACCAAACCCAAAGTCCCACTTACAGGAGAACTGGAGGATCCTGGATTTCTTCTCACACCACCCAGAGAGTTTGCACATGTTCTCCTTTCTATTTGATGATGTTGGTATTCCTTCAGACTACAGGCACATGGATGGTTTTGGCGTGAACACCTATTCTCTTATCAATAAGGATGGGAAAACTCATTATGTCAAGTTCCACTGGAAACCAACATGTGGTGTGAAGTGTTTGTTGGACGATGAGGCTGTGACTGTTGGAGGCAGTAACCACAGCCATGCCACGAAGGATCTGTATAATTCTATTGCTGCTGGAAATTATCCAGAGTGGAAGCTTTTCATCCAGACCATTGATCCTGACCATGAAGATAAATTTGATTTTGACCCACTTGATGTCACCAAGATCTGGCCAGAAGACATTGTTCCTCTCCAGCCTGTTGGACGTATGGTCTTGAACAAAAATATTGATAACTTCTTTGCAGAAAATGAACAGCTTGCATTCTGCCCAGCAATTGTGGTACCTGGAATCCATTACTCAGATGACAAACTACTCCAGACTAGAATTTTCTCCTATGCTGATACTCAGAGGCACCGTCTGGGGCCAAACTATTTGATGCTTCCAGCGAATGCTCCCAAATGTGCTCTTCACAACAATCACCATGATGGCTTTATGAACTTCATGCACAGGGATGAGGAGGTAGTAGAATCACCTTTTCATTTTTTTTTCCTTTTTTGTGTTGGGGCGGGGGTGGGGGTGGGGATGGGCAGAGCCCAGTTTGTGCTTATTCATCAAATATGGTGTTTCCAGGTGAATTATTTTCCTTCAAGATATGATGCTGTTCGACATGCTGAGAGTTTCCCCTTACCACCTCGTGTTCTCACAGGAAAGCGTGAGAAGGTGAGTTCCCAGGGACAAATCTATCTGTACCTTATGGTTTTGTAGTTGATGGCATATTGCTTCTTAGCTATATAATTTTCATACATCAGTCTATTTAAACTATAAGATCAAATTGTTCTGCCGGAATTATCAAAAACCATAGTACTGCCAACTCATGTTTTTCTAGGGGCGAAGAAAACTTACTGCACAGCTTGCTTGAATCTCTTCCTTTCAGATATTACCACATTTCTTATCAAAAGTGGAACAATAATCCCTTTCACTTAAACGGTCTTGTCAAAACCCAGTTCTTTTGTGGAACCACTTGTCTAGGGGTTGAATACCTGAGGGAAACTTATCGCACACAATATCTCCTGTTTCAACTATTTAGCAGTAAATAGCGTATTCCAACATGCACTATCTTGCTGTGCCTTTGAGCGATCTAATGTTTTCTTCTGGTCAATGCAGTGTGTAATTGATAAAGAGAACAATTTCAAGCAGCCTGGAGAAAGATACCGGTCCTTTGATCCAGCCAGGTCTGTTCTGGTGCAGTTTAATGTATTTTGATGTATGCATAACAAAATTCACTCAATTTTCACTTATTGTATGATTTTTCAGGCAAGAACGTTTTGTCCACCGGTGGGTTCAGGCGTTGTCTGACACCTGGGTGACACATGAAATCTGTAGCATCTGGATCTCATATTGGTCTCAGGTTAGAATCTTAATCTAGAATCTCTATCGTGTCATGCATATGCTGCAGCTTTACACTAGATCGGGAGAGCTACAAATGACAGAATTGTTATACTTCTCTTCTGCCTGGAATTTTAGAGTGGATAGGGAGATCTATCTGCATTGTGGAAGATTCAAGGTAATGCATTTATTTCCAAGAGTTTTCTGATCCATGTTCTCTATGGGTTGCAGTGTGACAAGTCTCTCGGTCAGAAGCTAGCAACTCGGCTCAACGTAAGGCCAAGCATGTAAAAGGATGCAAAGTTTTGGAAGCAATGGGCTCCAAGAGACTGATGCAGGAAAGAGGAACATCCTTATGTCTAAAGAGGAAGTCCTTGTTGTCTTAGAAATACAAAGGAACATCCTAGTCTGGATACCAGGTGTGCTATGGATGTATTAATGTAATAATAAGCATATATATGCATGCTCATGACTTCAAACTATGAAACTTACCTTGTGTACTTCTATGATCGCTGCACTTGCTGAGATCTGGAATGTTTCCATATTGTGTTCTGATGCCATCTTCTTTCTGGTTTGGTTGCCTCCACCTGGGACGGAATCATGAAGAAAATGGGGAAAATCTTTGGTGATGCTTTGTTATGATATGCCTCTGGTCTGAAGCTTTTTTGCCTCCATCATCACTTTCCTTGCTTTTCTAGCCTCCCATTACAATTTCAACTTCAGTTGATGCCATGATCTCTCAGGCTGCAAGTTGTTGTTTGTATTACATTCCTTTCTCCACATGCAAGTTGTTCTACTGGCCAATCCAAGCTTAGATCTCAAGTTGAATGAGATACAAAATGATAAGGTGGGCCCTTCACCCAGATTTCCCATATCCTTGTGTTTCAGAAACTTTTTAATGGTTACAAATCCAGGCTAGCCCTTCTTACAGTGATGTCAATTGTTGGTTCGATCTGTAATTTTGTCGCATCAACTTTTGCCCATTGCTTCTAGCCAGACAATCATTAGCCTCGTTTTATCCTTCAAAGGATAGAAAGTACCAAGATCATTACTGAATACGTTAATGAAGTCAAGAACAATGACCATCATGATTGCATAAACATGAGTTTTATTTAACCATGCCAATCCTTAAATCAACATTAGATGAATACCAAAACTTAGAGGTACAGCCATGCAAAGATGGTACGTATTTCATGCAGCTCAGGAACCACTCTAACCTACCAGGGGCCATTTGTGGCATACGGAGGCCAGTAGAGATGGATTTGTTTGGCCACCATCGACGACCTCCCATACTCCTAAGCAAGGGTGAAATCTCCTGTGCCACAAATAATCGGGAGGTCAGCTGGCTTAGTGTTATGTACAATCCGTCATGGAGATTGAACCTTAATAACCATGGGTCGTGAGAATCTGTACAATCGTATATTTAGTCTCATATCAGTTATGCACTAAGTAAACCTTGAGTATTATAAAGCCAATAAGTTCAGATAACACCTTTCGGCTAGTTTTTTTGGGTGATATCATGAAGACCTAACCCATGATCCATATGGACTAGAAGACACTGTAACATAGGTTTCGATTGGATTTGAGGTATTTTATGATTGAATGTGAATGGACTTGGATCCTTAACTTGGTAAGGATGTCAGAGCTTAAATGGAAAAAATATGTGAAGGTCCACGCAAGCATTGTTTAGTTCCATATCAGCTATGCACTAGGTAAATATGTAGATCTTGGATGCTTATATAGGACCAAAGAGCTCAAATAACATCCTTTGGATGCTTATATAGGGCCAAAGAGCTCAAATATCATCCTCTTTAACTAGTCTTTTTGGGTCAGATCCTGGATTAATAGCCACTACTCGGAAAGAGTCTTGATGTTTCATGTAGTCCAGGAAGACATATATGGTGCCAACAGGGGTGGTCGTTAGGCTGATGCTGGTCGTGGGAAGAAGCCAAGGCTTTGTTTGCAGCTAGAAGAGCTAGCAGGATGAATAGATACAAGTATAGAGAGTTGACCATGAGGTTATTGTAGATCTTTGTAAGCTCTAGTTGTAATTGGGAGCTGTAGGTGGAGTAGTATAACTCTGATCGTGGAATATATATGTCACAGCTTTTGCCATTGGTGCAGTTGGGTAGTGGGAGAAAGGAAGTGTCAAAGGTCTCGGCTTTTTCCTTCTCAAAAGAGCCCCCAGATGGCATCAGAGGTGAAGTAGTCAAGTCTGCCGTGTTCTGTAATTAATTGAGATAGATACGAACCGCCAATCTACAGTACATGCAGACTTGTCCTAATTTTTTGCTTAATGAGTTCTTTTGAGCTTAAAGATTAATTGAATTCGAATTGGATTGATTTCTTAGGGGAAAGGTAGTCTACAAAATAGTTAGGCTACTTTTTGAGCACATGTGATGCAAGGTGGTTTTGATCGCATCTAATTTGAGTTTATTTTTTTGATTAAATGTTAATAAATACATTCATAATTGTGTTTTATGAACTCTTTTGGTCTTTCCAATTTTCACTTAAAGGTAGAGCTTTGAACCAAGTTGGATTTGTTTTTATAGAACCGAAGCTAGGGTCACGAAAGGATTTTTCAAGGAGTTAGCATCATAATTGTAGATATGAGTGATTGGCACCATGTTTTATTGCTGTTTGGGAATTGCTAGCTCAAGGTAAGAAATGGTAGCTCAAAATTTTATGTAGCACTTGGTGAAGGATATACTAAGCTCTCCATGCTACTGAAATATTTCACATTGCCGGCGCAAAAAACTACTACGTGTCAGCTTTCTGGCGTTTTAAAGCGTTGCAATAACATCGGCAACACAGCCATAAACAAAATAATTTTAGGACGCTTTTGTTTTGCATCACTAATCGCCGACACTTATAAAATACATCGTCATTAAAGCGGCTTATATTAAAAACACTTATTTGCGTCGCTAATCAACGACGCAAATTAGTGATGCTAAATATTTGCATCATTTATTTATAATTTAACAGTGCTTTAGCTTTAAAATTACTTTTTTTAAAAAAATTGTTTACATTCTCCACCGCAGCAGAACTATCAGAATTTCATCATTCCAAAATGGCGGCGCATGGAGGACTCCACTTTGGCATCAAAATGACATCATTATAATCAGTTTAACAGGATCCTTTTCAGGGACCTCAGCATAGAAGGTAGCCTTTGATTACATAGGCAAACTAATCCTAAAGCAGATCAATTTTTCTACCACCTTTTGTCCCCACATTCTTACGTTAGAATTCTTCATGGGGCCGAATCTAAGACAGGAAAATAACAGCAGCAGCACATCGGCAGGGGCCTTCTTCAGTCCAATGTTTGATGGGAAAAAAATTCTCCTACTTGCATCGTTTAGAACTGAGAAAAAAAGCATACAGAATCCAGAGTCCATCCCCACCAGAACCAATTGGTGGTGCTCGAAAAGGATTGACCCACGTAAATAAGCAAAAAAACCAGTTCTATACTTCTCAAATCAAACTCGGTGTCAATGTTTCCATAATTACCCATACTACAACATTAAAGTCTCGTTTCATTACTTGGATTACAATGGCCATCCATACAAATTGTCCCATCATTGAAAATGGAAGTAGATAACTCATATTTTATGAAACTAAAAGTCACTCTTCATCATTTTTCTAACACATTAATCTTAAAAAAGATGTTGTTACAGTATAAAAAAGAGAAAATTCTCATTCCATTTAATCAGATTACATTCATTTTTGTCAATACAAATCACCAGAACATCCTCAAATCGTTTCCCAAAAAGAAAAACCGAGAGGAACTACAACGATTGAGATAAACAAAAATGGGGGTTGGTCTACGTGCACAATTGATAAGATCAAATCTCAACATGTTACCGTACTCTGGGAGGGTGGTGCCTGGCCTGCATGCCAGATCCAACACCACCATGCCTCGCCTGAAGTGGGGAACGGGGCTGCGCTGGAATTTGGCCACGGTTGCAACCAGCGGTCTGCTTGGCGGCATCTTTAGACTCCCTTGACCTGCTTTTCATGGCCTCGATCTGCTCCAGTGTTTCCACCACTTCTTTCATAGATGGACGGCTTTTAGGATCACCAGCAAGACACTTCAGGGTAAGCTGAGCAGCCTGAAGAGCTCCTTTGGAGTGGTACTGTCCCTCGAGCCGCGGATCTATCAACCGTGACAGCTTTCTACGATCAGCCAAGTATGGTTTACCCCAATCAACCAAATTATGTTGCCCGGTTGGACGATTATTATCGAGCGCCCGCTGACCGGAGAGCATCTCCAGTAACACAACTCCAAAACCATAAACATCACTCTTCACATATAGATGGCCTAGTTGATGAAAAGGATTCCAATCATTACACAGAAAAAAAAGGGACTGATACAGAGAAATAAACTGAGAGCAAGCAGGCATGTGTATTGCATGCTGGCGGTATTAGGATGGCTTAAAATATCTCACATGAGATAAGAGCTCCTGAAGGCTACATAAAGTTTAATGTGGTTCGGCTCTAGTGACAGAGAGAGCAGAAGAATGAAATATGTGCAACAGTGTTGCCCCAATCCAAAAGCACAACAGCATTTGATCACTATTGATGATAAGCCACTTCATTATAGAGGTGGTGAAGCATATGATGCTTCTCTCATCAAGGCCCACAATCCGCATACGGAAATGGCAGTTACTTTGATTTGTGATGTCGAATATGATGATCACTTTTTAAGTAAATTTTTTTATGATACGTACCAGTGGCAACATACTCTGGAGCTGCATATCCATAGGTGCCCATGACTCGTGTCGTGACATGCGAGTCTCCACCAGTTGGCCCATGCTTTGCCAATCCAAAGTCAGAAAGCTTGGGAGTGTAGTTCTGCACAAGAAACCAAGATAGGGACAAGATGAGACCACAAACTTTCAGGGAGAGTATTAAGTCTGAAAGAAAGAATTTTACCGAGTCAAGGAGGATATTGGAAGCCTTGAAATCCCGGTAAATGACCTGCTTTTCTGATGTATGAAGGAATGCGAGGCCGCGAGCTGCGCCTATGGCTATCTTCAGCCTTAGGCTCCAAGAGAGTGGCTCAAAAGCTGCTCCTCCTGCCCATTATATACTGATTACATGAGTATGGAAGATATACCTCATGAAACTGAAGGACATTAGATCAGTTCTTCAAATCATTCCATGAATGACATACAGCAAAAAAGTGCAATCCACAAGTTCACAATACTAAATAAACTTTACAACATTATTTAGTTCTTTCTGAGACTTAATACTCCAACATGATGAACAGCCAAAAAATGTGTACTTTTCTTTGATTGGATGACTATATTTTCTATATTTTCACAGTTTCATAGCTTAAGGAATAACCACAAAGATAACTTCTCGAAGAGTGAAAGTCAAAATAAATAAGATGATAAAACCACAATGAAATATAATATAAATGGAGCAGAGCTGAATGCTGACACCTGTGGTTACAATGCCCAAAAAGATCCTCATTCCAGTACATTTCAATATTTTCATACCAAAATCATTATTCTAACCAGATAAGTTTGCCAGAGAAACGGCTGTTCTATTTGATGTTACTCAACTAATCATAACTTAAGTCATGTATCATTAGCATTATGTTAGTGCTTATCAGTAAAGTAGTGTTGCTGAGTGGTTAGCACCGGCATTATCCTTTTTCACAATATTTCTGTATTTTCTGAAAGACTCACTTCGAAAGAGGTGATTCTCTAGGCTGCCCTTTGCCATGAATTCATACACAAGAAGGAGCTCCCTGTCCTCCCAGCAATAGCCCAAGAGCTTAACAAGGTTGGGATGTGACAACCTCCCTAGAAAATTCACTTCAGACTGCAAATAAAAAAGAAATTAAATTTATTAGATTAAGTAACAATTAACAAAAAGAAGCGCTGTTACCAATTAAACTAAGACTCCCAGAAATCAACAAAGGTGCTGGAGTTTGGGATCCTCTCTAGTTCGGGGTTGAACTGGAGATTTCCAGTTCTACATCAGCATTCACCAGCCATCCATCCATGTATCGTGGAACAGCCGGCGATTTGAGCTGGGAAATTATGCATTACGCAGATGGCAAGTGATGTAGAAGTGGTCTTCTCCAGTTCAACCCTAAATTGGAGAGGATACCAACTCAAGGTGCTGACCTTCCATAATAATAACAATAAATCTTTTTTTCCTGTCATTCTTGAATGCAACTGATCGCACTTCAGCCACATGGGTGCTTAGCAGATTTGACATACTTAACTGAGTAACAAGTCAAAGGGTTTAAAAGGTGAAAAAAGGATCAGAAATGCTTTATGTAATCCTTTAGAAGAAGACAGACTATGATCTCCCAACAAAATTATGCCAAAGTATAAATGCTCGGACATCATAACAAAGAATATACTAGATGTTATGGACAGAAGATAACAGAACTTTAATTGATAAATTTATAATAAGTACAATCATGTGATATCTGTTCTACTACAACTGAAACACCAAGCTCCATGGGTGAAGCCCAAGGGCATCCATGCATTCATCTCCACTTCATTTCCTCTCTCCTTCACATATTTTTCACATGTTGCACATGCCGCAGTCTAGTAAACAAGAAAATGGAAAATCTTGGCACCACTAGAGTTTGCTAAACTCATCCAATACAAGAAAGTATAATTACATGCATCGATTTTGTGAACATTACATTTTTTTTTTAAAAAAAAAGACTAAGTATTTAGAAAGTCATAAATTGTATTACAAGAAAAACAAAAGGAAGAAGAAATCTAGTATTTATACAAGAAAAGAACAACATCATTGCTTACACAATTTCCTACTCCTTGCAATGAGAAAGGAAAGAATATACACACAAAAAAGGAATTCATGACAAAGCTAAGAAAAAATCAACAGGAAAAGAACATAACTACAAATTTGCAATAAAATAAATTAATGGACATGGACCTCTTAAAATAAACAAATATGGACGATCACCTGCCACTCCTCCAACCCTTGCATGCTCTCAGGATTCAGTTTCTTTACAGCAACCACCATCCCAAACCCACTCTTTGCTGGGTTCAGAGTCTTCTCATCCACCCATCCCTTATATACTCTCCCAAATCCACCTTCCCCAAGAACTGTCTCAGGCTTGAAATTCCTCGTGGCATTCTTCAATTCAGCAAAAGTAAAGATTCGAAGGTTTGGTGCCTCCAGGATCCGACCCTCCGGAAAAGCCTCATAAGCACTTCCAATACTGCCAGAAGACTGCCCAAAGGTAATGCTGCTGATGCTTGACAGCTTCCCGGTGGTGGTGATGCTACTGCTGGTCTTTGATGTTGATGGCCCTACAGTTATAACAGATGGAAGAAGAAGAAAGAGAAATGGAGGAAAAGGGTAAGTGACATTCGAATAGACCCATTTGATACCATGAGAAACTGGAAGATCAGTCATACCTAAATAAGAAAAATAGGGAATTCTGGTCAAAACATAGTTTAGAATCGCCCTTGAGCAGGGAATTTTCTGAAAACCATTTTAGATTGATAGATGCTAAAGCATTAAAACCATGCTGAAAGTTCAAACCAAAAATTACATTTTTCTTTAGATAGGAAGGGAATAAAAAAAAAATGCACACAAAATGTTAAAACGAAGATTTTTTTTCTTCTTCTCTAAAACAGTGATCTTAAAACCATAGGATCAATCAAATCAACCCAACATTAAAAAAGGAAAGTTAGAAACCGAAGGAAATCCATGTTAACAAGGTGGAAAAATCGAATTTTTAGAGGATTACTAGCATGGGGAGAGCAAATTAGGAGATAAAAAAGCAATCTTTTATCAGAAAATGGAAAAGACTAAAAGAGAAAAAAGGCAACCAAAATCCGAGTTGGATAAAAATCTCATCCTTTTCGTTTTCAGACACACATATAAAAGGTATAGATTCTTGTTGATCTTTTATTACCTGGGCTGGACGCTCTGGTGATTGTCGGAGACTTCACCGGAAAACCGAAGCAATTCCCCATCACCTATTCCCCCCTCCCCCCTCTCTCTCTCTCTCCCTCACTCACTTTCTCTCCTCCCTCTGAGGTTTCTCTTCGTCTGCCTTCTCTTTAGGGAGATGGAGACCAGGGCATGGCTTGGAAGGAGAGAGAAGAAAGAGGGCTGGAAACGGAGGAAGAGTTGATTTTATGCACCCTTGTCTTCGTTTCCCGTCGCCCGGTCAACAAAGCCTAAGTTACTGTTGGCACCATCGTTTGACAGATTCAATTGGGAATCTTTGACACAAAGGTAAGCATGAAAGGAAACCCTTTTGGACCCATTTATGGGAGGAAACAGGAAGACCATAAATAAAGTACCTAATTGGACTTCTTAGATGAAATTGTTCTAGTTTGTCTCAAGATAATCATATTTTTCTTTCGTACTATAGGATTAAAATTGCCATAGGGTATGTTTGATCTTACAAGATATTTGCAAGCAAAATACCCCACAATGCAGGAGAGATAAAAACAAATAAATACAAAAATATTTTAAACAATAAAATATGATTTGAATTTTATATCAAAGATTATATATCTTATATGTGAAGTTTAACATTTATCAGGAAAAAACTTGATGGACTCCGACGAGCTAAGGAGTGATTGGATTGCAAGCACCACAAAATCTAAAATTTATGAATTCGATCCAGATACAAGATGACGAATTGGATACACCGAGATTGCATTCGGCAGTATTTTTTCATCTTTAATTAGAATCTCCGGTTGTGCACTCTATGAAACTCTATGAAAAAGAAATGTTATTCGCTAGTACATAATATCTAAAATCAAAATCATATTATTTAGGATTTTTAAAAATTCTCTTTAGTGGATGATATCTAAGAGAAAAGAGCTTATTTGTTAAGATGTTTTACTATTACTATGGCCATTGAAAGTGTTGCATTTTGTATCAAAAAAAAAAGTAATTGCATTAATTATAGTCTTGAAGATTGCTAAATTGATCGTAGAGCTCTTACAAAAATAATAGTATAATACTCATTAAATATATTTTTTAGAATTAATCAATTATTTTATGTCAAGAAAAAATATTTTTTTCTTTTTATTATTGTAGTGGCTACTTTACAATGCTCTAGAGTATACACGACCATACATATCAATTATTATAATATTCTATAAATGTCCTACTAAAGCTGAAAAAGCCTCAATAATACAATATTATTGTGGTAGCTATATAAGTAGCAATCCAATCGGCCGCACTATTAATCTCCTATAGATATGACTAGCTACAAAAATATGGTATTGCTTCATAAATCACTCCATTTCTATGTATGAGACAAACCCTTCGTACCATATAGCACGAGGACAATTTTGATTCTTCAATGCTATATTTCTGTCCCATATGGTGCGGTCTACCAAGAGCTTGCAGTGATTATGAATGAGAAATGTTGGAGGTTTGACAGCAAATTTAGGTTGGTGAAAAATATTGGTTGTTTCAGAGCAAAGTTAGGTCATACATGAAAGGGTTGACCATTAAATTGTTATGCCTAATTTTATTAATATAAGCTTTGTAATAGAAAATCTTAAGGGAGAAGCCTGAGTAGTCGTTGAAAACTTCGTAGCAAATCCAGCAACTCGATTGACAACTACGATTTCAAGAAGATCAGCTGGAAAGATTTTTTTTTTTTTTTTTTTTTTTTTTGATTCAAACGGGAGGGTTGACCGCCCGTGGTATATACTATTAGCTAGGCAATGCATATCCCTGATCCAAGCATTCTTGTTTTTAAAGCCAAGAACTCAAGAAGCATAACACGCAAAGCGTGGTTTGGACAAAAATTATTTCGTCAGCTGCTCCAAGAGAGGGACGGCTAAAGGCAACCTTAAAGAAAGTATGTGAGATCCTGAAGAGTTGGAAATAGATCACTTTTACCTTCTCGTACCAAAAAAAAAGAAAAGAAAAGAGAAAACTTTGTTTTAGTCAAACGCATGGATTAAAGATTCTTAGTTTTAGAATAAGCATGTGAAAAAACAGCAAAAAAAAAAAGATCTAGAAGGATTATCAAATTTGATGTGGGCTATTTTGGCTACTACAAAAAAAGATCGGATGGAGTCTAGAAGCGAGATCTACCATCTTGAGAAATTGAATCATGCGCCAAACTTCTAAAAATCTTAATTTGTCTGTACGATGTTCGATTGAGGTACTTTTTTTTTAATCTGAAATCAGATAACTTTTTAAAATTTAAGACGTGGTGCCACCTTCTAAAGATGTGGTATGATGAGCGATCATCTTCAAATATTTTTTCTGAGAAAAACTTGGAATGAACATATCTCTTAATTCATAAAGAATTAGGCAAAGCTGCTGGAGTTAAAATCGATTTATAGGTTAAAATCTACTTACCATAGGGTTCAACTTTTTCATGATTATTTCTACTAATCATATCTATTTTAGGAAAGATATATCTTTTTTAATTAGAGGAGACTATGTAACTCAATTTTATAGTTTATTAATGAAAAAAAGAAGACTTAAATCCTACTTTTATTATTTTTTAATTTTTTAAATTTTTTAAAAAGATTTAAGTTGAGTTGGTTGAAGAAATATTTCTTTCTTTCTAATTAGATCATTTTTTTCCTCTTTTTAAGAGAGAAGAATGAAGACCAAGTAAATGTTCCCATGTTCTAGCTTAGCTTATTGGCCTGTAAAACCAAGAAAAAAATGGAGATAACTTATTAAAATAATATTTATGGAAATTAAAGGAATAATTTTATTTTAATGGAAAGCACCAAATAGTTGCTGAATGTAGACATATAAAGCTGACTCATAATTGAGACAGGGGTTGAGGTTAAATTATGGTTAGTATGTACCACTAGATACAGCAAAATATTCCATCTTTTGAACCACACTGCTTATCAACCTAAAGCTTAAATTCTAAACCTACCCAGTGCACAGGGTTTGTTTTGTTCTTGAATTATCATAGAGCACCTTTTCTTTGATGGTGGTTTCAACTCCTAACTCCTAAGGTTCATTACATAAAACTTTCATATAACCAATAAGTCAAGCATCAGGTGGAGTTTTGGCACATCTCCTGTCTATTTTCATTTCTTAATGCGTGAATGGTGTGAGGACGACCCGTAGCTTCTCAAAGCATTACCAAATTATTTTGGAGCCTCTCCCTTTGACATCTACCAATTCAAACGATTTGGTCAATCAAAAGAAAAAAAAACAGTTTAAAAGAATATCTATAGTTAGATTCGAAGGAGACTGATAATATTTCAAGAACATTTATGCAAAGAAAGACTCTTTCCACCTTTAATGAGCCATCGGATTCTACATTTCCCATACCAGATTCTGTACTTAACGACATCTTTATACCGTTGTTTCAGTCCTTCTTCCCTTGTTCTCTATTTCCTTCTGCAAGCAAGTCTTGCGTAGGACGAAAATCAAACCGTTGATGCGGTGAATGGACCATCGATCGCTCCATTCAGAGGGCTATTTTGGAGGACAATTTGTGAATAAGAAATCTTTTATATTCTGTTTATGTTTTATCTCTCTGTGTCCAATTTTCTTGTGATGAAACGATAAAGCTAAATAAGCTCATATTGAATAATCTTAGGCATATAGTCTTTCAGACGAAGCATGTATACAGAGAGACCAACGGAGCTGAGAATTAGATAGCATCGTATGTGGTCAACCACTCTAGAGATACTCTGTGGGTAGGAAATAGGGAGTTGCCCAGTGCACTCCAGGGGCTATTGTTTTTCGACTTTTTTGGTTATATCCATACATGTATGATGCATCAGGCATATGTCCTTGCTGACATTAAGACCTAATAAAGAACTAGTGAGGTCTCTTTTCATACGTTTCTCATACATGACTCGAGCATGATGCGTAATCCTATCCATTGTCATGAAAACTAGAAGGCAGAGCACCAAGACGAATGGATGCATGAATTCTACTGTTGTCAAAGAATTTGATTTCAACCAGAGATAACCTCCTTTGCCTGGATACTACTGCAAACTTCTCGGAGCTTGACCCAAAACCCCTTCAACTATTCTCTGCCTTGACCTGACCATTCTCAGTAAGAGTAATTAATGAAACCACGTATCCTATCAGTTTGAGTTGAGCCCGAAACCATATGATATCATAACAACATACCTGCTGACCTTTTTTTTTCTCAAGCCTACGGTCGCTGCTGTCTACTTCCCCTGTCTGCCCTGCCCATCAAGCCACCACCTCGATGACTCATCTCACTTCTAAATCCTCCACAAAGAAGAGCATACTTTAAAGCACTAGTGCTTGGGTCCTAACCTCAGAAAAACAGGACTTGGGTCCAACATTTGGCATTTAGCCCCTGCATTAGAAAGTTATTGTCCATAACCTGTCAAGGATCAATGTAGACAATTTCCTATTACCAGACTTCTATTTTATTCAATCTCCTCGAAATAAAAGTGGGCTAATCTGAACTCGAGAAAAGAGTATTACTTAAAGCTGGAGAACGAACACAAATGCTTGGACCTTGGAATGGATTCTCTTTTTTAATTATAAGGTCTGAAATCATGAAAACATATCTATAATAAAGTTAGATTGATGTGACATGAAGACTGAAAACTAAACTTTCGTGAGTCAAAATAGCAAATGTCTCTATCGTTTACGATCAGAAAAATGAGCTAGCTAAAGGTCATGGGTTAGAAGATGCATGTATCAAATTTCTCTACAAGGGTTGATGTACCACTTCTATCATGGAAGCTGGGTAGACCAACCTCGAAGCTACGCCATAACCCCTCTGTTTCTTATGGATGGGTCAAAAGGACTGATCCAGAAAGGTCAAATGTTATGCAATGCTCTGCTCCTTTCGCTTTGTCTGAGTCTCACTGGTCATCACAAGATTAGATGACTAAATGTGGACGGATGACTAAAGGCGGACACCAGCAAAAGAACTTTGAAAAAGGAACCCCTCCCTTGGGGATTATTACTTACAAGATTTTTAACCTATTAATGGGTGCCCTTAACTCCAAGTTTTGTCCATACGAATTGATATTAGAATTCTGAGAAATAAGGTAGAGCAAGTGTATTGTGACATAATGCATAACGTATGATGAACAAGCTATACCGTCCGGTGAAAAAGAATAGCTATGTTTTAATCTTGTTGAGCTCATTCAAGAACTATTTGACTCATTCAAGAAACTCCTTGGCAATTTCCAATTTGAAGTGTTTTAAACATGGAAATAGCACTGACCAATTAAAAATGCCCATTTTATACTACATACTATTTAATTTCGCAACATCGCCTTTAGCCTAAACCAGTTTTCCATTAATCTGCCAATTAAGAGAGCTTGGAGACGGGAGAGAAGCGAGCACGTTGCTTGCAGTAAGCGTTTTTCGGAAACATCTCTCTTGGTTGGGCTTCTCTTCCTTGTCTAGAAATACCTTTCCTAATTACTGAATTTAATGAAACCTAGAGCCATGGCTGTGTCTCTAAATTGTTATGAGTCATTGATTTTTTTTTTGGAGAATGGAGATCTTTCTCCTGTCTGTTTTGTACAAAACTTCAAATGCAAGTCTCTAGTCTTCATATATATTGAAGGGAATAAAAAATATACTTATACTAGCTGATCGAATTGACTATGCATTCCTTAATTCGTTTGCAAATCATTTGGGATATCCTCATCAGCACTTGACATAAAAAACTTCCACCACCATCATCATTGTTTATTCTTCTCAATTCCTATCAAAAACGAGCAACTAAATCACAAACCCCACCAACTTCCAACTTTTATTGTGCAGGACCAAAACTAGTGCATAGTGGATCCTTCTTATTGAGATAAAAGATGATTCAACATTTAAAGAGGGAGAGCATAAATACATCATTGCAAATCAAATATAATGATGTTAATCTACAGAATAAAATCAATAAAAGAGAGAGAGGACTGCAATTCTTCCATTCGCTCCCCAACTGCAGTTCTTCCCACCATTTTTTAAACTTTCCTTCAAAGAAAAAAAATTCTGCTCCGCACTAATTCAGAGGTCTCCCACTCTCATGCACAAAAAAAAAAAGAAAAAAAAAACTTGGGCAGAGCCAGCGCTTCAACATATGATTCTGCAAGCCATATCTGAGAACATTTTCGTACATGGTCGTGGTAAACCGCAGAAGAAGCAAAAACCGGAATCAGTCTAGAGTATCGAAAAAACCAGTGCATGCATGAACAGCTACACATATTTACTTGCTTCTGATGCATATGACGACGCAACATTACATCTGATCTTTACATTTGTTTAGCAGATCCTGTGGTAGTCAATTCAATGGCATAAGCGTCTGCTCGCAGCTTTCAGTTAGGATAAACCAGTTTAGTATTAGTTCGCAAATGATTAACCCTTTAAACCATCACCTATTGTTGTAACAGAAGAACTGGCAGCCTTGTGCGGTGGTGCTGCTGGAGGAGGGGGAGCTGTCCTTTTGGCCGTTCTCCAAGATGTAGGGCAGAGATGCCACATGATTGAGGGCAACAGCTACATCACGCATGGTGGGGAGCATTTGAGGCTGCTCATGAAGACACAATGAGGTGACAACCGATAGCTGGTAAAAGGCACAGATCGGGTAGCGCCCATGCAGTAATGGATCAGCCAATTGAATGAACCTCCTCCTATCATTGAGAAAAAAGAAATGAAATGAAACTTCAGTTAAGAGGTAACTTAAAACAGTATCTAGCTTGAAATCTGCCTGGGCCACACATGGTCACAAAAGAAGGAAACTTTGTTTCAGGGACTCTGTTCATGATCTGAGCTAGCCAGTAGTGGTTGAATTACAAAGTGAAGTCTTCATACCACTCGACAATAGAAACTATGGAAATATAGAATTATAGTGAGATCGTTGTGATTATTTTCTGGATATTAGACTAGCCTAACATAGCTGTATTTTACAAACTGGAGCCATCACTGTCCTTATAATATTGATAAAGAAAATCTACATTATTGGAAAAGTGAAAAAACAGAAACCACCTCTCTGTTATGCATTTTACTCGGATTTAATATGCTTCTGAGAACAGTGATCTTAATTTACCCATACACCAAAAAATGTTAGAAATTTAGAATTGGAATCTATGATATCTTTCAAAAACAGCTGGTAGTCATCTGATGAAGCTTCCTGAATAATCAGAAAAGTAAAGGTTCTCAAAATTTTCAAGTGAAATGATATACTAACAATGAGTTGAAGCAGAAAAGAAAAGATTCAAAAACTTTTTGCTGTAGAAATTAAAAAAGATATAGAACTGAAATGCCATTATTGTGATGACCTACCCATGAAATTAAATTCTGCTTCCCCAACTTCTTGGAAAAGTCAAACACCCTTTTACCGGTGATCAGCTCTAACAGAACCACACCAGTCAGCTTCCCACTCATAGCATAATCAGGAGCACAATATCCGTAAGTTCCCACCACCCTTGTTGAAACATGAGTTTTGTCACCAACAAGTTCAAGCTTCGTGGGTCCAAAATCAGAGAGCTTAGGGTTGGAATCATTATCTAACAATACGTTAGCAGATTTTAAGTCATGATAAATATCAGGTGGGTTAACCACATCATACAAATAGGCGAGCCCTTTAGCAGCACCAACAGCAATCTTTACCTGTGTGTTCCAATCTAGTGCTTCTTTGTTAGGTGGCAGATCTGAGAAAAGAAATAACTTATGGATCAGTAACTCACACAATGGAATATGAAATATTAAAATCTAAGAGACGTCAATATTTAAATCAGAAAAACTATGGCATACATCTGTTGATCAAACTGAATAAAGATAAGTCGAGATGCCACATGATTTGTTTCTTTATGATGTGTGAAACTGCAGTTGTGATCAAATAATGTAGCAAAGGCCATTAGTCATATAGATGCACATAAAGCAAGTAAAGGGTGACTATCTTCCAAGCATAAGTTGGAATCTAAAAAAAGTTACCGGCTAGGATTAGTGAAAAATTGCTGGAACTCTCTAATAAGGATGAGAGCACAAAGCTTTCCACAAAGTGTAATACCAAAGATAATGAAATGCTCGGTACTGGCTTGGTTTGGTTAACTGGACTTTTCAATGAAACATGGGAGTTACCAAAAGGACCATGGGTTAAAAAAAAAGCATTTCTGCAGGATTTAAAGACATCTTTACCTCAAATTTACGCCAAGTTTCATCAAAGTAGGCTTGTAAGTCACAACTAGAAGTGTTGAGAATGGGCAATGGAACAAAAGATAACCAATAAGAAACTAAAATTCAGAACTCAAGTAATAAGATTGTTAAATAATTTTTCCTAGTAGTAATACGAATAACTAAAATTCAAAACCAAAACAATCAAGCCTTGTCCCAACTATTTGGGGTCAACTTTATAATTCTGCATTCACCAAGAATTCCTACTTAGGGCTACATTTGATGTCATTTGAAACTTTTCCGCATTCTCAGTCACACAATTAATTGATCAGAAGTTGATTTTTTTATGGGCATTAATTCATGCAGGAATCCAGGACAAAAGTATTTACAACTTTAAAGATCTACATGTGGAACCAGTTACAAAACCAAGATTGAATCATAAGCTGAGTAACGTCTAAGTTTTGATCCTGGCAAAATATTTACATCAACCCTCAACACACTACACATATTACAAATAAAGTAGCTACAAACATCAGTAGGAATCATGTCGATGAATGATGTTTACATGTTACAATTATGTCAGGATTATTTGCTAATTTGAAATTTTGAAGAGGGTGCTTTAGGAGAGAACATTCTAAAATAAGTTCAATACCTGGAGTAACACAAAGCTTGAAATGCAACTGCAAAGAGAACATAATTGGAGTAGTTTTGAGTCGGAGCCAATGCCCCAAGACAGAGTGGAGTGACTATCTATCTTGCTAGAATATTACACAGGATTGGAAATATAGATAAATTTGTTCTTGGTATAATCAAAACCTGGAGAACTCTGTGCAGCTGCAGAGCTGCACTTCCAGGTGGTGTAATTGGAGCAAGTTAATGCAGCAATGAGACATAAGAAGAGCGACAGAAGAAGAAGGATAAAATTAGGAAGAAAATAATGAAGGGGATACATGAGAGTAATGTTTAACAGAGAAAAGGATATGGAGATGAAGAGGGCAAAATAAGAAAGAGAGTTGGAAAAGACAAACATTTGAACCATTAAGAGAGTTTGTTTATATGCATTGAAGACCGCACTGTTTGAGAATGGCTTAGATTTGGGTCCAACAATCTGAAAGGTAGAGGGTATGAAAGAGTACATAAACATAAAACAAATAGAAGGATTTATAATAACTGCTTATAGTCGAGTATATGACCATGAAGAAAATACGATAAAGCAACTAGCGGATGGAAGGTCAAAACAAGCCTTGTCATGTGTGGTTCTGCATGGTGTATCCTTCCTTGTGATGTAGTAACCTGGTAGCCGTTAGCTTATAGTTGAAAACAATTAACATTGACGTAAACTACATTTATGTTTCTGCAAGCCCGTAAGCTTCATCCCAAAACATAATAATATACCTCATACCTTGCATGATGGAAACAATGATAAATAAAAGAAAGTTCCATTGGATTTCTCATATAACACCAAAAGGAACTTATATTTCAGCAAAATGATCATTTACAGCAATTAATATACCATTTCTGGTCAGCAAAGATCTGTGGTAACAAGTCAACGTTCACAACAACCATGCAAATAATATATGTAAACCAGATCGGTAAAAGCAAAAGGCTGACAGAAATAGGATGATTTATTAAAGAAGCTTACCACGTAAGTGATCTTCCAAGCTACCATGTGGCAAGTACTCATAAACCAACAGCATCTCAGCTCCCTCAGCACAATATCTACATAAGCTGACAAGATTTGGATGGTGCAACATTATCAACATTAGAACCTCGACCAGGAATTCATTGCTCCCCTGCAGCCCATTGTGATTCAGCTGCTTGATTGCTACAACCTGCCCATCAAAATGAAAATTTATATATCAAATGTAATCAAAATCAGAACTTCTCAACAAAAGATGCATCAAATCCTAAGCAAGTTTGCTACAGAAGAAGAATATGTGCTTGCCTGGCCTGATTCCAAGAACCCCTTAAAGACCCTCCCAAAACCCCCTTCCCCAATCAAATTAGACAACTTGAAGTTCAAAGTAAAAAGAAACTGGGATGCCAAAGGGGGAGGCGGATTTAAATTTTTTGCCCAAGAAAAAAAATCAAAATAATCTTACAGAAAAAGGAAGTGATGAATGCCAGCATACCTAAAGAACATAAGGGTGTCCTTAAAATTTAAAGAATTTGGCATGCCAAAGAGGAAAGACTGCGATTTTTTGGCAAGAAAAGGATTCAAAACACTTCGGCATACCTAAGGAATCACCGAGCCCGGACAAGGACCAGGGCATCGTGCCATCACTGAGCCTCCTTCCAGCTTCCTTCTGACGATAGGTCATGCAAGAAAAGCAACTCATCTCTCAGCCCCAAATCCAACCCTAATCAGGACCAACAACCACGACCCTGAAATCTATCTAAAATCTCCCCTCCTCGCAGAAGAATCTACCACCAAAAAGCTATATTGCGCCTATCTCCTCCTCCACTAATCATCTCTCCTTCTCACCGAAAAAAAAGAAAGAAAGAAAGAAAGAAATGAACAGATGGTCCATGAAATCAGGAGCAGCCACGCAGCATCAATCCACACGGCTATCAAATTCGAAGAATAAACCGAGGAAGAAAGCAAGAAATGGGGGAATTCCGAGGGGAGGCGGAAGCCCTAACGGTAAGGCCAGGAATAGGGAAGATGTGTCTGGGGGAGAAGCGGAGGAAGAGAAAAAGAGAGGGTTTCTTGTTTCCTCTCTGTTTCCGTTTGCTTCTTTTTAGGGTTCCGTTCAGATGACCGGAATTTTCGCGGTCTCCGAGCTCGCCGGCCGTTTCCGCCGGAGGAGACGGAAGATGGAGGGGAGAATTAAGGAAGATGCCATGAGAGAGCCCGCGATGCACGAAACAGAGCGATGCACGGGAGAAAGGAGAGGTGGCTCTCCGCGGGAAATAACGGAGCCATAGTTTTCGGCAAATAGAAACTTGACGCGTCAGCACGCGATGCTTCAGTTACAGGAATAGTTTGCTCGATGCATAGGAGCGGGCTAAGAGAGTCTTCTTGCGGCCCATCCAGCAACCGATTTAGACACTCTGAAAAAATAAAATTTATGAAATCCCAAATCAATCATTGTCGAATCTAAAGGATTCCAGCGTGTCTTTCTTGTTTTAGCTGAATTCCTGACTATTTAAATTGAGAAACCACTGGATCAACATAAATAGTTCGAAAAAATTATATTTTTGGTGGAGTTAGTTTTATCATCAAAGGGAATAGTGGTGCCCTAATAACCGCAAATAGTATCAAAATATGACTATTCCAACAGGTGCCCAAGAAGTTGATTTATGCGGCGCAGACATTGACGATGTCCCGAATTTGCTTATAGGATGACTTTTTAATAGTTATTAGATGGCTTTCAGATTAACAATCTATGCGATTCCTTTTTCTATAGAATTGATGGCGATTGATGCACACATTACTTTTCATCGAAGTTTTACATATACATAACAAAATTAACAGTGCAGCCGATTGAATGGTATCTTATGCAGATAATCACATTAGAACTGTGTTATAGGATTTTTTAATAAATCTTCCTGTGCAGTTGTTAAATATTTTGTTTGTTGATTCTCACAAATATATCTATACTCGAATGAATTAATTTATCTAATTTACCCAAAAAAATCTAATGAATAAAAAACTGGTAATTAGGCGAGTTCTTTTGATGCCACTCTCTTGACATATGTTTCCCATTTTCTTTTCTTCTTTTTTTGTTTTGATGGTATGCTGAGGGCCAAACAGATTTTTCATTAAGACAATAAAAGCAAACAATGGGACTTCCATATTTTCATCAAGAGAAAAGAATGACAAAAAAAAAAAAAACCCTAATAACCGATTCAAAGCATTTTATTAATAGGCAATTCATGATGGCTCCTCCCAACTGAAGAAACCAAGTTCTCCGGGCATTATCCTCATCTCTTGTACCCACTTCACCTTTGGACGCAAAATAGTCCCCATATACTATTTTCTAATGAGAGGGAAGCTAGGGAAATTTTAGTCTTTATCAGTTGTATTAATACTATAATGTAATCATTACGATGGAAGTGAACTCATATATGTATCTCAGAGCTAGGTATGTTAGTCTCCTAGTTTTTTATTTTTTTTAGCACAATAACTTGCATGTTAAGCATAAATGTCTACTTTATTATATAATGCAAACTCCTTTAACATGTCCATTCATGACAAGTACCTAAGCATCCATGTTTTCCATCTAGTCTTGTCGTATCCCATTTGTGTTTCTTACGTTTCTCCCATTCGGACAAAAGATAAACTTAAAAATTTATCTCTTAGCTACATGGCAAAGATTCAATTCCTTCCTCTAATTTAATTATTTACTTAAATATATTTTAACTTTATCAAAAATATAAATTATATATGTTGCATATGCCATATTATAGTATTTATTATATGCAAATTTCTGAAAGTATTTTCTCATAGACTCCTTAGTTTTGTGGAAAGAATTTTATTTTACTGAAATATTTTATCTGAAAAATTGATATCTGGGTATATGATATATGCAAAAGTGATTTTTGCATAATAGTTGACCATGAAAAAGTAATATAGAAAAAACACTTTTCAAAGTAACTTATATTTTATTGATTATCTACTTTTCTGAAAAAAACTATGCAAAATATCTTTTATGCCCTTAGTAAAGTTATGTAAAATATTTGTAAACATCACATGCATAATTGTTAACAGAAATTTTTAAATATTAAATCTAAAAGTACTTTAAATATTTAAAAATAGGTATTAAAAATATTTATTAGGTTGAGCTTTTAAAGTTCTAATAATTTTTAATAGTTAAATAACTTCTTTATATTGTGAAAATTTTTATAGTTATTAATATATTCTTATATTAAAGTTCCCATAACTTATTTATATCATGGTAATTTTTAATAATATATTTTTAGTAATATATTTTTAATGATTAAAAATAGCTATAAAGAAAATCATGAGGCATAAAGATAGTTTTGGTAAAAAAAATATTATAATTTCTAGTATGTGGGAAAATAACTTTTCTATGACCTATATTTCTTCTTCTTTTTCTGCAAACCAAACAAGTCAAAGCATTAGATCAAAGTTTCCACACAATTAAACTCGACTCGTTCATACTGCAAAAAAATGTCCTTCTGTGTTTTTTTTTCTCAACACAAGGTGCCATGTATTATTCTTGCTAATTAGTGAAAGCGTGGGACTCAATGCAGGCCCCAGTATTACAGCCTTTCAACTTTCAAGGGCGTAATGTGTTTAAAAAATAACATTGTTGTCTGGATCACAAGTGGAAAATCTTTGACCCAATTTAAGAACTTAGAAATCTGTTCACGCCATTTCAATGCACATCAGATTTGGGTTCAAGCATCATGATTTGAAAAATTATATTAATCAGGAGAATTGCATCTCAAAATAATAATTGTAATTTTTTTTTTTTTTTGAATTGAGGAGAGAAAACTGTAAGAGAAGAGAAGGTACCTCAGATATATGAATCCGTAAATCTAAGATATACGCTTGAAAAAAAAATCCAAAAAGGTTGCATATCTTGAGAGATATGACCACTTATTTTTCTTAAACCCTTGCCTCCAAACAAGAAGGTGTGACTGTTGTGCTAAAGCTCAGATTACAATCGATGTAATCATGTTATTTTTCCATTTTTTCGCAACAGATATAATAATATTATTTTGCTAACTTTTTAAACTTAAGAAAGTTTAAAAGATTTCGTCCTTGACAAAAGTCGTTGAGTAGCGGTCATTCTAAATTGGCATAAGTTGACAATATTAAACAATACTGTACTATGAAAGATTGGATTAGATTGAATTAGATTGGATTAGATTTAATTAGATTGAATCAATCCTATAAATTATTTTACTAGGAAAGAATATCCTAATAGAAGATTGTGACCACATCTAAACAAGGAAAGGGAGGAAGAGTAGTGGAAAACATGAGGCTAGAGTATTTGTTTATTTAAAAAAAGGCGAGAAGGAGGTGCTTGGAAGGATCAAATCTATTTTTCTTTTTTCTTTAGGAGCAATAGAGAAAGCAAAATGCTCCCCTTGCTTTTATTATTAAATTAATAAAAAAATAAATCTATTATATAAATAAGAGTAAATTTACAAAAGTCTTCTGAGATTTATATTTATTATACTTATACCTAATAGTTTGTAAAACCTATACTTATATCTAGTTAAATTAACGGCGTTAATAAAATCATTTATATCATGTGAAAAGTTATAATTATATTTGAGTAGAGAGAAGAATACACATTTTTTTTATAAATTTTTTTGTATGAATATCTCTTGAAATTTATATTTATCTTCGTATCCTCATAAAACACTATTTTTGCACAAATACCCACAATATAACGGTTTTTCTAACACCATTAATAAAAATCATTTTTATTTTAATTAAAAATAAAATAAAATTTTGAAATTACTTTTTTATCTCTCATCGCGATTGCCTTATAAATATTTCTTTATGCACATCTACCCATTAAGATTATTTTAGTCATTTTAATTTAAAAATCGTTAATTTTTTAACGGCATTAGATAGTGTAGATATATATGCAAAAATAAGGATAAAAAAAGTTATAATAGCAAAATAAGTATTTTATAAGGGTATACATATAAATATCAATTTTAGAGGATATTCGTGCAAAATTCGATATTTAGAAGGGTATTCGTGCAAAAATCTCTTTTTTTATATGATTAGTTTGTTGTTATATCGGATTTATGGTCGGCGGTTTAACTAATTTTCTATTAAATTATAAATTAAAGTATTAAATAAAAAATAGATAAATATAAAGTTTTAAATTATTAAATATAAGTATAATTTATTTTTAATTTCGGTGGAACTTTTGTAATTTACTCTGTAGAAAACCTGCATGATTGACCAAATCAGCGCTCAGCAATGAAATCTCTTTTCGTCCCCCACTAATTTAGCCCCCCATGCACGACACGCAAGTCAAAATTATCAACGCGGATGCGACCCGTCCGAATAGAGACCGGTCCTTTCGCTCTCTGACCCGTCCACCCCACCCACCGCTCCACGTCGCTTCTCTCGTCCCTTTGCTTCCTGCCCGAGAAAAACTCTCGCGCGATATTCTCTGCCATCCCCCTTCGGGTATCCATCAAAGGTGGCGCCATCCAGGCAACTCAGCCTAAATGATAGGGGAGATCTACAGGCAA
The DNA here is from genome assembly GCF_051530095.1 of Phoenix dactylifera. Classification (NCBI taxonomy): domain Eukaryota; kingdom Viridiplantae; phylum Streptophyta; class Magnoliopsida; order Arecales; family Arecaceae; genus Phoenix; species Phoenix dactylifera. The sequence goes on from NC_143199.1 coordinate 28,552,481, forward strand.
TTTTCAGAGTACTCCTCGTCATCATACGATGGATGGTAAAGAATTGTAGCTTCTTCAGGGCCATGCATGTGTATCAGTAGGCCAACTTAGCTGCTAACTAGATGGCCTTCTACGCGACGCATCATTCAGAAGAGTTTTTTTGGATGAACCAGACCGATGTTTCCTTCTCACTTAATTAGTTTGCTTCTGTCTTCTAATTTTTTTAGCTGTAGCTGGTGTAAATAAAATAAACAAAAAGGAAGAGAGAGAGAGAGAGAGAGGTGGCGTCATCACAAATCCTTTATGCCAAGCTTCTCTTTTCTATCTTGTTTCTGCGTGGCTGCTTTCAGCATAAAGATCAACGTTGATGTTGCCTGATTCCTATTCCTAACTAGACTTCTATCATGCTTTGTTCGGACATTTAAAAGATAGTTATTGGAGAATAACGAGCTTTAGTAACAGGTGGTGAGATCATGTCGCGTGTGAGCATCGCTGCCACTTGATGGACGTTGGATGGTTGCTCGACTAGGTTATGGGATATGCTCATGCATGGGGTCCGAGAATCCACTGGGCCCCATCATGGCAATCATGCAGCATGCATGCATTGTTTATATAATACCATACAATTTATTATGATGTGATATGTTGCCAACCTCGTTGGTTTGCTTAATTTCCATTTGAGTTTGTGGATGGTGGTTTGCTCTTGTTAGTGAGTTATACATCTGCTTAAGACTAGCTGACAATCGAAGGACTAAGTTGGCTGGTACCAAGCTCTCTCTAAAACAGTATTTAACGTTTCATCCAGGCTATTGTGCAAATATTGATACAATAATAGATCGTAAATTTACAATATGACATGCTCATAGCTTCCACCCTCTTGCTGCAAATTGATTCAATCTATAACGAACTATAATTTTATTTCCTAAGAAAAGAATTTTTGCTCATAAGTTATTGGATTGAATAATTAATGAAAGTCATACAGGAACTACTTCGTCGGTTTCCTCTTAGTTTTTTTCGCATATGTTGCTTTTTGATTCATAGGGATGTATTTTTTATAGACAATTAAGTATAAATAAAATCTAGTTTTATTCCAAAAAAAATGGTTTACATGGTTCTTATTGGTATTGCTTTATTTTCGTATTCATTTGATGCAAAGTATTTATTATTATTGAAAAAATGTAGTTTATCATAATTGCTCTTTAGCATTTTGTCTTGAGTGTGAATTTAAAAGTGTTCAAATCTGCAGGTTGAGAATATACCTACCCCTTTGCTATGGGGTCAATTTTCTCACATCACATTGAACGGGGGGAGATCGGTAATAAAACGGTTTCCTGACCCACCCTAAGCAAAAGAAAAGTGTTTTTTTTTTTTTTTTTTTGATAAAAACGGCTACTCATATCATATAGTACGAACGTGAGTACAGCCCTCCAAGTCACGGGAGAGTAAAAGGTACAACTGTGAAGGGACGTCTACATCAGACGTCCACAAAAAAGCACCTGAGTGCCGAGCGACAAAGGAGGCGACCCAATCTGCTGCCCGGTTCGCCTTCCTAAACACGTGTGCTGCCTGAAAATCAGCCATCATCTGAGCCATCCTACGGGTCTCTCGAATGAGGGGATGGCCATCCCCAAACCGATCCACACCCCGAATCAGATCAATGACCACCGATGAATCACCCTCGAGGTACACCCGCTCGGCCCCGGCTAACTGCCTCGCAAAGGATAAGCCCTCCCAGGCTGCCTGTAGCTCTGCACCAACCACAGTAAATCCAGGCGTACGCCGTCCTCCTGCTGCTACCATCCTGCCACAATGGTCCCTGACCACAAAACCGACCCCTCCGCACAAGCCATCTACCGACCTACTCCCATCAAAGTTCACCTTGAGATAGCCAGGAGGTGGGGGTGCCCAAGAAACAATGGCAAACCGTGGCGCTGAAACAGCATGGTGAACACCCCAGATATCCCTGACCAGCCCAGAAGTGACTACCGAAGTCGCCCCAACAACCTCCCTCGCAAGCAGCAGCGCCCGGTCTACCACCAACCTCGGAGGCGCCCTCCTCCCCTCAAATATACCAGTATTCCTGTCCAACCATATATGGTAGGACAGGTATGCTACACAGATCCCTGCCTCAACAGATCTGGGATGCCGCATGGAAACTCTCAGCAGATGGATCAGATCCTGCACCAGATGGATTAGAATGCCTTCTCTTGTTCTTAAACGAGAGCCACAGATTTCATCTCCAATATATGTCCAGCATTTCGAAAACTAACAAAGCGGTGGTGTGGCTTTTCAGATCAAGTATGTTTTCAGAGAAGCAAATAGGGCAAAAGATTGGATAGCTTCGTATGTAGCTAATCACTCTCGGATACTCTGTAGGCTGGGGAAGGAGAGTTGCCTACGGCGCTCACATCTTACAAATTAGATTTAGCTGGACATGAACATCTGCATACTCGATAGATATTAATTTTAAACTCTAGGTTTAGCCCCTTAAACTCATCTATATCTAGCTTGGACGGACCCAAATTTCTTGCAAGTTGATACCCTAATTTTGATTTTCCATCATTAATACAAAGGACAACTGTAATTGCCAGCTGCAGTTCTTGTTCTCTTGACAACTTTTTTTTTTTGTTTTTTTATGCAACAAAGTAATAACATAACGGATGCAACAACGGTTACTAGCTGTTAGCAAAGTTATGTAACTCCAAAATTATCTTCAGATAAACCAAATTAAGATAGGGGGACCTGCAGATAACTTATCAATGGCGTGAACAATTATGGACAATTTTATTAAAAACATTTTTGTAACGTCTTCTTGCTCTCACCACCTCTCTCTGTCTCTTCTTCCTACAGAGTACAGTCATTCTGCAATCTTCTAACTACCACCACCTTATAAAACCACCCAAAATAACACTCCCTAATTAATCTCTCTCCTAATCCAACTCATTAATAATAGATAATAAAAACGAAATTTTGCTCCAACTCCTTCACCTACGGTTGCTTTATCTTCATAATCCCTTCCCCAGTAAGTACGTTACTTGATTAATTATTAGTATTAGTATTAGAATTCCCTTAAAAGACTTCTGCCCTCCTCCGCCTCCTCGTCCTTCATTCAAGCTCTTCTACTGTCTCTCTGTTTCTCTCTCACCGACGGAAAGATGCGACGGTGTTTGACGACGTCGCTGCTTTCCGCCGCCATCTCCGTCGCTCTCCTCTGCTCCTTCTACGTACATCTATTCCGCGACCTCATCCCCTACGCCGACGACGAGGGCACTCCGGAGACGGCCGTCTCTCACGAGGCCGCCTTCAACGCCACCCTGACCCAGGCCCTCGTCCACCGCCACAACCTCGTCGTCCGCGAGATCCCCCGCCATCGCCGCCGCCGTCTCCCCACTTCCCCGGTGGAGTCCATCCTCTTCCCCGACTGGGAGACCCTCCTCGTCCTCCCCCTCCCCTCCGCCTTCGCCGATCATCGCAACCTCTCCTGCCTCTTCCACAACGGCGCCGTCTCCCCCGCTGGCTTCGTCGGAACACTCCCCACCTCCCCCGCCCGCGCCGCCTTCCGCTGCCCGATCCCCAACAGCATCCGCCGCCTCCGCCCCTTCTACACGCCCCGCCTCATCGACCCCACCACCGCCCCCGAGTCCGACGACCGCGGTCCCCCCTCCGAGATGATCCGGTGGACCCGCCTCGCCTACGAGGCCGTTTCCACCCCCGTCGATGTCGTCGTCTTCGCCAAGGGCGTCAATATCCGCCAGGGCGTCGACCGCCCCGCCTCCGACCTCCGCTGCCTCTTTTCCTCCGGCGCCGCCACCCCCGCCACAAGCTCCGCCCAGGAGGTGTTCCGCTGCCCCCACCCCCCCGGCGCGAAATCAATGACCGGCGAGGCCCTCCGCGTCTCCCTCGAGATCGGGACCGAGGGCACCGAAATCCCCTCTCTGGCCAATTACCACCGGCCACGTGCTCCCCCGCGCACACCCGAGGACCGCTCGCTAATCTGCGCCTGTACCATGGTCCGCAACGTCGCCAAATTCCTCGCCGAGTGGATCGTCTACCACTCGGCGATCGGCGTCGAGCGCTTCTTCCTCTACGACAACGGCAGCGATGATGACCTGCACTCGGTGGTCAACCGACTCGGCTCGAACGGGTTCAACATCTCGACCCGTTTCTGGCCCTGGCCCAAGACCCAGGAGGCCGGCTTCTCCCACTGCGCCGCCGTGAACCGGGACACGTGTACCTGGATGGCCTTCATCGACGTGGACGAGTTCATCTTCTCCCAAGCCTGGGCCGGTTCGGATACCCCGAACCGGACCATGTTGGGTTCCCTCGTGGCGGTACGACCGGATGTGGGTCAGGTCTCGATGCGGTGCTTCGAGTTTGGGCCGTCGGGCCGGCGGGCGCACCCGAGAGACGGCGTAACACAAGGTTACACGTGTCGGCGCAGGACGGAGAAGCGGCACAAGTCGCTGGTCCGGCTCGACGCGGTGGACGACTCGTTGTTTAACTCGGTTCACCATTTCGGCTTGAAATCCGGGTTCAGGTGGACCAACCGTTCGGAGGCCAGCGTGTACCACTATAAGTACCAAGCGTGGGAGGAGTTTAAAGTGAAGTTCAAAAGGCGAGTATCGGCTTACGTGGTGGACTGGAAGGAAACGGTGAACCTGAGTTCCAAGGACCGGACCCCCGGTCTTGGGTTCGAGCCGGTCGAGCCGAAGGGGTGGGCCGATAGGTTCTGTGAGGTGAATGATACCCGGCTCAGGGAGGTGAATCGGAGGTGGTTCGGCCTGGAGGGACCGCAGGGAGAGTATAGAATGGCATGGGAGTAGGCAGGGAAAAGAGAGGTTAAGTGAGATTTTTTTTTTACAAAAAAATAATATTTAGTGGATAAAATTAGGGAGACAGAAAAACAGAAAGATGTTATAGAGATTTTTTTTTTTTGTTTTACAGAATTACACTTGACGTTTGTAAAAAGAATTATTCATTGTTGTAAAAAGAGTGCATTAATATTAGTTTTATTTACTCTGCATTTTGGCTGAGAGTTTAATGGCTAATGTATGTTACCGAAGGAAATTATAACATTTAAACATACAATTAGGCAAAGTTTCAAGCCAAAATCCAACAAGTTCAGATAAATCATGCGACGGTTAACATAAAATGAGCAAACCCAACAAAGATATATAGTTTATAATTTTTATTTCACTTCTTTTTTTTCCTCTTAACATGCTATAGAAGCCAATGGCCTATGAGATCCATAGAAAAGTTATATGCACCCTAAATTGAGCGAAGTCACATTAAAACACATAACTATCTATATATGATGAGTCATGCACCCAATGTTGAACCGCATCAAATCATGTAACCAACGAGAAACTAAACCGGCATAGACATTCTCGACCGGATTATATTAACTTGTTCCTGTTTGACCGTCTCCTTGCATGCAAGCATATCTAGCTACAAATAACGAATCTGAAAAGGAGAAAATACATGCATGGATGGGCGGCTATAGTTCTCATTTAGACATATTAGCCTATTCTTATCGAACACAGATTCTCTGCTTTGCATATATAGCAGCAATAGATGGCCACCATCATGAGATAGACAGGCATCAAATGAGGCAATCTACAAGCACAAACTTTGTCATACATGGCGTGCAGCGTTTAATGGCCATTCATCTTCTGACGACAGCCATCCAGAGATGTGCTACTGTAGATTCTGATTGATTATGATCTGCAGTTATGTTTTTCTTTCACTAATCACCACCCCGTGACAGCGGATAGTTCTTCTCGGTCGTTTTCTTGATTTGATAGGATTCGATGGACCCTGAACCAGGTGCTTACTTTGCTACGCAAATTATTATATTCCTTTCTTAGCCATGCAGTCAAAGCATGTGATTAGAGGAACGCGGTGGCTTTGAGAAACAGTTTAGTAGCGTGGAAAATGCCGTGCGCACCAAGAACAATTCCTGATTGCGTGTAGCCAGCAGCCAAAAAGGCCAATTGGGCGTATTGGCACCTAAAGAACGCGTGGCATCCTTGGTTGCCTGATGGAACTGTTCGGAGTTTCATGGAAGCACAGCTCATACAGCTCTTGCATGAGTACAACCAACAATGTTCGAAAAAAATTCATGATTCTGTTCGTCTTTTGGTACACATAAATAGTCTAAAAGAAATCATAATTTCTCATCAACCTGCGGATGTCACCGTGCAGCGAGTAAAGTATTTCAAAGCACATTTGTTTGTCCTGTGAAATTAACGAAGCTGATTTATAGAATTATTAAGGCAGTTTTCAGTCTACCTTAGATGTACTTTATTAATTCTCAATTGCCAAATAAGGCTGATGAACTAAGCTGGAACTTGATGGATAATCTATAACAGTGTATTTTCTCCATATCAAGGTATATAAATGTTTGTACGAGCATTGCTTGTAACTTTTTTTTTTTTCACACGAAACGACTGTAGACGAGTTATCTTCCGACAGCGCATGGTTGGAGAGAGGGTGAAAACCAATGGACCTCCTGGTTTATTGATTTACTAATATTTGACAAGTGCTATGCAAATCACTGATGAGTTCAAAAAAAAAAAAAGAGAAAAGAAAGTGAAGTTAAAAAAAAAAAGAAAGAGGAGAAACCAGTCGCGTGGAAGCCTTTGCATGGCCATGGAGTCTTCAATCCTTATGCTGCTAGTTTGTTGATAAAATATTTAATTCAAAATTTTGATATTTTAGAATTTTATATTGGATATTTATCAAAATATAAATCTAGTTAAATATAATTTTTTTTTGGACTCCTAAATAACTTAGTTTTCTAAATAGATAAGATTTAATTTTCTATCTTTATCTCTCTCTTTTCTCTAAAAATTTTACAGAAATTTTACGGATACATCTCTAATTATTTCCCACACGGTATCTTAAAAAAAGGCATAAGCTCTTTGGAGACTTCTGTAAATGAAATGATGCATTATCACGAAAAGTTGTATCCCAGGAGACAACCTTGATGAATGAATGAATTATGTGAAGAGATGCATTTAACGAAAAAATGCTTAAGCATCTAATCATACTCACTCTTTCACATCTATAAATAAGAAAGAGATCGTACTTCTCATCCATCAAAACATCCCCTTTTCATCCGAATAACACCAAAATTAGAGAAGATAATTGAGAGCACTAAGTGAGTAAAACCCAATAAGCATTTAAGAAGAAAATTGTGTCCATATATAAGAAAATGGAGAGAGATTGCTTCAATCAAATTTACCGATTTTCAACGCATCTGGATTTGACTACTTCAGGTTCGATCTTGATTCTTCTTTGTTAAAGTGCACTTCAACACGAAGCATTTCGTTGTATATTGTAAGTAGACCGTCATCAACTGTTTACATCTGGACAACGTAAATTCTATTCTAAAGAAAGTGACTTTCATAGCATGCTTCAAATGGGATAACATCAAAACTTAATTTATTTATTATATATAGAAAGTCATTAATTAAATATTTAAAATAAAATAAAAAAATATAAAATTTTAGCAGATAGGTTATTTCCAACATATACCCCGTCTCGCGGATGGACCCTATGCACCAATCCTTGAGCGCCACATGGGATTGATGAGTCACTGGTGATCTGTGGTAGTACGTACGTTGCCTTCGTTTGAAGGTAATGCCTCCACAAGCCTTCCTTTTGACTTATTTTAAAACATTCTTTTTCCAAGGTACGTCCCCTCTCAAAAACCGGAGCACGAGGTTTGGCGGAGAGGATGCCGACCAATGGATCTACTTGCTTACCACTGTACAGATATATAGTTCGCACTTCCATGCACGTACTGAGTAAAAAAAAAAAAAAACTGGGGGGAAAACACTAGCTCAAGGGCCTTTCTATGGCCATGCATGGAGTCTTCCATGCGCGAACCCCATGCGATGAAAGGCATTTCACGGCCGCCATTTTGCTCAGATAGCGCTTTGTAGGATGTTTTTCACCTAGAAGTCCCCATCTTTAAATTCTCTCAAGATTAATTTTGAGAATTTCGTTCTAGAGAATGGTTGGAGGGGAGGAGCTGGTTTCATTATCAGGGGCCAAGCTCTAGGGTGATAGTTGCTAATGGCTGTTAGATCTTCGACACTTCGGTTCCGGAAGTAAAGCTGCAGGCAGCCTGAACTAGCTGGTGCCATGCTAGACGAGCGCTAGCTCCGAGCCACCTCGATCATACTGGAAGATGATTCATCCACCGTTATTAGTTGGATCCAAAAGGGCCCGGGTAGAGGTAGACGGGTATATCCCTTGCTTCGAGATATCTGGATGATGGTGAGTGATACAGTGGCCTTTCAGACCAAGCATATGTACCGTAAGGCCAACGGGGCGGCAGACTGGGTGGCTGCATAAGTGGCAAATCACTCAGAAGATACCCTATGGACCGGGGAGGGGAACTTGCCCAGGGATTGTGTGATTTGCTGTTTACTGATTCTACTTGGTGTCTCTGTACTCGTATTGTATGAGATACCCGTTTTTAGCGCGAAAAAAAAAATCTCACAAAGAGGGATTCTAGAGTTCGCATAATTATATAATAGAATGGATCGGCATTTGTCATGCTACGTCATGTTTCTGTATTTCAAATTTCAGGGTCTGCAGGCACGTAAAGTTTTTATCTGAATAAGAGAGAGAGGATAACACCTTCTGATATTGCAGCTGGTTCACCAAGTGCAAATAGCTACGAGCAGCAGCTTCAGACATATATAACGGTGCTGATGTTCTTAATGAGTATTTAGTAAATTATATTTAATAAGAAACATAATATAGATCAGAAAAGAGAAACCAAAAGAAGACACGAGCAGCTTGAGCCCACCCGCAGCCGCCAACCTTCTCCATCCTCCCCCTTCTTAATTAGTTCTCAGTTATTATTTATTAAATACAACATTCTTGATTTGCTTCTTCCTCTGAAGGAAACGGTAGAAGGAAAACAACATAAAAAAGTGAATGTATTTATTAAGTTACATAAATAGTAGGGGGGAAATTATATGTGAGAAATCGAAGCCTTCCATGCTTCTTCTACATCAGCAAACACGCCCCACAATGGTTTAAATGACTTTGAGGAGGAGGAAAAAAAAATATTTGGGCAAATCAACTCCTTTTTTGTTTATGAAAATAACCTGATTTAAAATTTTCAGAAACTTGTATCCTAGCTCTCTATCAAATACACCGGTGCCATGTTTTAGGTGGAGTTGAATGTTGAGCCTGCAACGCAAATTGACAAATTGAAGTATGCCTAGAGCCTAGGATAGAAGCATCTTAAAAAGTCCAAAATGGGAACATTTATGGGGAAAAAGAAAAGACCAAACCTGCAAAAACTGAAATAAAAAAGAGTTGTTTTTGCAAAATTCTCTATAATCGTTCAATGAAAAACAGTAATTATCAGATCAGACCTATGAAATTCAAGATCTATTTAGATGCTGGAAGATTGTGGCAACAAAAAAATCAAGTTATATTAATCGAACAATATAGAACATTAACATATTCCATAACTCTTAAAAAATTGCATGGTTCGGTATTGAACCAGTATTGGTTTGGAGGGGCATAATTCAAAAGTAGGTCAGAGGTAACCTCACCTAATCAAGCTGCTCAAGAATCAAGTGGTTCATCCAAAATTGTAGGGAGATTCAATTGCACTGATGGGTTCAAAACCAAGATGGTCGGTCTAAAACCTAATTCATCATAATTTAAAAATTACAATAAGGTTACAAACAACTCAACCATTAAATGGCAGTTTGGGATTGTTTGATTGTCGTGCTTAAATATACAATCAAGCACATTTATTGGATTGCTTAAAAATTTTGATGATAATTTTTCTTAAAAATAAATCCTTTTCTCTTTGATACAAACCAAAAGATAAATATATTTTGTCTATTCTTTTGGATATTTTCAATACTAACTTAAATTTTAAGCTGTATAGCTCTGACATTTTCAACAAGTTTGTTAAAAAAGTGCCATTCGGCAAAACTTGTCTTGAGAAGCATTTTTCTTATAGTAGATATGATACTCGGTGTCGAGAAAATGTTTCTCATAAAGTTATGAAATTCTAAATTATATAAAATCTATGTTGTGGTTACATATTTATCTATCTATTTATCTTTCTCTATATATATATATAGAGAGAGAGAGGTAGATATGTATATATATCATTCTCGGCATGAACATTTAATCTTAATTAATTTGAAAAAAAATCCTTATGGTGGTATTTCTTTGAGCATCAATTTATTCTCTAATATTTTTCTTATATGCTAGTAGATGCATACCCTGCATTATATTTGAAAACATACAAAAGTTATCTCCATTCCATTTTCATTAATGCACTCAAAAAGGAAAAAAAAGTCCAAAAATAGCTTATATAAAGAAAAGGGAAAAGATCTTTTACATTATTCTTCATGGTTTCTCTTTATTGGCATACCACCTGCAAAATATTGAACTATTATTAATTAGAATATAATTTTATACAAATTTTAATAAAATATATGATTTATATGATATATTGCTTTAAAATCTTAACATAGTTGTCTAAATATTATATAAAAATTTAGATAGTATATGATACATTATATATATGGTAAGTATGTTATGCTTCTAACTTCAGCAGACACATAAAACTTTAAAACGATAGGTTAAGTTGATACCACACCTTCTCTCTTGCAAAAATACAGCATTTAGATAAAAAAAAAACGTCATAAACAATCTAAAACCAGAATTTGAAGACCAAAAAAGACTGTTTTAAGAATTTTTGGGGTGCATCCATGCACATCTATCAATTCCCTTCAAGCCAAATCCACCCATGATTGATATGGGATCGATCCTTCAGTATTTCGAACCTTGTCACAAACCAAGCCCCCATGTGAGAAGGATTCTAGAAGGCACTTCAAGAGAGGAGAATCAATCGCCAAAGCAAGAGAAAATTTAGAACATGCTGTCAGCAGAAGGCTCAATTTGGATTTCAAAACATCACACCATACTGGAAAACAACCAAGAACTCATCAACTCCATCAAATATATTTAACCAAAGGAGCAATTAGCTGGATATTGGAAGCAGAACCTGTATTCTTAAGCCATGGATTTGATACAAATATGAGGACAGCTTTATCTGGAGAACTATTTTTTGGTAAGTCTAGAATTAATTTCAATATTAATTAATCTGTACAAATACCCTCAGAACTTTTACAACACAATGCTGGTATGAAAATTAAGAAAATCACCCTCCATCCCCTGTATCCCTCACCATCCACTTCCACATCACCTAGCTCATTCAAGACCATGAAAATTCCACCCTCAATCTCTCTCTCTCTCTCTCTCCACACCAAACTGGGGATGGATTAAGTGATACCTTCACAGCTGCAATGCTAAATCAGGCTGCTGCGAATCAACCAGAACACCTGAAACTGGTGACCCTGGTGACTGGAACCCGACATTTAGATCAGGGGGAACAGAACCAGGTTTGGCATTCAGCAAGAAGCCCTGCCATGGCCTTTGAGAACCCCGGCCAGAATCCAGCAAGTGACTGCCAGAATTTGACAACGAACTTGGATTACCCACCACAGCCTTGTCCGCATTTGACAGGTTCAAATGTGCCTGGTTGATGTAGCTGCTGTTGCTTCCACAAACTGCGTCAAAAGATCCAGCATTTCTATTCATAGTCTCCACAGAAGAGCTCCCGGGCAGCCTAGATAGTCTAATCATCTTTCCAGCTTGAGCCACGGAGGTATGGAAACCATTCACAGTATGTTGAATTGCTGGATTCTGATGAAGCAAGAAGGAAGTCTTGGGCTGAATAACACCACCACTATTCCCCAGGCTTCCAAAGTTAACTCCTCCAGGATCTGGACCATGTATGGAGCCGGTGGGTCTGCTTGGCAAAGCAGATGCCAGAGCCGGTGATGGAGGACTTGCGACAACCTGGCCTTCCTCGACAGCCAATTTATTTGAGGATGAAATCTTTGGCTGGGATACAGAAAGAGAGGATGCACAAAGTAGTGGCTTAGAACGGTGTGGCACTTCGCTTTCGCCAATCCATCCAGGTCCAAACCTCGTACCAGGGGGAACTGCTCGTTGAATCTGTTTGGCAGCAATTTCCCAACCAACAGGGCCAAGGGTTGCAGCAAATCGAGCCAAGCTCCGAGCATATGCATACTCCATGTGAAGACCCACCTAGTTTCAATCAAATCATTATTACATATGGCAAAGGCGATACTTTGCAAGGTGATTATTTTTTGAATAAGAAAAAATATTACTAAATAAGATAGAAAAAGAAAGGCTGATGACTTCCAATGGAGGCACATGCAAAATATATATATATATATATATTATATTTTTTGAATAATTTTTCATATTAATTTGAACATATTCCAGTAAAATAATGTAAAGCAAAACATAGCAGATCCATCAGCCCCATATTAATCATGCCGTTAAGAAAACTATAAGAGGAAAAGGTTCCTGAGCAGCAGTCGGTACTTACTGGCGCCAGCTGCTTCCTCTCCCTATCTAATGCAGATAAGACTGGTGGCCCATACACACAAGCTGACAGCTGGGGTTGCTTATATGTATGGCGTCGATTTTCATCTATAACAGAAAATTTCTTTCCGTATTTTGTTGAAGCCCCCTTCTTCCCGGAACCTGCAAAAAGGACCCAGAAAGGACTCAGAACTTCAAATCTAAAAAATTTTAAAGGAATGCAACCAAAATTATATCTGCAGTTTTTAAAGCACGTAATTAGAAGGATGTTGCATTGAGTGCATAATCACTTACCTGAAAATTCTTCATTTCTTTCTGTTCTATGCCCACTGATCCAACTATGAGTTTCAGCATTGCGAAGACCGTATGCTCTTCCAGGCAGAGCTGCCATGCTGGACTTATCCACCACCAAATCTCTTCTCAACAAATCATTTGCCAAATTTGAGAAGTGATTATTATCTCCAGCATTAGCAACTGTTGCACCAGAAGAGAAATCAGAACCAACACGGTCAGCAGGAGGCCTGCTGACTAATTGTTTGACAGTCTTCTTGCTTGGTGGCCTGCCTCTCCGCACAGGCTTTGGTTCTGGCTCATTATCATCACTTTCTTGTCTAAGATTCTCAAAGTCCTTTTTTGCAAGCTCTTGGATGGATCGTGCCTGTAATGAGAGAGCACTTATCAAGACTACATACACACAAATAAAGGCTAATACATCTAATGTATTACTCCAGAAACCAAGAGATATTATAATAATTAGGAACAGAACAGAGACCTGTTTATAGTAAATTGTATCTGATGCATTGTATCGCATTGCATTTGAGCTGATTAAGAAAACATCTTTCTGCAAAAATATACAAAATGCAAGTCAAATTTCTTTGGCCTAATCAGAAGCATGTTCCTGTTTCAGACTTTAATGAAGATAACACACACACACACACACACGGAGAGACAGAGAGAGAAAGAAAGAGCATGGAACAGACAATGTCACTCCATTCTTACAAGTAAATCATGGAACGAACCCAAAACAATCAATCAGACATGACGCATCTAGTCTAATCACAAGAAGATACCGACTTCCTTGGAAATGGTTATCATTGCATCTAACTCTTTTTCCAAGCAGATGATGTAACACGATGTAATTCAATCAACATCTTAATAATATGGGCTTCAAAATCATCTAGTAGTGATAAGTTCATTGTCAAACATGAGAAAGCACATCAACAGTGCAAACACTGTAAGAATCCAAATTTAGAAACAAATTTGCACTTCTCTTAGGTTTCACAAACACATGATTAACAAATAAATATATATTTAACAGAGGTTTACATTTAAGTTTTATGGCTGTTTGAGTCCTTGCTGCCTCAGCAAAACATAAACTTGTTTATCAATCCCTATAGATTCCTTTTCTCAAAAATAATTAAGAAAAAGAAATTCAAGCTTTGATTAAAAAGAGAGAAAAAACAAGATTTTTCATCCAATGTTGTGTATATATAAATTAATTTCATGAAACACATCCTTCAGAGAGAAGACAGGTATACTTGATAAAATGCCGACCAAGCATCACAACACATCGTGACGCAGTTATCTTTTGTTTTGTGTTTTCCTCGGAAAACAAAAATTGTTTTGCAGGTTTCTCACACAGCATATGTATTTCTGATTATGTGACCTTGTTAGTCCATTATATATCACCTTTAGGTATTTAGATGAATCTTCTTATCTGCTAGGGTTGTACGGGTTTTCATCCTCTTTAGCTCCTGCTCCTGTCCAGCCCTTACAGTTAATTCACTTGCTATTAACCACTACTATCAACAATAAGCAACTGAATAAATGGTGGGACTGGAGTAGTGGATGGTGATGTGTGATTTAAATAGAGTGGTTGGCCAGAAGAATGAATAAAGAGGATCTGAACTCTAGCGTATGTCAAATATATCATCAATTACCCCACTGATATAGTTCTATCATGGTGTATTCATATTTTTTTTATTTTTATGAGCCTCATACAATGATGTTTTATTCTCTACTATGCTTATTTACAAAAGCTAGAAGCTAATCATCAATTATAGGTTCCTAACAGTTAAACAAGGAAAACTGTTTAATTATAACAGTGTTAAAATTTAAGTTAATTGGCATCATATGAAGATTGTTACTACAATCTCTATTGCAGTTTTACTGTCTCTAAAGTAGTGAATCACTATCTTGGATTTATTTATAACCTTCAAAAATGTCACCCTTGGTCACATCATATTCAGATTGTTTAAAAACAGCAAATTAATGGTGTCATGAGGCGTTCACCTAGAGCAGGATGTATAGTGGCAGCAGTCAACGCAGCAATCACTATAGGATATATGGTCATACCTTAGAAATGTGCAAGTGCATCAGCTGTCAGCTATTTAGCCAAAGAGAAAGTGAGGTGTCAATGGAGGAATCAGGCATGGTCTTGCCATGGCAAAATCGTATCATACCGTTAGGTTCTGGTCACTTTCTCTCTCAAGTTTGCATCAACAACAACTTGGTATTCCTATCAAGAGTTCTATTAAAGCATCTTTGCATGCCTAAAAATAAAATATTACTACAAAAGTAAGCCATCTTTAGTTCCATAGCTACTTATGACAACCATAATTAATACACTAAAAACCGCATATACACAAGTTAAAACATTGGATTATCAAATTTATCCACCAAATTCTATTAGCCATCCAACTCTGGCACAGACTATATTTTCACACTTCATACTCACCTTCCAGATACAAACTTCTAAAAATTTGACATATCCTACTATGTTAGCACAAGGTTGATAAGAACTTAATAAGAGAGCTAGTATTGTATTTCAAGGAAATAAAGGAATGCAATGCACACAGAAAATTGAAATAAATGACGGTACATAGAATTCTTAGTTACAGGGGTCAAGAATAGTTGAGGCAGGATGTGTGAAGCCCCAGCAATGTCGAGCATAAACAAAGAATCCGCACTAAGCCTCCTTTTACAATCCAATCACTAATGAACCTATCATGAACATTCTAGAAGATGGACCAAGGCATATATTATTTGTAGAAGATATTGTGTTGGTAGATTAGAGGACATGATTTCTTCTTTTTTCTTTTTTTTGTTTTTTGGGGGGGGGGGGGGGGTGGGGGGGGGGAGGGGGGAGAAGAGGACATGATTAAATGCTGAATTAGAACTACGCAGCAAAGAATGCGAGGTAACAGCTCAGAAATCAGTGGGCAAAAAATAAATTCAGTTTTAATGGAAATGTAAAGAAAAATGAGGCCTCAATTATATCTGATAGGAAAAGAAACTATATAATGATTGATTTCCATATCTTGGACCTATTATACAAAAGAATGAAAGATGACCACAATTCTAATAAAATAGAAGCTGCAAAAAATGAAATGTATAGATGCTTCAATGATGTTATGTGATCGATGCACTGCTTAAGAACATGAGGGGATTTTAGGGAGAAAAAACAAAAGCAAGAACGCCAGTAATAATGTAATAATGCAAGGTTTAGCAGGTTGTATAATAATAATTAATAAGAGTCAAAGCAAAGAAGATAGACATAGTGGAAATGAGAAATTAGAGATATATGAGTGATACGACAAGGAAGGGTACAGTGAGGAAGGAGGTGGAGGTCTAGGTGTATGTTACTTTAAGACAAAGTAATGTAGAACCATTTAAGATGGTATAACATTCAACAAAAATATGAGGAATTAGTAAGAATGCATTGTTCGATCTTGTTTTGGAGGGTCTAGAAAAAAAGGAAGGAAAGATCTCGTGAAGGGGAGTTAAAAAAGAGGATCTGGAAAAGCTTATAATAACAATGAAGGCAGTCAGGATTCATAAAGCCGATACCGAAGATTTGGGACAGGATCTACTGATTATAGCAACGATTACGGATATGATTAAATTATTTTCTTAAAGTTGACCTCATTTTTGTGATGCCCTAGCTGGCATGGCAAGACCCTAGACAGCTACCTGGTAAAAATGGACTAGTTTGGATCACATTAAGGTGAATCCAAAAGTGTGAAAGCCTCAGATAAGAATTCAAACAAGATCTATAAAAGTAGTTTTGGCTAAATGAGAAAAAAGGACAATCCTAAAAACATACGTTTTCCAGACTTTACTGATGGATTTAATTGAAGTCTTGATAGTATGCATTAAAAAGCATTATACAATTACAGGATTTGATGATAGATATGCATGTAAAAATGCTCGATAGCAATATCTTAAGTTATTCATGATGATGTCTAGCTCCCTAGTGTTTTTTCCTGCAACATAGATTATGTTGGCCTTGTTATGGTAGTAATACCACCGTATTGATGGCCAGCCTACATGATACAATCGCCAGCATGGGACTACCATGGGAGCGACTCACCTAGGTAAAACAGGCCCAAAAAACAAATAGACGAAAATAGTAATCAGTAGTATAGGATTTATATGCCACAATGCGGCAGATAAACCTGGCTTGTCCAATATTAGTGCATATTGGCCTCTATCATACTGACCATACCAGAGATTACAAGGCAAAACACACAATATTTCAGCCCTCCCTTTTGCAAAATATTAAAAAAGAATTTCTGAAAGCTGCTAGACCAAAACAAGCATGGTGTCTTCTAAGTACTGCTAGACCAAAACAAGCATGGTGTCTTCTAAGTAACTTCCCACATACAAGATCAAGGCTAGCCTCACCTTCTCTTTAACATTATAAGGACTGACCCCAAAGGAATATTTTTCCTTAAAATACTTTCCTTTGATACTTCGAGCATGTAATAACTTCCAGAAGATTGCTCTCTCTTGATCATAGAACTCCACTATCCTTTTGAGCTCTAAACAGATAATATGAGTACCATTCGTGTATGAAGTGATAAAGAAAAAACTTAATATATTCTTGAACTTGCACATACATCAACTCTTTAACAGTTGAACCTGAGCATGGCAGGGCCTCTTTTACTTTTTTAATGATATAACAAATTATGTTTATATTTTAATTGTGTTTTTTATACAAAAGGAGCTCAGTTGCATGATAGATTCAGCTTCAAAATATGAACAAGGATTCTCGATTACGGCTTGCATTGTCTTTTTTTCTTTTTCCTTTCTGAGAGAGAGAGGGAAACCCATCTCATACTATACTTGCCTAGGTCTCAATATTTGAGGATGCACCATCCATAATTCAAACCTAGAAACTCAAGTTGCTAGGTAGAGGGTAATCACCTCAGGGACAAAGTAGCAGTACCAAGCTTACTGTATCATCTATCTGATCCTTTTCTTTCTCCATTTTTCTAGCTATGATAAACTTACCCAAGCAAATTTGGAAAAGTATTTCTAGAACTCCTATGCATAACCATCAAACTGTTGCATCCCATCAACATACAATTCCTTAAAGGTAAAAATTATAACCATGAAATATTGATCTGGCTTCTCAATAATACTCCCTAGCCCACTCTTCGCCCCACAATTTTACCATAGCCCAACACCCCCCTCCAAAACATCTCCCTACTTTGTCAAAGCTTAACAATAAATATCATCCTCATCCAAATAAGCTAAAACCATGTAAGCCTCGGAATAACATTATGGGTCATATATTAGCCATTTATAATGTAGTTATTATACTAGTATCAACAACCAATCCATTACTCTCCTTTAACTATTACATTAAAAGGTGCAATTGATAGATAAACCCCTAGCAGACTCCAAAAATAAAGGAACCTATACTAGCATCTTTCCTCTCTTCCACATATAAATCTAGTTTACTTATTCTTTCATGAAGAATGAAGCTACTCTAAATTGAAAACTGCTTGTCACGGACTCACAACCCATAAGCTTAACCTGTTGGAAGGACCGCCCCATGCTAATAAACTCATGTAAAACCCCTTTTATTAGTCAATGTGGGACTATGACAATCTCCCCCATCCAATCTTGTGACGCCCTCATCACGGTTGGCTCCTTCTCAAGAAAGGGAGGCCCACCCATGGCCAAGGCGCTAGTCGACCGTGCCAGATTCTCCTCAGCCTTCATATCCTCCAATGAGGAGCCCGTATGACTAATAAAGATTGTGATGCACAATGGACCTGGCTCTAATACCACTTGCCATGGAATCACAACCCAAAAGCTTAAACTGTTGGAAGGAGGACTAGCCCAGGCTAATAAACCTATGTGGGGCCCCTTTTATTAGTCAAAGTGAAAATTTTCTATGGCATTAAAAAAAAAAGAAGAAAGTCTCAAATCTGGAATCAATTTCATGCTTTCCAACTTCTGTTCTTAAGAAAGAGCACATTACTAATTATGCATCATTCTGCATTCCTGATAGAACTAGATAAAATGACCCCATATAACATTACTACTTATTTGATCAGTTTAAAAGTGGATAAGCATAGACGCAAACATTCCCCATAAGCAGCAAGAAAAATAAAGATACATACATAAAAGCAGGCAACCATATGATATCCATGATGCCTAACCATTGGCTTGGGAAGCAACAAAGTGGATGTCATGACTGGTAATTGCTGGAGGTACATGATGAAGGATTTGTTATATATAGAGAGAGGGAGAGAGAGAGAAAATATATATACATATATAATCCTAAGAACTGGAGACACTCTCTACTGAATATAGCTATACTTGTTTCATAATGTAGACACAATTTATCTTTCCAAACTTTGATACAAAAAATAATTTCAATGCATGTTTATCCAATCAACAAGAGAAGTGATCTATTAAACTCAACATCTCTAAGCAAAAATGGATCTTACAGATACAGAAATTAAACTAAAGTAGTTACCAAAATTAAACTAAATTAATGGCAGCTCAAAAGTACATTATGAGATGTAAATCATCTACCACAAAAAGTTCAAACAAGATATAGCAAAAGCATCTAGAGCAAAATGGAAACCATAGATGAAAATATATGCTGAGGCTTTTACCAAGAAACATGGACACAGATATATATAACAGAAAAGCAGATTTAAGCATGTGGATATCTGATATGTCAGAGAACCAGCAGTTCATAAAACAGCCTTACAATGCACCATTCGTTACCGACCTCAAATTGTTCCAAATTCGCATATGCTCCATCCGAAAGCTTCTTCCGGATGGTTCCAAAATCCATAGGATGCTCAATGATATCATGGTAATCCGGAAGCTGCAAACATTAGTCAGTAAAACAATCGGTTCAACAGATTAATCTCTGTTATGCCAGTAAACATAGCCATAGGGAAGGAAAAAAAACTTCAAAATTTTCTCCAAAACAATAACAATAATGGCTTCCAAAGCACACCTCGTTCGGATCCACGGGCTCCGAGAACACGCCATAGGCATCCTTCCTGATGGTAAACCAGAAAATCCAATCAAAGAACTCGGACACAGCACTTTGAGCACGGGAGCAAAACCCAGAAAAATTAAATAAAATGAGGAGATGCCAGTAAGCTTCAAATAAAGAAACCAGAGCACTCACTTCCGCAGCCTATCTAGGATGAAAACCAACAACTTTTTGTCCGGCAAAGGCGTTGTGGGCCCGGAATCTGATGGCTCTAAAACAAATAAACAAATATCACTGGAAAACCCACCCGTCTAAACCTAGATTTATCCTCCCTTTCTCGAAATAAATGCACGAGAAGCCAAACCTTGAGAAGGATCCGTCGCTTTCGAGGCTGAATTCTGCCTTTGCCTTTCTGTCTGCAAGAAAAAACATTACCAAATCAGTCAGAAAAAAAGCGAACAAAAAACAAGACAAAAATAGGTCGGAGCTAACAGATCTACCCCATTAAAATTAGCCACAAAAAAAAAAAATCGAAGGGGCAAACGAAAAGATACGGAAGAGGACAAAGGTAAACCTTTTTTTCTTCTTTTACTTCCACAGATCAGCGGTCTATTTCTCACAGATAATAAAAAATAAATGGAAACAAATCCGTATAGATAAAACACTTCAAAAACTCCAATTTTCAACAACGAAAAGCAGCTAGGTTTCCCAAAAAATGATTGGAAATGTTGACCCAGTCAAATCCGAGAACTTTCTCAGTCTGGAAATCCACCAGCAAGCAAATAAATAAATAAATAGAACCCCAAAAAAGAACGGAATCCAAGGAGAGACAGCCCCCACCGAGAGGGCCGCATAGATTCTCGATCCGTAACCCAGATCGTACGAAACTACCAATGCCCCATTAATTCCAGAACCCCTCCCACTCCCACCCCCATCCCGATCTCCACCCCCACAGACACATACAACCACCAGAAAAAAGGCAAAATTAGATCCATTTCACATTAATTTTTTTTTTTAAAAAAAAAAACCTTGTCCTGATCGGCAGCGACGGCGTCGATCTTGCGCTTCCTTGCGCCGCTGCTTCCGCCGCCGTCGGATTCGGAGCCGGAGGCGGAATTGGCGCCGCGACCGGGGAGGCGGAGCACGAGGCAGAGCTTCCTCTCTCTCCTCCTTCCGGCAGAATCGTCTTCCTCATCGTCGTCGTCGTCGAGGGCGGCGTCGCCATCGGGGTCGGGATTGGGGTTCCGGCCGGTGTGGCGGGGGCCTGAGGAGGAGGACAAAGCTTGGAATCGGAGGTAGGTATTGGGGCCAACGCTAGGGTTAGGGTTTTTCTGCTGTTGTTGGAGGCGGAGGCTACGTCTTTGGAGGTCGAGGAGGGATGGGCGGCCCTTCTTCTTCCTCTTCTTCTGCGGCTCTACTTGGTCGGTGGCGGGCTTGCCCATTTCTACGAACGGCTGCCCCGCCCCTTCGCTTTCTCTCTCCTCTCTCTCTCTCTTACCCTTTTCTTTCTCTCTCTCTTCTGTTTCTTTCTCTCTCCACGAACAGCGGGTGGGGGTCCGGCGATTTTTTTTTTTTTTTTTGCAATAGTTTTTTGTTTTGTTTTGGCTTATCTTCCTTCGGGGCCGCCTTTTTGGAAGAACGTCGCACGTGAAAGCCACCTGCGCTTTAACGGCACGCGGCTCCCCTGCCCAGCGTCCGAACGCCCGCATATAATTTATATGCGTGTTACGAATTTATAGAACGATAACCCTTGGTCATGGTTCAACAAAGACACTGAGTTTTAACCTAGCCACCTAGGTGAACCAAATTCACTGATTTGATTTGTAGCATGGTAAAATTTATAAGGTTCCATCCTTTGATGAACCAACTTAACATATACAACATAAGACTTGTAATTCTTGGGACTTGTTTCGCTCGTAGAAAAGAGAAATAAAAAAAAGTATGGTCAATAAAAAATAATAAAGAAATGTTTCGTATTTGGTTGAAATTTTTAAAGAAAAAAATAAAAAAGTAATTTTTATATAAAATGAGATTTTTACATTTTATCTAAAAAAAATAAATCTACATTGAAAAAAAAAAACTAATTTTTACTAGACTAGAAATTGAAGTATTTTTATCAAAAATATCCTTAAGCTTTTAGATAAAAGTGGATAAGATTTATTACAAATATTTTACATAATTTTTTTAGAAAAATAAATACTCAACCAAATATAAACTATTTTGAAATATGTAAATTTTTTTATAATATGCTAAATATGCAAAAAGTTATTTTTTCAGACATCAATTTTATAAAAAAATATTTTAGTAAAATAATTATAATAATATTAATTTGCACTCAATCGAATATAAATATATCTGTACGCGGGAGTGGCCAGGCCTGCGGGAATCAGCGGATGACGAGGCCTGCTGTCATTACAACAACATTAGTAATTAAAAAAATTCCAAAATGTGCGCCAGATGAAAAATATGTTTTCATTTGATCAGCCATAATTTGTTAGAGAAGGAATTCTTTTGTTTTTTGTTATGACAACAAAAAACGTCTGAATTGTGATATATTATTATTCTTTCAAACTTGAAAGAATTTATGGTCATAAGGAGATAAATGGACAGATGACAGGAGAAAGGTTTCCAGTTCAGACTCCTGTGTAGGTTCAACTAACTGATTTGGAAGTCTAATAACTAGGGCCCATTCATATGGCTTTTTGATTGAATTAAGGGATGGTGGAAAAGAAATAAAATGGTATGCAGCCTCTAATAACTAGGGCCCATTCACGTACCAGCCATGTTCATTTGACACATCTCTGAAAGTGGAAGATCGTGATTAGTTTTAGACCAATAGCAGCTCCATGGGGTTCGAGATGTACCATAAAATTGCTCGAAGTTCTTATGCAAAGTCCTCTTACTCTTCTTGGCAAGTAATAGAAGCTTTCATACGTGAATCAGATTTGCTGCTCTCATGGAGCCTCAATCACCGTGGCAGGATCTCGAGAGTCTGAAGCAAGGATCTATACTGACAAGAACTTCCAGGTTCTTGCGCATTTTATCACTGCTCGCGACAAAAGCACCAGCTCCAAGTATTTTGTCCTTTGATTCAGATAGCAGCACTCGCACGAGATTAGTATGAGCTACTGATGTTAAAAAAAAAAAAAAAAGGCGAGATGGCATCCTAACTCCATGTCAAATCATCTTTTGTCGCCTCCATAAATCTCCCAAATGCCAAATTGAGACGATTTTAGTATCAGGAGTGCGTCTGAAGTGATGAATCTGGGTATCCAGAAATACTGGGTGAATGCCGGAGAAACTGGCGCGAAGATGCTCCTCCACCATGGAGCTTAATTCTGACATGGAGATGTCTCTGAGGCACTTCACCGAGCAGAAGGCGTATGCGATTGGGTTGATGCTCCAGTATGCGAATCACCACTCCCTGGGGCCGTTGTATACTCGAATGCATCATGTTGCTACTACCAAAAAGGGTCAGTAATTGGGAAAGAGAGTATTAGACTTGTTTCAGTGTCGTTAAAGCCTAAGCATGCAAACCGATATAATCGAATAAAGTTATGATGGCTATAACCTGCATGGTTAAGCAAACCAAAAGATGCATATTTCAGAATATTTACAAGAATGCGCATGAACTATGAAGCTGCGAACTGAGCGTCTTTCTTTATAGCAAAACACTCGGATGCGATCATATGATTTGGTGAGGCAGAGCTGCCTCGGGCTTTTCAGAATTTATTTTTTTCTAATTTTTTTTGAATATATTTGTATCAGAATTATATAAGTCACCCGATGTATTATATATATAAAAAAAAAAAGCATTATGTTTCCGTAGATTAATCTATTGAGAATGAAATCAACATAGTCCCACAAGTTTCCTGGGTAAAAACTGCCGGACTGTTGCCTACCGAACCACAAGTTTCCTGGGTAAAAACTGCCGGACTGTTGCCTACCGATTCTCTCTCAAGGGCTCTCATATCAATTGTACAAAATGGCCGGCAACATTGCGCTAAACATCAAATTAAACAACGACCCCAGTAATAAGATTAATCTGAAGGGCACAGAAGATGAGGAGATTATTTCACGTACAAGGGAAGGAGTCGCAAATGCTGATAAAGGTCTCTAAGAGTTGTATTGGGAGTTGTATTGGAGGACTGCTGGAAAGGTAACATACATGTTCCTAATGGATATACTGCCAAATTATATGTTCCGAAATTACCTAAAAATTTTGTAAAAAGAAACTATAATTTAAAAAATCAATAGTTTTAAGTAAATATTTAGAAAAGGGGAAAAGGTCCGTCATGATACCAAAGAAATTTCCTCCATAAGATATATTATAGGCTTGAGCATTCATGAAATACTAGAAGTTCACCACTGTGTTCGGTGTTTTCTACCTGCATCAGAAACAATCATATACAGAAGAACAGCAACCACACATGAGCTCAACCATGAGGGAATGCAAGAGATGGATGCCAAAAGAATAGCTCCTGCAAAAACATCATTAAGGGAGCATGAGGAGCAGCACCTTAGGGAGATCTGCTCTTTGAGCCTCCTCTTCCAGCAAAATTAAACAAATATCCGAAGGTTCTGTCAAAGTGCGCCGTGAAAATATATCAAGCATGAAAATGTATTGAGAGCTCAAGCTGCAGCTTTTCAATACCTGCTAAACATGTCCTCACCCATCTCGCTTTCATCTTCGTATTAAAGCTAGGGCTTAAAGACTAACTATTTAAATCTTTGGATAATATCTCAGATTTAGGGTAAAGCAGTCAGAATTTTAATGACATATCTGAATAAGAAAGAGGTATTGCTCGCTGCCCACCAGGAGCAGCAAAGCAAACAAGACAGGGCTTGGCTAACTAATCAACTTATAAAAGAAAAATACTGACAGAAAATTCAGCCCCAACACCATTAATATTCAGCTCCAGCAACAAAACATCTGCTACTGAATCATTGCCTGAATCTAGATTTGGCTCTCCTTGCCTCATCAGGTGTTGATGGAAACAGCTCCACATACCTCGACCCAATCGTCATCTTGTCCTTGCACATTGCCTTCTTCGCCTCTTCCGCTGATGGGAACTCCACATATGCCTCGCCAGTAGCCTTCCCATCTGGGCGGCATGCGATATGCACCTTATCTCCAGTCAGTTCAAACTCTGCAAAGAAGTCTACAATGTCAGCCTGGGTTGCAGAGTAAGGAAGCCCCCGAAGTTTAAGGACCTCTGTGTACTCCATCTGTTCTTTGTCTTCAAAGGATCTCTTTGGACGCGCTGGAGGTGAGCTCTGACGGTATTCGTTGTCAAAGCCCCCCCCATAGTTCACCTCAGCAGCAACCGCACTGTAATAGTCTTGTTTCTTGCACCGAAAGACCTCAATGTACCTGCGCCCCATGTTCTGCCTGTCCCTCTGGAGTGCAAACTCGGCTTGCATCGGCGATGGAAAAACAACAAAGGCCTCACCTGAGAAGCGCCCATTCTTGTTCACCAGAAGGCAGTCCACGATATCCAGCCCAGCAAAGAACTTGTAGACATCAAGATCATCACAGTTGAAGGGCAGGCCTCTCAGACGAACCACGGGGAAGTTGTAGATGCCACTGCTTCCACCACCGAAGCTGCCACTGTAGGGCTGGTAGAAGCTGCTGGCACCGAGTCCTGAAAAGTACGGGTTTGGCTCCATTGTCCGAGGCCTCTTCGAACCGGCATCGTAGCCATCCGAAGCACCCCCGCCACTCACTGCGAAGTAGGGATTTGATTCGATCATTCGTGGCCTCTTTGTTCCCTCGTACCCGTCCGAAACCCCCCCGCTTCCCATCATTGCCCTTCACGTTATCCATCCCAAGAAAAAGGAGATAGCACCCCCCAACACCCAATCCCCAATCAATAAACAGACCCAACCCACAAGTAAATTTTAAAATTAACTATCTAACAATTTCTCAATCAATTATCAAATAAACCACAAAAAGCAATGAAGAATTTCAATGGTTATATAGGATCAGTAAACTAAATAACACATGATCAGACAAAAGAAATACAAGCAACGGACAACTGCAAGCATGAACGAAGTTGTATATATCCTATCAAAAGGAACAGATTTTTTTACCAGATGATGCTGCACAACAAATTCTGCTATGACCCATTTAACCTAATTACCAGAGAATGAGATTAAGCAACAAGAAACAAAAGTCTAAAGACAAGATACCACCAGAGAGCATGTGGGATGCACGCAGAACAACAGAAACAACATAGGATGCAACAATAAAGTATGTACAACTGAAAGGGAATACCAAGAGATTATGATCCAGGTCTAAAGAGCAACTCTTGATGACAAAAGTTGCAGGACAACATATCCCAGAACCCAAGATGACACCAACTTCTTAAAAGCCCTTTCCTCCCACACTAGGCAAGCTGATTGCAATGCTACAATCTCATGATAGTAAATACTGTTTAAACCAAAATATGAAAGGGAAAGAAGAGAGTGGATGTGATTACAAATCATTTCAAATGTGACATCAGCTTTATTCAGGTAGGAATGGCAGACACACACAGTTGACGATCTTTCATATAAGTTACTTACGATGACCTGTTGCATGTAAGATATTTCATTCTCTAATGATTAGAAAGCGTGTGAATCCCATAAACCTAAAACCTAAAAGAAAGCTGAAACGGTCTGAATCCTCAACTTCACATGACTTGAAAATTTCCCCGTCTTCCACAAATCTCTGGTGACATCCTTCCAACCAATAACTTCTCATTAACTCCCTAAAAAAATTCTCCATCATCCTGCAATTTTGTGTATATCTACCCAGCTTAATTAAATTAATACATCCAGATGGCTCGACAATATAAAATAATTAAATTCCAAAATCTTGGCATCATTTCTGCAACTTACTGTTTGACGTAACCCTTCAGTTTTTTTTTTTGTTCCAAGCTTGAATATTGTCAACAGAGCTGCTCTCATTTCAAACTTTAGAAAAGAACTAGATGAAAACTGGTTTATGCAGCACACATGATTTTTTCAAAGATCGTCTGAATAAACTCACAGAGAAGCATTCTAATATTTTACACCTCAACTTTGCTTCCCAATTACCCAATTATGTGATTTCTCCAATCCAAACATCAAAATAAGTACACTTTTCATTATGTGAGCGAGCAAGTGTCTGTGCGTGAGAGAGAGAGAGAGATGAGAGAGAAAACCAAACTAATGGCTTTTAATTATTTTATATCAATTGTTAGAACAGTAGTAGAACTGAAAAGGATTTATGGTCTTTGACAAATACAATATAGAATCATCATATCCAATCCAATGATCATTATGACGGGACTTACTGCATGAGCCACATAGCGATCAAACCACTAAGATGAGAAAAAAAGAAGGAACACAATCTATGAATGTCACAATGCAGCTGAAAAAATGGTCCAACTACAGCAATGTGCACAAAATAGATCCCGCCAGGTTTGATTAGATATGCAGGAGAATCAAATACAGCTATCCCAAGTGTATAACATTTGCTGCAAGCAAATCCATGGAACCATGATCCCAAAGCCACAAGAATACATAACTATTACATTCAAAATTCATCAAGGAGTTGCTTGGTCGTTTTTCTGCATTTAAACTAAGCTCTTCTCTAATTTGGTGGTTCCCTACTAATTAGGCAGAAAACAGAGTGATGGGATAATATAGAACCAAATAAACAGAAACTTTAACAGCATCCCCCAAACTTCTATGTTTGTTAACAGAAAACTTAACAATCCTTTGAGATAATTACAGATTTGAAGAAAAGGACACAAGGAAATCACTTAGTGGAAGGTACAAAATCAGGGTATATCATCATCTAAAAGGACAGCGAATAGATCCACAGATGAGGAAGTCTCTTGCGTAGTTTTCTGGTCATGAACTCAACTTTTATCCTATATCCAGTCCAAAATATCTAGGATCAGTTCTAAACATTTGATCAAAGCAAAGACTTAATTAAAAACAGCCCCTTATTTGCTTCATTTAGTCACTGACGTCACATTCAAGAAACCATTTTTGAGGCAAAACAGTATCAATCTGGTTCCTCGGAAGCAAAGAGCAAAAGATGTCGTTCAAGGCAATGGATGACTAATAGACAAAACTTTGTCATAGTGAGATGTAACGAAATTTAATCAGGAACAAAAATATGATGTTTGAAGGCATAAAAGACTCTAATGGCTATGTACAAAGGCAAGTAGACAGGTAAGTTTTATACCTTAAAGAAAACATGTGAACCTATTCTCAACGACGATTCTTACATCTACAAGGAAATCCTTGCCAGTTCTGTGGAATTAGAACCAGAAAGGGATCAAATCAGTTGGCTTCATATCTTGCCCATTCCATACAGCTAAACAAAAAGGCTATTTCAGACAAGCTGCTAGATCCCATCAGAAATATAAAAACCTAGTACGTCAAAAACCTGTTCTTAAATCTAAGCAGATGTTAAAAGGTTTTAGCCAAGAAGGTCAATCCAGACATTTCACATAAATCATTTGCATTTCCTTGGACATTAAAAAAATTGAAGAACTTGGCTGCTCAAAGATAGCATAATGTGTTCCTTTTTCTCCTTCCAATTCTTTATTCCTTCTTAGTGCCCTAATCTTATCCAGACTAAAGTTCTGTCACTATTGGACGAATGTAGCTTGACCATAATAAAATAAAACATATTCAGTGACCATATCATTAAGTAATTGATGAAGCTCTCAGTGTGTCCCAATGGTGAAAACACTATAAAGATACTCTTCCTAGCCCCCCTCTCAACCTTTAGCTTCAGTCTCAAAATTTCATTTATTTCTCCAATTAGAATAGCATAGTCACCTTCACAAGATGGACAGAAGTACAATTATTTTCCACTTCCAATATAGACCACTTTTATCCATCTATAGCTGGAAAGAAGTCTTAGCTCTTGTCATGATATCATCAAGCAGACCACATACTAAAAAGGGGTATCCATGTCTTGCGTCTTTTCATATTTACATGTCAAATGAAAAGCAAAGCTCACTAAGAATTTCAAGGGGCTGCCCATGGAAATAGGTTTTCATGTACACACACATACACCATGCCCACTTAGAATTGAAGAAGTTGCATGTGTTGGAAATGAGGAAAAAGAAAGGGCTTTTTTAGGAAGAAGGGGGGGGGAGCCTTCAGAGAGGTTCCAACCATATCTCATGGTGCAATTGCATTTCAAGGTATCAAGGGCCCACTCAAGAAGTTTGTAAGCACAGCTGGGAGAAGGACGTATCCAATGTCTTCCAAATAGGCCATGTCCATAAATTATTAGCAGCCAACTTTTTAAGGCAAGTTGTCAATCTCTCCAGCAAATTGTCCATCTACATTTGTTGCACTCGTCTCATCCTTTAAGCCAATCTAGGATGCACATACGTCCCATACGAAAACTCTTCAGATCAGGTCTCATATATCAAGTGCATGTTATTTTGGGGAAAAAGATATGACTGAATGCAATATTCCAACATTTAAAACTCTTTATAATGTAGTTAAAATAGGTACATAGACAATCATGCATGACCAAACGTATGTCATATGTACATATACAGATACATATCTAAATAAATTGATTGAAAACAAAACTACTAAATCAACTAATGGTCCCAAACAACACAAATGCTTTGAAATGATTACCTGTTTTCTTGAATTGTTTGTTTTCTCCTTTTTTTGATGTTTTCAATATTTTAAGTCTTATTTTTAAGCCAAAATTGACAAACTTTTCAAAGCAAACTCATATTTAACTTGAAACCAAGGCTTTCTTTGTACAAAAATTTTGTTTTCAAAATTAAAACCAAGTTTTTGAACTTATTTCTTCCCTAAAAAACTTGACACAAAACCTAGAAGATTAGTGGGAAGGAAACCTTCCCTGTTGGATGCAAAACTTACCATGTCTGGATATGTTCTTGTAACAATAAGAGCAACAAAATCCCCAACTTGGTGGGGCCTTAACAGATGACCAAAATAGCTAATTCATATAAATCAAATCAAGCTAATAGTGCTAACCATCGTAAACAAGAAACCACGTGCATCTAACAAGCATAATCACATGCAAAAGTATTGCCAAGATCTTGCACAGTCCACACAACACAACCAATGACCAGTAACCCTCAATCTGCAGCACATCACACAATATCATGTATCTCACCACCAAATCATACCTCAAGCCTCGCCATGCTTCCCCTATTACCTCTTGCAAGTGGTGAGCAGTATTTTTAAAATCAAATAGGTTTAAGCCCCTTCAGTCTATGAAATTAAGACGGTTTCAGTCATTCAAAGAACGAACACGAAACCAATGAAGAAAGTTTAAGAACTTTGCCCATCCGCAGCTCAATCTAGTCACAAAGAATCAAACTCCAAGAGAGCTACTTCGCTGCTCTTCTTTTTTCCCCAAAGCCATCATACCATGGCGACAGGCATGTCTGGAGCACAATGATATTTTTTCCCCTCTAAATCAACATGAACCCACCATCAATCTGTCTCCAAAGCCCTCTAACCCTACATCCTAAAAGCTCTCCCAAAAATATTAGACAACCACCCGCTCCCGCACCCTTTCGTCCAAAAACCCTAACCCTAGGTCCCATTCAGACCAACATCACAAATTCATATGAAAATACACAAAGAACTCGAACAAACCAGAATCCATATGATTAAAAAAGAAAAGAAAGAAAAGGAAGCATAAAAAGAACAAGAGAAAGATCAAACAAAAACCTCATGAGAGACAAATCAGAGAAGCAAGCATTTTCGCACGAAGACAAAGAACTAGGGTTAGGGTTTCCTCGACTTACCCCCTAGATCCGTACATGGTCGTCGCTCGATGAATTCCCTTCCAACCCAACACCAACAGCCGCACTCGTCGTCGTTGCCGCCTTGGCCTCCCCGCTTCTCCTCCTCAGAAGGAGACTCCCAAGAGATCTGTAGAGAGGGAACGAAAGAGAGGAGAAACAGCCAACCAGGTGGCGCGCTCAAAAAAGGCAACCCAAATCTCGCTTTTATAATTTCATTTCCCTGTTCGAAATTTTTTTTAGTCATTGACCAACTTACCAAAATAGCCTTCTTTAAGTGCCGAGACTGCAAGGGCTTTATCGTAATTTTTGTTTGGGTGTTGTGAGTGGACGGTTATTGATGAGATTATACACTTGATTTAGAGTGAGGGCGGTCCAGTGGACCAGCACCCGCTTACGAAATATCTCAAGACTAGTGAGAGGGTTTGACTTATTCTGAACCTCTCATATTTATCAAAAAAATAAAAAATGTTACTGATTGAGTTACCTTCCATGCTACATATTATTTAGAAAATTTTTTTTGAAAGGATCTTGGATGCATTTTTTTTTCTTTCTGACAATCACTTCTTTTTAATCTTTTTAAGTCGTCATTATATCAAAAAAAAAAAAAACTCCCCATATTTTAGGTGAGCCGTTCAATGTACAGGAACATTGTAGATAAATAAAATTACTATAAAATTCATCTTATGAAATTTTTATTTAAAAAATATTTAATCATTACTTTATAACTTTTTGTACGGTTTTGCCTCTAGGTATAAAAGGAGGAATGCCTATTTACCGACTCGTGGTATATGTTTTGAACATCAAATACCCATATGCTTGAGCCATTGAAATTATTGAAGGACCTGTAGAATATCATCCTGCAAAAAAAAAAAAAGCAAAAGCAAATAATAAAAAAATCCACTTCCTACTTTGTTAACCCTTTTTTCAGAATAAAAGAGTTTTCTACTGATTTGATAAAAGATTTTTGATCCAATCAAATTTTCTTTTATTGGTACGTCGTAGTATTATGCTTCATAGGGAGAGATAAGATGATAAATCTGCTAGTTATCCAAACTATTTTTGT
Organism: Phoenix dactylifera; assembly: GCF_051530095.1. Lineage (NCBI taxonomy): Eukaryota > Viridiplantae > Streptophyta > Magnoliopsida > Arecales > Arecaceae > Phoenix > Phoenix dactylifera. The sequence goes on from NC_143199.1 coordinate 28,584,042, forward strand.
TGACCAGACCTTTAATACTTTGTTGACACCTACAGTAATACCATCTTAGTTATGTTAACTCTTAAGCTTGAAGATTAGAGCAATATGATTTGTCTTGGGTGCACAGTTGGATGAAAATAACGAGCTAGTGTAGACTGTATCTGTGTGTAGATTGTCTCATCCTTCTATGCAATCTTATGTCTCATATTGACCAAATACTTCTAAGGAACTCTAAAATCTCTCCCTCCCTCCCTCTCATGGTTGTTGTTCAATATAGCAACAGTCCACCCACACGATACCATAAGTAGAACTGGAGAGAAACAAGGCAGAGACAAGTCTACATGGTGACTGACAAACAAATGTGTGGAATCATAGAGGATATGTTAATAATTACAGGAGCAGCTGGGGAGGTTCATGATGTCCAATGATCTGAAGTAGGAAACATCTTGCAGTGGCAAATACATGTATGCAATTTTTGCTCGCCTAGAACATGGTTTTTGCTAAGGAAATGTTGACTGATTAATACAAAGTAGCACCACGAAGGATTGGACTAAAAGATAACAATTGTTATTTAACACAACCAAGAGGGTGAAAAAATATATTGCAACTATAAGATCCTTCAAAATAGTATTTTGGGGGAAAATGTATATATAACTTTCAACGTAACATAACTAGAAACCAGCTCACATGATGAAGGAATAATAAACTCGAGTTAGCAAACCTAATGGAGAAACCTCACCTAAAATGCCCCAAATAATACCTGTACCTAACTAGTTTCGAGAACAGCAAATTACATGAATCAACCTGATGCATGCTCTGAAGTCATGAAATTCTATATTTCAGATTCACTGGAAAGGGATGACAATTCAAATTTATTTTATGCAAGCGTGCTACGTTGAAAACTCTGAAATTCTACAAAATGTTCCCGTCCAAGATGAAGACTAGAAATCTTTAATGACACACCACTCCCCATGTTTTGACTGAAGAAAATTGCCCATTTCAAGGAGGGTGAAGAAACGAAAGATGGAGCAAGCAGAGATTACATATCTAGAGCACATACCAACCTCCCAAAATCGGGATCAAAAATTATATATACTGGGCAAGCAAAGTTCTAGGATTTAATCGTGAAAAAAAAAATTGACAGCTTTTGACACAAAAACTTGCTAACTTGAGTAGCTAAAAGCAGCCATGGTATTATGCCAACCTGCATTTAAAATTTTGAGTCAGTAAAATGATTCGAAGTTTGGACACAAGACAGCTCTATATGTCTTCAAATGAAAACTGCTACGTGGATAAGGAGTAAATCTCTACCATGATTCGACCGGTGACAGCATCTCCAGATCTACAGGACAGGAACCTCCCTGCCAAGAAACACAAGAAACATTAGTTCTTGCACATCAGAGCATGTACAGAATGCATGTGTGCGTGCTTATGTATATGTATTTCAAAAGAAGCAGCAACATCCAGAATATATTCACCAGATAGCACCAGCTGGCATTTGTTCTCTCTTTATAAGGGCAAAAAAGCAGGACATTGGAGAATGATCATGCATAGCTTTTTTTAAGTAAAGGAAATCAAAAAAAAAAAATGCAGACATGAGCTACTTATTGAGAATGATGATAAATAATGAATTCAGTAAAGTACAAAGCATGTTAAAGGAGCTTGGTAGTAATACAACAGCAACAATGCCCGAAATCTGTAACAAGAGCTATTTCATGAGGTGCATGCGATGAAGGTTAAGTATTTCATGAGGTGCATGCGATGAAGGTTAAGTGTTTGACAGTAAGGATTTCTTGTCTTCAACATGTATGCAGGGAACCTGACCAAGTGGCTGGCTAGATCAACAAAGAAGGCCAGATGGAATTTGGTAGAAGAATTTGTGCATACACAAACACGCATGCATGCACATGCAGACACAAAGAACCCGCTCAAGCATGAATGCATGACAAGACCGCACAAATTAATTAGAATGTTACCTGCTTGCCCACATAGGCATCTAAAAGAAAGCTCATGAAGAGCATAGTCAAAATTAAAGGAGATGTCAATGTTATGCTTAATAAATCTTGTAAACCCTCTCCCAAGTCATTTAATGCGTTTAATATCCTAATATGATTTCCATTGTTATGATGTAGAGAACTGCCAAGATTTTAAAAGCATTATTCTGATCATTTCTGTAGACAGTATTGACACTTCCACAAGTGTCAAAATCAGAGTTTTTCTTCTAAAAAATCATGCCACAAATAGCAGCAACAAGGCAAGAACCATTCCCCTCTCATGCTGGTTGTATTATTAAAGTCTACTTATAGGTTAACATCAAAGAAAAGTGCTGGACCATAGCATCAACCACTCTTATGAATAAATTAATTTGCATACCATAAAATTTATTACAAGATTTCTGCAAAATATAAGCAATAACTTTCCCTTGATGAAATTGTTCATGATGGTTATTCTCAGAGGAAATAAAAGAGCTAGATCACCCAGTGAATATTATCCTTCTTATGCTTTTATCCACACAAAATGCAATTATTTCGTCCTGAAGTGCATATTACTATAATAGCATTGATCCCACAATTATGAAATTGTTATGAGCACTTCAAACTGAGTTAAAGCCAGATGGATGATATTTTTCCACCTAAGCAATTTTGTAAACTTCTGTTGATTAAGTTTTTTCAAAAAAAGTAAAAGCAGACAAGAATTAGATGCTAGTTACCTAATCAAGCACAGGTTAATGAGACTCATATCACAATGTCCAGGTTACTATTTTCCTTGAGCACTAACTATACTCAAGGTTAGATTTGGCTACTCTTTGCACCCTGAAATCTATATGATGAAATGGCTTGTCAGCCTCTCAAAATTATCCAAAACTTCTAGCTCTTCTTAACAACATCACCAAACTGCAAGCAGCCAATCCTCCCTGTATTTATAGGTGGAAATGGTTCTTAAAGTTAGGATAGAGTACGTACTGGAGAAGTGATTGGGGAAGTTTAACAGGAAGAAGACACGGACATAATGATAACTCCTCAACATATGCAGATAGATAATGATTTGTTGTTAACAATTACCAACTAAATAATATAAAAATTTACTGAAATGTGACAAATCATTATCATATGACAGGATATAATTTATAAAAATGAAATGATGTTCTTCATGCTACCAAAAATTTGCAGAGAACAGTCTGTAATGTAAATTTCCAAAGTAAAGAAAAAGGCCTGTGAAGTTTGCTACCAAAAGGCTGCAAAAGATGTTGCGGAACTGCTGCAACTGGAACACCCCAGAAATGCCAAATAAGTCCAGCATATAATATTACCTACCAGAACCAACGAGTGAAACAATCTTTCAATCCTCAACAACCAAGAAAGCACAGAAACAATTACATGCATCAAAATGTACCTTAAGAAACAGCAGGGCTCTTGCAAACATATCATATGACCACTCCTTCTCCTTGCTGTACTCCTCATGTCCTGTACTTGACTAAGAGTAGTCATTCTCTACTTAAACAATTAGAATAACGAAATGGAGGCAGAGAATATGATTTCTAACATATAGAAATGTCGTCATGAAATGACAGGACTTTTTTGACTCGAATTGAAGGATTCTTGGCATATTAATTAAAGGAGGGGGGAGAAGGGGAAGGGGGGCAGTGCTGAAAATTTATCAAAGAAGATGCTATGTTATCACCATTAAATGCCCGCAAAAGTAACATTGTACTTGATAAGAAAATTATAAAGGAGAAAGAGAGAATTTCCAAAAGGATGGAACAGGACGTAACCACAAAATGTAAGGTTAATGCTCAACAGATAAGTGTACTTAAAATCACCATTCACAATATGTTATACATGACCTGGCTGCTTAAATGTTCACTCATTCTTTAATGTGCAGGCCTCCATTTAATTTGATACTTTGTTAACTATAAGACCTGGGAAATGAGCAAGTAGTCCCTCAGAAGTCAGAACTCTGACACAAAAAGGAAACAGATTTCAAAGGGAGATACCAAATCAATCTTTACCGAATCAATATGCAGTGGCATTCATCTCAATTTAGGTGTATCTTCCTGCAAAGGAATTCTTCCAACCAATCAACATTGACGAACTCTTTGAAGAACTGATCATCCGCTTAATGACTCCATATGATGTCAAGGATTTGTCTTCAAACAAGTACACATTTTATTTACTCTGGAACTTCTGGAAAGATCACTCTTGCATAGAGCCTCAATCTCTTACCTAAATAAAAAATGTACCGAAACACATCTAACTGCTGTAGTGAACAGAAAGAAGAATACTGGTTGGTTTTTTTCACCCTTACGTAGCATGTAGAAGGATGTAAAAACAACTTTTGACAGAACATATTATTACACCCCAAGGATCTAAAAGTTACATGCAATATAAACCAGAGCAATATATAGTCAGAATTAATGGAGATGTCAAATTGTTTTCCATGCCATTTCCCATTCCGTGATGCCTCCCACATGTTTTGATTTGTTGATTTTTGAAAAACCAAAACAACTTTGTTTCTGCTACATGTTTCGTAAGAGACAAATCATAAGAAAGGCACTGCCAAACTGCCATGTCCAATAATCACAAAAAACCGCATAAAATTAGTAGTTATAAGTCTAGACATGTAAAAAGAAGAAGAAATGTAACAAGAAACAGATGCATCTTCATTTCATAGCCATATTACTTATTATAACTAATTAACTAAACATTTATTGTTTAAATTGTCTAGTCACAATTCATAATTCTAAAAAGATAAACAAATAATGAGCTAACTAAAGCCACATGGTGCATGCACTACCAGAATAAACTACAAAGATGCATTTAAGTATTCATGTTATAGTGGACCTATGCAGAATTAAGGACTCTTGATATGTTACCATCATTGAATTATTATTCTTGACTGTTAACAAAGTCGCTTTTGTTTGCATTAGAGAATATAACAATCATATAAAAAAATCTTTAAAACCCAAATTAGACCTATCGCATTTACATAGTCAGAAGATTTTGAACATAATTGCATGATTGTCTCAATATTACTACAGTTAAAGACAATAACGGCAACATCTTACCCAAAAGGTCGAAATAGTCCAAAAATGGACCCGCAAAGAATTTCTCAGCATGCCAACACCTACTAACAATGTGATGCATGCCAACCGTAACAATGATAGTCCCTAATGTAAGTTGAGCTTCATAACAGCTATGTGATTTTTCATTGAATGAGAAGAAGTATGCCCCTTCCAAGTGCACAAAGTCGAAGATTGAACCATACAGTGTACAACTTTCAAAATAATTCAGCAAATTATATAATTACTTCATTATGACTTCATAATTCTACCCACAACAACTTTTTCTTTATCCGAACTGATCAACCATTTAAAAAACAACAAAGTTCTAATTCACATACTTTTAGATAGCTCCTTCTCTTTAGCTGCAGCCGCTCGTTTAAGTTTTACAACCTGAGCAAATGTGGAGGGCCTGCAAATCACAAACAAAACCACTGGAATGCATCTCCTCGCATATGCGATGCATGCTTAATAAAGCTTGATGAAAAATGCATGAAAATGAATGCTCATTGTCTAATTCGACATCTAAGATGTATAGAGAGGTGAGTAAAAGAAGGATTGTAATCAAACTTTATGCTTGCTAACCTCATAAAGTGTAAAACAAGGACATCTTTTAGAGAGATTGAATCACCTACATTGATAATTTGCCTGCCTCTTTTAAAAGTTGCTCGATTTCTTGTCGCAGTTGAAATTCTTCATTGCTTCTTAATCCTCTCTGGAAAGAAAATCACAAGACTTTTAATAGGGAAATACTCAACAAAAACTCACTCAGAAAGGGGTCAACTTAACAGTATCAAGATTTGAATATATCCTCACACAATTAGAAATGAAAATGACATAAGTTCTTCAAAATTGAAATTACCGTACGAGATAGGGGAGATATATTTCTTGTATTGAGTAACAACATCTGACACTTATAGAGGCATATATAATGAAAGAAAGGGCTTGGGAGAAGGAAATATTAAAATATCTGCAGAAAAAAAGAAAAAGAAAGAAAAAACTCTACTGACAGATTTTTAAAAAACATATGAGATGCTTCAAACAACCAACTGCAAGCAACAAAGGCTGCAAATTAGCATAATAAATGCTGGTCTCAAATTCATGTTGCACCAATCAAAAAAAGATAGAACAATCAATAAAAAGATGGATTTGTGTACTAATTTATTTGAAAAATGTCTGCACTATTAGAGTGTTTGGCCTGTAGGGATGATAGCTGGGACTCGAGATCAAATATGGAATTAAGTTTCTTGTTTGTGTTTCTCTGTTAGCCAAACAAATTGAATTCATGGCTATAATTTGTAAACCCCTGAAAAAGACCCAGGAGAATAAGAAGATCATGCTCATTGCATATTTAAAACTATAAGAGAGACTCCTATTTGTTTCAAATTACTAACAAATAGTTAGGAAGATTTAAATAAACTTGGATGGAAGTTTTTTGTTCTAAGGGATGCAAGGAGCTTCTTCCTTGCATAAATGGAGCTTAGGAATTTGTAAAGTAAAACTAAATGTCTGGGATGAAGCTGGTTCTTTATGGTATGGCTAGCCCATATGCTCCTAATTTACAGTGAAAAATAGATAAAATCACTTATATTAATTTGAGATAGTAAAATATGATGATACCTGGAAGAATAACAACTCAACAACACCATTATCTTATTAGATTAAACATTTACTAGTACACCTTTCACTCTAAAAAGAAGAAGAAGAAGAAGATTGAAGAGTCTAGCATTTCAGATAGCAATTGCTCTCTTACTTGCACGTCAATTAGTGAAGACATTAAAATTTTAAAGATATCCCCTATCCCCGATAATATGCTGAAAATCTAAGACCTCAAATATCTCAGAGGAGGTTTCCTTTTCTAGTGATGACTAATAACACCATGCGAACACATCAATATGCCACCCAAACATCGAGTCGCTACCAGAAAAGTACCTTGGAAATAATTTTCCTGACAAAATTTTATTGTTATTTCAACTTATCAGTGTGACACAGACAACAAACAAATTCCTCGATTAGTGATTCCAGCCTTTCCATTAAGATGCCATGCCACAAACCTGTAGTCAACAAGAATTTTTTTTGACTGAGCAATCCAATCCAGCATAGATACAATTAAGCTCAACATTCCCAGTTTTAATTGTTATATGCACCACTAACGTGCCTAAATCCTTATATAAGCGACTTTACGCACCTGCAAGGTTGCAACTAGATTTAGAAGCCAAAAGACTACACGTTTTATCACGGCTTCACGCTAAAATTCCATAAAATGGATCAAATTACAAGGTATTAGGCTTTTTTTAATAGGGACAACAAGAGAAGCCATTCCAAGAACCCGGTCTCCAGATCTAACGCTAGCATGGAAGGAAAAAAAAAACGACGAGACTCCACTAAAAGCATCAAATTAAGCTCCTGGGGATCCAACTTTCCCTTGTAAAGAGTGGAGGCAACGCGGTAATTGACGGAGTAGAACAATTCGACGCGAAGAGAGAGAAAGATCCGACAGGAACTCGTCGAAGCGTAGGGGATCCGATTACCTTTCTGAGGAACTCAACGAATCCATCGAGGAGTTGCAGAAGAACGACGAGGAGGAGGATGGAAAGAGGGGAGAGAGGGTCGCCGTCGCCGGGGGTTCCGCCGCCCATCGTCGTAGCCGCGGGGGAGAGGATCCGTTATCTGGTCGACAGGAGCGGAGCCTCCGGTTCATACCCTCACGGCGGCTCGTTGGGTGGATGGACGGCGGATCAGAGGAAAGTAGAAAAAGGCCGGATAGCCGGTCTAACGGTTTTCAAATTACTCTGCTGCTTCTGACCCGGTAGGGAAGCGGTTTATTTTGCTTCCCCGTGAAACATCCCGGTCCAAAACTCTAGTGCGCAGTGACTTTGCTCAAGGCGGTTTATTTTGCTTCCCCGTAAAACATCCCGGTCCAAAACTCTTTAATGCTGAAGAGATTTTTTGAAAAAAAATAAAAATAGAGTGATTTCCGCCTCATGAGAAAGTAAATTTTCCATGTTTCTCATGAAAAAGACTTTCCCATTAAATATGGGAATCTTATTCTCATGGGAATACAACTTTTCCTTCTCTCTCCTTTAAAAATTTCAACCAAACAAGAGGCATCTCATTACTTTTCCGTTGATCATACTTTCCTCCCTTCTTTTCCTGCGAACCAAATGAGCCCAAATGTAACAAAATTTTTGCTTCTTTCTTAGCTAAAGAAGCTTGTTGAGCCCTACTAATTTATGAGTCAGTTTAATGGAGGTCAAGCCTGCCTTGTCTCGTGATTGAATGAGCTCAATTTAGCTTATTATTGAACCGGGTCTACAGCATCCATGAACAGCTATGTCCATTTATGGTCCTATCTTTTGCCTGTATAGCAAAACCTCATGCCTGAATTTTGATATTTGAGCTTGATATATTAAATTTTCTTTCGTAGTGAAATGGACTGCTTCAAGAAGTATTCATTTTTCTTAGAGAGGTTATTGGTCATAGCTTTATCTACTACATTTGCAAGGTTTTATCCATGAATTGATCAAGGCTTGAATAGTGCAAGCTTAACTGCATATTAGCATGGCAATGTTCATCTTTGCATTATTGTATAATTGTCACATTTCGAGCATCTTTAATGCTCTCCCATTTCAGATGTAATTTCAATCCATGGTTCCTTTTTGAGCATTACTAAGTAGATCCCTATATTGTCTGGTTCCTTAGGTAACTCCCTAACAATTCATGTCTCACATATTGGAGATTGGCCTGGTGTCTATAAATGATAAGAACACGTATTGGAACTATGTTATCATTGGTTCCCTGTAGTAGGTCTTCAAAATGGGAATTTTAGCTCTGGTCCATTTTAATGTTTGCTCAAGGTAGAAGCGATAGAATCATGTTTCTTTTGGATTCACCTTCTCTCAACTAAATGAATGATGGTTCCACCCAAACTTCTTCAATTGTCCATGGTCTAATGGTTCCACCCAAACCTCTTCAGTTGCCCACATATGCGTCAAGCTCAGACGCAAGATGCGGCGGTCTACCCTCTCTTTTTCTCTCTATGAAGCTCAATAAAAATCAACGTATGGGTGAGACTTGAATCTAATTCCCCGTGGCTTTACTAATTCAACTAGTTGGTATCTTTCAATCTACTTATCATTTTATGAACTAAAATATCTCTAATCCATTAGACGACGGGCTCATGCTTTCTTGCATGGATTTTCTTAATATCGCATAAAACATGTGTCATTTTACACCCAATTATCGCAAGTAAAAACATATTCTAGATATATACAAATCATTGCAAATAATAATTAAGCTGATAATTAAATTTTATAAAAGAAAAAAAAAGAGACTTAAAGGCTCTAGCATTCATCCCCTTTATGAGTCTTGATCTATCACTTAGCTCGTATTTTTGTCTCCATAATCTTTGCATCCCATATTTGCTATGTCCTCTATCTCTTTGTTATTGGCTCCATTTATATTCGGCATCAATCTTGCTTAACCTCGGTGGAGGGTTTGGAGGAAGAAGCTAAGGATAAACAGCTCAGCAATCCAGCAAAAAGTAAATAAAATTGTATTTTGATTCAAGCTAACTAGAATTGAAGTAGGGTTAGCATAGAAATAATAATTTAATTTGATCATATTTGAATACCTCGAAAGAAACCTATCAACTCCACTAAACTTGCTAGTGAAATTTCAATTATATGCTTGTAAAATTGCTGGCCTCTTTGCACATATAGCATGGTGCTTTAGAAGTTTAAGTCTGATCACTCTTCAATACCAAGGAGTAAAATCTTCATCCGTCGCCGACTGTCATATAGTTTTCAAATCGACCAACATTTAGCAACCATAATTTTTCTTATTAATTAAACATGTGTTATTGTTGTTATTGTTAGCCTCGTCTTTCTTCCCTAACTCACACACACACAATTTTTTGTTTCAACACCACGGTGCACCACGGTGCAAAGCTTCTATCCATGCATGAAGATACAATAGGATAGAATAGGCAAAGATGCCAATACTTATTGCATATCAAGTAGTATGAATGTGGCCCAACTTCTTTCCAATTAGAATGTACTAAAAAATAGAAGGAAATCAGGTAATATATAATTGCATTATTTTTTTAGAAATGTAGATTGCTCGGGTTAAAATATTGATCAAATCTCAACCAAATCGATAGGCCACCCTCTCTCTCTCTCTATATATATAATATTCAATAAGAGGGATGGATCATACATAAGGTATGAATATATCTAACAAAATCAAAAAATAAAATATATGAAAAAGGACTGAAACAGCTGATAATTTGATCCACAGAGGGCACCTCATATTCAAATCCTAGCAACAAAACTGACCACATTCTTAGACCAGGATCAGCTAAACTGGACCCAGATGGCACCACGTCCCCCCTTACATCTATCAGGACCACCGAAAGGTACCCAGTACCCACTTGGTGAGCCACAGTAATTCCCATCACCCGCCGCCCATCCGATGCTCCCTTCCCAATAATGCTACGAATCAACCGCCAGAATCAGGAGTTATAGACGCCGACAATTTAGTAACCTTAGCCAATATTAGGGCTAATTTGATGCGCCAGAAACAGCCACGTGGTGACCATCTAGCGGGGACCAAGGTGGTCTGGGCCCCACCTCGTTCCAGGACCGCAAGAGCGAGGGCCAGGCCAGGGGCGAGAAGGAAGCACAGAGGGAAACACGTAAAAGGAAAAAAGAGAGACGGGGTGAATCGGAGACGATCACGCGGATCGATGACGTGGCTGACAAATTCAAATCCCGCCCAAATTCCCAATTTGTTTCGCCCTTCGTCCAATGGGTTTTAATTTCCCCCCACGCCCCCCCAACCTCCGCCCGCGCCACCCCCCCCCCCCCTTCCCTTCTTATCCCCCTGCTTCGCACGCCCCACGATTTCTCAACACACCCCGTCTCCACTTACAGCGACCCCTCTGTCTCCTCGCCCTTTCCCTTTCTGCCCTCGCTCGACGAAACCCTAACCCTAAGGTAAACGCCGCCTTTCCGATCGAGTTACGGCGATTTTCGTTGATTTTCAGCGTTTTTTCAGACGATTTCTCACGGATCTGATCGAATTTCATGCAGATTTCGACATGAAAGGAGGGAAGTCGAAGGCCGACACGTCGAAGAAGGCCGATGCCAAGTTCGTTTCTCTTCCCCTTCCATATTGTCTGCTAGGTTTTTCGATCTAGAGTTTGGAGGTCTGAGATGCGTTTTTGTTTAATTTTTGGTGAGTAGGCTCTCGACGAAGAGGAAGGGGGTGGAGAAGGCTACGAAAACGGCGAAGAAGGTGAAGGCCGGCAAGGACCCGAACAAGCCGAAGAGGCCGCCCAGCGCCTTCTTTGTCTTCATGTGAGCTTCGATTTATTGTTTCTCTTTGCCTTTTTTTCCAGGTCTTGATATATTTCTCCAAGGAATTTCTCTTCTGATACTTTCTCTTCTGGTTTTTGACGACAGGGAGGAGTTCAGGAAGCAGTTCAAGGAGAAGAACCCGAATAACAAGCTAGTCTCCGTGGTAAGTATCAAATATGCTGTCTTTATCCTCGTTCTCCATACATCTCTCCGCATCATAACATCAATTTTTGTCTAATTTTGTTCGATTTCGAAATAAAATAGGTCGGCAAAGCCGGAGGTGATAAGTGGAAATCCCTGTCTGAAGCTGTGAGTGTTCTGCCCCAATTCCATCCCGATCGATCTTGCAAAACTAGATTAGTTGTTTTTTTCTGCTAAATTTTCTAATAAAATTTATTTTGTTGGATTTATTTCTAACTCCAGGAGAAGGCTCCCTACGTGGCCAGGGCGAACAAGCTGAAGTCAGAGTACACGAAGAACATTGCCGCGTACAATAACAAAATGGTTGATATATACATCCGCACGATTAATTTATTGCAGTAAAATTCTTGATTTTGTTTGGTTTTCCCTAAAATTAATTTTTTGGTTAATTTGTTTCTTTCTTGTGAAATAGTCCGAGGGACCACACAATAGGGCTGACGAGGAAGAAGAATCCGACAAGTCCAAGTCCGAGGTGAACGATGAGGACGAAGAAGGGAGCGAAGAGGTGGGTTATTTATTTATTTATCTCTTCCGTTGCTAGGTTTCAATCAATTAATCCATGTTTTAATTTTCTTTCCCTCTAACTTATATCCTTTTTTCGGGGCACAGGAAGAGGAGGAAGAGGAGTAGATCAATGGGAGGACGATAGTGGAAGGAGAAGCAAAAGACGGCGTATCAAAAGTTTCTCTTCTGTTTACCCCCTTTTCCCATCTTTAGTTTCTCCCTTTTTTAACTCATTAGTAAAAGATCTGGAGGTAGAAACTAGAGTTCTACTCTTTGAAAAAGATCTAGAAGTAGAAATCAAAATTCGACTCGTTACTTTGGGGAATCATGCCCTTTTGTGAGAGTTGCGGCTGGACGCAGGACGGCTGCGTCTCTGCCGTCCATCACCACCTTGTACTTACTCGTCTAACTGGAGCTGATTTTGATGCACTATTTGGTTCTATGCGCCCCTTTTGATATTTGTGGTTAATTCATATCTGGGTTTAAATTTTGTGTATTGAGTTTTATTTGGATAATCTGCTTTGCTTAGGTGAAAATGGCTTTCTACTTGTTAGTAATTAAGCGACATGGGTGGGAAAATGCCTATAATTCCCTGCTTATTCCATCGATTCTGTTGGTTTAGGAGCTCTGCTGTGTTTCCTGTGATCGTTTCAAAGGCAATGTGGTTCTTCTCTTTATCGGAAAGGATGCTGTGAAGTGTTGGTTACTCTTATTTTACAAGCTACATTGTCCTAACCAGTAAAAACAATGTTCTCCTTGGCTTTTAAATGTGGCTTTGCAACTTCAGTGGTTGCTATCTGGCTATTGGCTTGCTAATTATATGTTGGTGCCTATGGCTATTGGTTGAATTCCCCTAAATTGGTTATGCAACGTGGTATTTTTCTCTTTCCTTGAAGTAAGAAGTGGTTTTCTGAACTTCGATTTGCTGTTTTTGTTTGCTAGCTAAATTTTCCAACTCTTATTTTTATTGGATGCGACCTCTGCAACGGCCTCAACTCACGAGCCGTCAGACTTGCAGATATCTTTTTAAGGAAAAATTCTGATTTGATACTCTTTGTCGCATTGTGTACCTGTTAACTCTATTTCAACGCACATGACGGCGTTGCGTGAATTCCCTCGTTGTACTCGTTTGGTCGTTAAAGGCCATATCGACCCGGCATGGTGGTGAGAAGCCAAGTGTTTGATTTGTTTACGTGGCTTTTCTTCTTTTGCCTGTTTTCCGGATATGTGGAGGGATGGGGAAAAGAGCAATTGGTTGCTCTACACGGGGTTATTGGCTATATTGGAGGGTTTCTTTACCGGACTTGGAGACAAGGGGTTGTTTTGACTCTCGGTATGCCCTAGTTTCTCTTCTGTTTTGTTTGTCAAATCAAGCATTCATTTTAGTGGTAAACATCATTATTTGCTTTCAAGGTGCATGGTAATTCTTCTTGATCACCAGTTTTTGCTCATGGTGGTAAATGAGGGAAGGTGCTCAGGGCTTTGATTGCTTGTGTTTGTGTTTGACAACAGGCTCAAATTCTTTACCTTGTACATGGGGCCATTGTCTATTCTGTATTCTTTTTAGCTGATTGCCATCTTTATTGTGTTTCCAGGGTTTACATGTTGTCAATGTTTTGTAAGTTGTTTTCTTGCCCCGTGTTGGGTGAATAGGTTTCAGTCTTTGGCTCCTCTGTTAGCATTTCCTTTTTTTTAGGAGCTGCTTTGGCGTTTCAGTCCTTGAATCTGTCATTTAGATGATAGAAAGGCATTTTTGTCAACTGTTGAATTCTTTTGATTGCTTAGTCATCAGTCTATAGATAGGCAAAGAAAATGCATTAGGAGTTCTAACTTCAGTTAAAGCTGGCAAATATCATGGCTGGAGCACTTGGCTGTAAATCCATAAGTTAATTGAAGAATCTTGGGGACTCAGTTGTATGAGTGCTAAATGGTAATGAAACTCATATCAGGTCCAGCCATGCATATATTACTGTTGATAAGTTTATTCTGTTATAAGTTATAAACCTTGCTTGAAGGATCAATAAGATAAAAAGGTCAGTAGTGATTATTTTTAAATGTAATCGGGAATGAATTAGTTATATAGGATTTTACACTATCAAGCTTTTTATTGAATCACAAAATGGAGGTCACCATACGTAGTTGTGGCACTTTGTTCTTGTATATAGTGGGTGATGATATCTCTAGCGTTATTCTCAACTTATAAAAAACTTGTAATGTGTTGGCAATTTGATCCAGTGTCTTGTAAAACAACCTTTTGAGTTATAAGTAAGATCACCAATATAGTCTCTGACTCAAATACTGCTCTCTCTTTATGAATTGTGTGATAAGGCATCTAAATATGATTTCACCATGATGTCAATGAACTCAACATCAGTAGTTCCAGGAAAGCTATTCTTAATATGATTTTCTGATACATCTTTTTGAAAATGTTGTGATCATTAGGAAGACGTGTAACGTGTTAACGGTGACAGCAGAACTCCTTAGTTGGCTTGAATGTCCCTTTTTTTTTTGAGATGAATTTTCGGATATTTAAGATTTTTTCTGAGAAACATCTCTGAGGATAAATTAGGCTAACATAAATGTTACACTTTGAACTTAAAATGATTTTGGGGGCTTGAAGTTAATTTGCAACAGTTTTGTTGAGGATGGTCAGCATGGTAATGAAAGAAACCTTAGTTTTAGTTCTGCTATGCGGACATGCTCCACAACTTCTTGAGACAGGTTTGGAATTTCTCCAACATGGTGTATTTCTCCTTTAGAATTCTTGGTATGTCTTGGAAAGGATCAGATGCCAGCTTTTTCAGAGGATGATGATCAAGGCGTGGGATACAACTTGGGGTGTTTCTGCAGTCAAATTATCATCTCGTCTCGTATAAAGCTTCATATGACAGGGCAGATAGAACTGAACAACTGACAGCAGTCTGTTCACCGTTCTCCTTTATGTTGTGGAATTCTTGATTTTAAGCTTTTTACAGCAAGCACTTGAACATGTGCAGTCTCTCATTAGTGAAGCCTTTTTATCAAATAGGTTGTGGGTTCAGAGAACTATCTGCTATTTGTTAGAAGCGTAATATGGCTTCTTTGTTGATCGGACGACATTGTTGTTACTTGTTAGACTCTCACTGCACTAAACGGTAACGATAGAATTGAAAACCAAAGGTAAAAGTGGATATTCGCTGTGCCCTCGGTGAGCTTGTTCAATCATCCATTTCTATTTTTCCTTATAGTACACCTTCAGGGAGCATTTCTAATCACTCGTTTCAATTTTGACATCATAGTATAGGTTGAGAAATGAAAGAATCCACTCGATCAAACCACTTATTTGTTTATTTTGTTATATTATGTCAGTAATTTGAAACTCTGGAACCCTTGTGTAAAGGACTCCTCACCTAGACAAGCGAACTCCACCATTGCTCAAAGATATAGATGTGTTTTTGTATTGGTCTTTTTGTCTTGCTCTCAAGTTATAAAGACATAAATATGTAGACCAGGTAATATATAATTAATATCCGATATGGAGATTTGCGTTGTTTAGTCAGGAATAAACGGAAAAAAAAAACAGATGGTTTGGCTTGCACCACATAGGAATTGCTCCTGCCAGAAGCCATATTACTTATAAGTATCCGGCAGAAAGCACTTAACAAATATTTATTGAGTGACGAGAGGAATGGAAGTTGGAAGCCCATAGTCTTCAACAAAGACCGAGATCTGCTTCCCATGAGGGTCTTGTGTGGTGTCCTGCTGAGTGCTTCAGCAAGAAGCTTGTGCATTTTTCCTATCAAAAATCTCTACTGAACAGACCCCTAATTGAGGCCTTGCTTATCATCCCAGAAAATGCTATCTATCAAAAATCTCTTTGGGTACGCTATATTGCTTTGTAATATAACCCTTCGGTAGAATGCTTTCTGCCTATCTATTTAATTAGCACGCTGTCTTTTTCGTAAAACTTTGGCAATCAAAAGAGAGTTCTATGCTTACATTCCTGTCTGTTGTTGCCTTTCTTCAATTCATGTACTTCAATGAGCCTGCATCATAATCATTTACGAGGTTTTGAAATTTCCTGTTAAAAGCACTGGCACCTGCTTAGTTATTTAACGAATAATTATCCTGCTGCCTTCCCCCGTTAGGATCAGTTATCAACTCATCCTGACTGCAGGTAATCTTTCTTAAGTTTATATTCATAGTTGGTGTCAAAAAGTCTAACCATAACCATCAAACCTTTTCCGTACTATTTTGGTTGGCTTTGTTAATCCTCATTTGGTAATCATTCCTTTCTCGAGCTACCTTTAATATTAGATTTCTATTAATTTGTGTAATTTTTTTTTTGACCTGTGGCATTATTTATCTTTCTTTTTAAACTGGTCAGCTTATTCTTGAACTCAGCTAAAGGCTATCTTACAATTGCATTGGTCTCTCAGCTTGCTCTCGAGCTTGGCCTAGTGCTGAAAAATATCAAGTAGACATGGTATTTTTGCAGACAAGTTCTGGAAGCTGTTAGGAGTGGTTTCTCTGTATTGATATATTTATAAATCTTGTTGTAGCAGGCGTTTCTTTTCTTATCTTTTCTTTTCCTTTTGTTTTTTTGGATCAATACCCAGAATTTGAACCCTTGGCGAGCTGCTAGCTAAGAAGTCCGAACCAACTGATAGCAGTTGTTGGCAGAGAGTGGCCTTTTCACCCTCTGCGAAGTGCATTAATTGAAACTATATCATTCATGTTACATGATGTTTATTCACACAAGTTACTATATCTTCTGAAGTTAGAAGCTGGGCTATAGACCTTGCTGAAAGCTTAAGTGATCTCCTACACATTCAGCATTTATGCATAACACCACTGCAAGTCTTGCAAATTTAGTCTCATTGAAAGCAAATCACCTGCACACACGGGTAGCCTTTGCACAATACCTTGTGCATTTTAGTTTATTTGGAATGAATATGAGTGAACATGCACAATGATGATGAAATTGCATCCTCCAAGCCTCAGTTGTCGGTTTTCTTTCCCTCTTCCTTTTATCCGACTCTAATCCCTTCTCTTAAATTCCAACTGCTATATCATGCAGTCTCTCTTCATGTAAATGTGCTGGCGGAATGCTTTGTGAAGTGTACTATAGCCTTAATATACCTCAATCAGCATTGTTTCTTTGGTAGTCTCACTTTAATTTGTGGCTACACTGTATGGATATTTCATATTATTTCTGAACTCTGAAAGTGCCTAGACTTTTGACATGCCTAGATACTCTTGGCAAGTTGGCGTCTTGAAAAGGAGTGTCCTAGCATTAGCTAAAGTTGTCTACACTTCGCAAAACTTTCTTGGATATCATAAGCAAGGGATGAACTATTTAGCATTTAACCTGGCCAAGAGTACAACAAATCCACATAACCTTAACTGTTTGGGTGCTTTTACCGAAACGGCACACCTTCGCCCCTCCTCCTAATATGATGACATAAAATTTGAGTTTTTAGCAACAAGGATCATTGATTGATCAACTCAATTTAAATTTCAATACACTGGTTCTGCTATGGTTTATGATGGGTGCTTCAGACCCCGATGAGCTTCGAAGCTGAACCCATGCTATATGGTGTCTTTGGATCACGCTCCATGCATGGCAGCTGCCGCGTCGGAATCGCGGGGAGTGAAGGGTAGTGTGAGGACGAGGCATGCATGTGGAAAGAGAGTCGATCGTGATGGAGCTGGGAGCGAGAGGAAGTATCGTTCTGATGATGGTTCCGTTGCGAAGACAAAGAAAGCATAGCACGTTTGGGACTGGGAGCAGACGTCGTGCACTTAGCTCCCACGCGAGGACGTGGGAAATGAGTTGAGCGGACGCCAGGCACTCAATCCCCACGCAAGGACGTGGGGAACGAGTTGATGTAGTGACGGGTCAGCCTTTTTTTTTTTTGGTCAAAGCGGTATTTCATTTCAAGTACCTCTAACGTGAATACAACCTGACATATCAAAGGAAACTAAACAAAATAAGGAGTGTGGGATGCACTCTAAGCTAGTCCAGAGAAACTCCCCAGAGTGCCGAGCAACATAGGAGGCGACCCAGTCTGCTGCACTGTTCGCCTCCCAATATACATGAGATATCTGACAGAAGGTCAGCTCCCGCACCAATCTATGCGTATCCCGTATCAGGGGGTGGCCATCCCCATATGTATCAACACCTCATATCCAATCAATCACCGTGGAGGAGTCACCCTCGAGGCAGAGGCAATCGGCCCCCAACACCCGTCTCGCGTACAAAATGCCCTCCCAGGCTGCCCGCACCTCCGCTCCCACGACAGTCGTACCCGGTGTACTCCGTCCTCCAGCAGCTACAAGACTGCCTACATGATCCCTGATCACAAAGCCCACGCCCCCCGAGGCGCCATCCTCTGCCATGCCACCATCGAAATTCACCTTAAGATAACCAGGGGTTGGGGGTACCCAAGAAAAACATCGAAACCTGGACGCTGAGACAGCAATACAGGTACCCCAGATATCCCTGGCCCTCTCGGGTGGATACGATGAGGCCATCATAGATGCCTCCGCCGCCTGCCGTAGGGCTCTCTCAATCACAACTCGAGGAAAGGATCGCCCGCCCTCGAACACGCGATCGTTCCTATCCAACCAAATATGATAGGCTAAGTAAGCCACTATAGTACCTGTCTCAGCAGAACTCGGCTTCCGCGTAGACTCACGCAGGTACCGAAGCATATCCTCCAACGTCTCCCACAGCGGAGGAAGCAACGCAGATGCACGTCTCCAACACTGCAGAGCAATAGGGCATCGAAGCAGTACATGGCTAATAGTCTCCTCAGCATCCAGGCACCTCTCGCAAAGTAGATCCAACCTCATCCCCCGCCTAGCCAACACACTCCTGGTCGGAAGGCAGCCCCAGGCCACCTTCCAAAGAAAGAGCGCCACTCTGGGGTGCACCCTCATCCTCCATATCCAGCCACCGTCAATCCGCCTATCGGGCTCCCTACTGGCCCAAGCGTGGACACCCCTGGTCCGTACCCTCGCCCGACCTGACGGCAACCATACCAATCTATCTGGCTCCTCTCGGGTCGGTATCGGTAAAGCCAAAATCCTCTCCACCAACTGCTCCCCAAAGGCCTCACGTATCAGATCCACATCCCATCTCCCCTCCCCTGGGATAAGCAAGTCACAGACCCTATGCCCCGACAGTCTGCCCGAGTCCACCATGGTCGGAAGTCTACTAAACGGTAGATCAGTCGTCCAGCTATCTTCGAGAACATCCACCGACCGTCCATCCCCTATGGCCCACCGGATCGCCGGAAGTACCAATGGAGCTCTAGCACAAATCTCCTTCCAGATAGGAGAATGGAGCCGCCCAGCCCTAACACCAACCGTCAGTGCACCATACTTAGCCCTCATCAGGGAGGACCATAAGCTCTCGGACTCCAACATGAAACTGGCTGCCAGCTGCATAACAGACGCCTCCCGTCTCGCCACCAACGAAGGCACCCCCAAACCACCGTGCCGAAATGGCTGACATACCACCTCCCATGCCACCAGGTGGATTCCACCCCTCCCCCAGATGAAATTCCTGATGAGCTGCTCAACTAACCTCAGGGAAGATAAAGGAATAACAGTGTTGGACACAAGATATGTCGGAATAGAACTAAGTACTGACCGAGCCAATGTGACTCTGCCCATCATGGATAGTGTGTGCATCTGCCACCCCTCAATCCTGCGTCTGATGCTGAGCTCAAGGGGAGACAAGTCTCCTCGCCTCAGTCGTCGTCCAAGTATCGGCACCCCTAGATATGTCAAAGCACTCTCCTGCTCTCCTACTCCCAGAGTCTCCATGATAGCGGCCCTTGTCTGAGGTTTGGTCTTCGGGCTGAAGTGAATTGTCGATTTGGCCAAGTTGATTCGTTGGCCAGAAGCAGAACAGTAGACATGGAAAATCATTCTAATCACATGGGCCGCCTGCCTAGTCGCTCTGGTCAACAACAAGCAATCATCGGCAAATAGCAAGTGGGAAATCGGCAAAGCCCCCTGCACTGGCCTATACACCTCCAGAGTCTGTGAGCTCACTGCCTGGCGAAGAGCTCAGCCTTTCACAAGTCATCTTTTACAAGTCAGTTATCAAGGAGTTATCGTGGGAGGATAAATGGAAGGTTGGGTGAGTGAATATGGGAGGGAGATATTTTTTTTGTTCCAATGTATAGTGCTGCGCTCTCACCTAAAGAAGAGTTTTAGTCTACCAATTCTTTTCCTTTCTTCCGCTCGACTCCGTCTCTGGTTGAGACCTAATAGTTTATGTCATAAGTTTGTATCATTTGGAAGTGACACACTTTCGAATTTTTGGGGATTGAATTATCCCACAGGAAGATATCTGGTGTGTCTTTGGGAAATGCCGTTGAATGGATGCGAGGACATGTTCTATATATTTTCGTGGCTTAAGGGCAACTCAATTGTTCTAATTTATGATGGTTCATGATGTAACTTGTTGCTGCTTGATAACCACGAGATCTAAAGGTTATTAGTCTTTTGTGCACTTGCATCTTTTTTTTATTATTATTATTTTTCTTTTCTCCTTTTTCTTTTTTTTTTCTTCCTAGTGTTCACCTATTAATGGTTATCATTCATTTCCCTTTTGTCTCGCTTCCGTAGCATAGTGGTAGTGCGTTCGCTTCGTAAGCGAAAGGTCGCGAGTTCGATCCTCGCCGGGAGCTATTGAGTTTTATTAGTTTGAAAAAGGCAACCCTGAAACAGGGTGTTAGCTGTATTTTTTTTACCCTGCAATTCGCTAAGTTTTGTTTGTTTATTTAGTTTTGAGTTTTTTTTTTTTATAAATATCCTTATAAAAATTCAAATTTATGCAAATATTTTTTAAAATTTATATTTATTTTTGCACTTTTACAAAATACTGTTTTTGCATAAATAACCCTAATAAAATAGTTTTTCAATACCATTAATAAAAACTATATTAATTTTAATTAAAAACAAAATAGAATTCTGAAATTACTTTTTTTTTTGTCTTTCATCACAATCATCTTATAAATATTTTTTTGCACATCCACCCATTAAGGATGTTTCAGTCATTTTAATTTAAAACTGTTAACTTTTAACGACGTTAGATAGCTTGGATATATATACAAAAATAAGGATAAAAAATTAAAATAGCAAAATGAGTGTTTTACAAGGGTATATATAAAAATATCAATTGTGGAAGGATATTCATGCAAAATTTGATATTTAAGATAATATTTATGCAAAAAAAAAATCTATTATTTTTTTCAATATTGAGTTAGCTTGGTTTTCCTTCTTTCTTCTCCTTTTTCTTAACTTTTTATTTATTTATTCCCATATCCGTACTTCCACAACCAACCTGAGCCTGGTTAACTCGGTCTACACACATGCTTATTCTAAAACCAAGATGAGTTTAAACTGAGTCAACCTTCTCTTAGATTAACGCAACTAGGCTGCTTTATTTGGTAGCCAACATGAGATATGGGTGCAACTTGGTGACTTGGCCCAACACCAGCCTAAACCGACCAACAAGAGGCCCATATTGACCCAACCCAACCAAAAATAAAGGCAGGATCCACCCTCCTACTGGTTGACTACAAAATCTCCAAACCCAAAAACACAATTTTAATTGGCCCAAAAGCCTAAAATGTAATTTAGGTCTGATTTTGGATTGTCCCGTGCATCGAGAGCTTATTATAGAAGTTTTTGTAATGTGATTGTTGATATTATGTTGATATTCTTATGTACTATCATTTTCATCGTCATTACGTTGATAGGATTTTAGGAAAATAATAAGAAAGAGATAGAAAATTACTTTATTATTATTCATTTTGTGGATTGAGTTAAACTAATTTTATTAGTATTTTCCTTTTAATTTTATCGCTGGTGTATTTCATATATGACATGATTGTAAGTTGTTGCATTAGTGGTTAACTTTACCGTGGCAAGTCCAAATTTCTGCTTTGGATGGATGATGATAATTTTGATAATTTCAAAGTCTCCTCTTGTTTTTGGTGGGCATTTAACCTAATCCACACCCTTCCATGAAGGGTGCCTTGTCAACGAGCCAACCTAGCAATGTGGAGCTTTAGCTTAGATTTTAAGCTCACAACTTTAATTAGTAGGATCAGCTGGGAACGGTATGTTTCATTAAACTCGAGCCATATTTTAGCCAATATGTGTGCACCAGAGAGAGAACACATTTCAATCTCCATTGCTTATCCCTTTTCGAGAACTACGACAGAAAAAGTTGGGACAAATCCTGATCATTTCAACCCTACCACCCACTATCACTTGTCAAGCTAAATCACCAATTTTCAAGCATCGAATCCAACTGTCCTTTAGATATGTAACTAGTTGAACAGTCATAGTTTAGATAAAAAAAAATAGTAGGTAGACCAGATTTTTCGGGGATCCAAGATAAAGTAAATTTACTTAAAATAATTTTATTTTAGATTTATGGTGGATTTTTTTTTTTTTTTTTTTTGTGTGCGCATCGGCTGCTCATACTGCTCTAATATGAGTACAACCAGCTGCATCAGAAGCAAAAAGACAACACAAAGCAAATAGAAATGAGGACTGCTGAATCATGAGAAACTCTCCCGAATGGTGAGCAGCAAACGAGGCGACCCAGTTAGCAACTTGGTTCGTCTCTCGAAAGACATGCCTGACCTGAATAGCCCGGCACTTCCATAACATCCGTCGCATATCGCCCAGAAGCAGGTGCTCCACCTCCTCCCGCCTCTTCTCTCGAAGGCGCACGATCAACGAAGCTGAGTCTTCCTCCAAAATGATGCAACCAGCCTGCAGAACATGTCTCGCATAGGAAACTCATTTCCATACTACCCTGAGCTCTGTCCCAAAAGTCAAGGCTTCGAAGGAACGACACCCCTTCTTTCTTTCACTGCAAGCAGATTAGTACTATGGTCTCTGATAACAAAAGCTGCTCTCACCCAACCACCGCTGGGCAATCACCATGGTGGATCTTTAATAAATTTTTGCTGTTGCACCGCCACCTTGCGTTTAATTTCCACGGTACCCATGTTCGTTGGTAGACCTACCGCTTAAAGGTTCAAATCAAAGGGATCACTTTCAGCAGCGGGACCAGCCGAAAGAGGTGAAGGACTACAGTAATGGCAACAAAGGCTGGTCGGACGCAAATTTCAAAAAGGCGCACCCACCCACAAACACGTAACAAGTCAAGTGACATATGATGCCTTTTCTCTTGCCTCATGACTTAAAGTTCCCTCATCTTCTGGAAGAGAATAAAAGTCCAACGAACATGGTCAAGACTCAAGTCTACTATAGAGAAATCACAAGCATTAAAGACAGAAAAAGGGTGTGGAAATTGTAATCCCTTTCCCAAGCCAAACTAATGGAAACAGACAAATGCAGAAGTAACAACAAACTGCCCAATAAAAAAGAAATAACTACATACAAAAGCCATGCATCCAATTTATATATATAATTTTTGCATAAGTCCTCCATTACTATTATATATATATACATATTATAACAAAGTTCTACCTAAAACTATGAGATATGAGAGATATGATAGTAACTTGAAGAGGTGTAACAAATATATGTGTATATATATATATATCCGATAACTTAAAGAGGTGCAATAAAGATATGAGAGGTATGATAATAACTTGAAGAGGTGTAGCAAATATATGTATATATATATATATGCTTTACGATAACTTAAAGAGGTGCAATAAAGATATGAGAGGTATGATAGTAATGTCCAACATGAATCTCAAATTTTGCCATGAATTATTATGTTAGGCTTGATGAAACCAGTAAACTTGAACGAAAGCCCTAAAATGGTGCGACTCCAAGAGTTCATGCTTGGGGTCTTGCAGGGAATTCCTTGGGTGATACTTGGCCGTGAAAGCATGCTTGGGTTATATAGTGGGGTCTCAGGTTCCAAATTTTAAATGGAATCAGACCAAACTATGTTGGATTTGTGTGAGTAAAATATGATATCATATCCAGGTTTGTTGAATCCTTGAATGCATGCATGTCTGCCATCCAATGGCATTTTTACCAACCGAATCTAATGATGATAGGATAGGTCATTATTAAATCAGGCAGTGGCCCACATGCAGTCCATTGTTAATTTGTCTCCTTTATTGCTCCCCAAAATCCCATCCTTCTATTTGAAAATTGAGTAAATTATATGATGAAGTAATTTATTTGTACATGGATTAAGTTGGCTAAATAGATTTGGAAGACAAAAAAAAAAAAATTTGTACCAATCTTTTATAAATATTTTTGTAGAAATAATTTAACTCGAGTGGTTTCATGAGTTTTTGGCTAACAAGAAATAAAGTAACTGGATTAAATAACTTCTATTCTCTCTAATTCTGCTCTCAAACGTAGTTTATAGAGTTTTGAACAACGTGGGCTACTGGAAGCCAACGGACTTGTGAAATTTATTCAATTAATTGATAAGAAACCATGACCGGACTTGTGAAAAGACCTTTGCTGACATTTGAGTGCACATAGTAGTAGAAACGGATGCTAATTTGTGGAAAAACCTTGACCTTTCGTGGAAGGGACAGATGCATCCATGAATATATTCAATACAACGTCCTCTAAGCATTAAACTATCTCCGTACACTCAATTATGTGATTAGAACATAAAGAATTATTAGTGTTAATCCAGTGAAAAGTGAAAATAGTGCTAGTGGCAAAGCATGCATAATATAATTTAAATGGTAAGTGGAATCTTTGAAACTTCTCTCCCCATAAGTGTAGTTCTCCGTTATTTTCTTCTTTGACTATTAAATTATAAGGCATGGCTGACAAAGCTTCTGCTTATCCTGATGAAAAAAAGGACAAGGGTAAAAAAGAGAGCAAAAGTTGTGAATCCAGCATATAAGACTTCCCAGTTTTTTAGTTTAGGTTTTCCGAGTTTACTCCTTCTGCTACTCAAATTCTTGGCACCAACACAAGCACTTAAGGAGTATTGTGTTGATGATACCTTGTTATAAAGACAAGTTAGCACAATTCATGAGATTGATGCAAACTAGAGGGTTGATAGTTTTTGGAGTGAATTATCTATCTTGTCCCTCTTACAAAAGTTGTGAGTGAATTATCTATCTTGTCCCTCTTACAAAAAAAGACAAGGGTAAAAAAAAAGAAGCAGCAAAAGTTATGAATCTAGCTTATAAGGCTTCCTAGATTCTCAGTTTTGGTTTTCCCAGTTTACCACTTTTGCTACTAAAATTCTTGGCACCAATACAAGCACTTAAGGAGTATTGTATTGATGATACCTTGTAATAAAGACAAGATTAGCACAATTCATGAGATTGATGCAAACTAGATGGTTGATAGTTTTTAGAGTGAATTATCTATCTTGTCTCTCTTACAAAAATGCCACACAGAGTGGGGATATGATTCAAACATCTTTTTAGTGCAAAAAAAAAAAAATCTAAGTGCAATATGATGATCATCCTGGTATTGCTTATGTACGGTCGACATGATTCAACAAGGTGTATCTAAGATAATATACATTGGACCACTAATAGCTTGGCAATGACTCTAGAACTAGGAGTTTTGATTCCTTGAGAGTGAGAACGCATTCTTATTCCACCTGATACAAGTGCAAACAGCCGATCAAGTCACAAATGACTACATCTACTCACACATATTCAAAAGGGTTTTGATAGCTTACTCTACCCTTCTAGAATGCTTATGCTTGGTATTTTGTTAAGGAGCATTACTTCTATAGTTCTGGCACTATTGGACTGATGGTATGAAGACCTCTCCAAAACTTTTTCCAATTACTATGTGTGGCAAGTACTTGGTGTGGAGCGGGTCTGCCTTGAGGGAGATTCATCTATGGTTGTCGACTGGCTCCGAGGGACGGATCAGTTTGGGGATGGTCATCCCCTTATTCGGGAGGCCCGTAGGATGGTGCGGTTGATGGGCGATGTTCAGATAGGACATGTGTTCAGGGAGGCGAACAGGGCTGCAGACTGGGTCGCCTCTTATGTTGCCCGGCATTCCAGAGATTTTACTTGGACGTCTGACTATGACGTTCATCCTTATTTGCATCTTTTATTTTTCCGCGATTTAGCAGGTTGTACTCACGTTAGAGTTATATGAAATGAGTAGCCGCTTTTACCCAAAAAAAAAAAAAACTTTTTCCAATCCACACTTTATTGACCCTATGGTTCACATGTTCTTACCAAAAAATATGGTTCTCATTTAATAGTTATGATCGAAAAAAGTGCTTCTAGTTACGTAGTAAGATTTCCCATTCTAGATTTGTAGCCCATGCTTACTATAGTCTAACACAATTTGGCCCCTGTGCAGTGGCCTACACCTATTTTGGCTAGAATGTTTCCAAATTGACTAGTTCATACAAGGTATTTGCAAAACTAGATAAAATTCATTTAGCACCTGCAATTTGACCATGTATTAGAAGAAAAACTAGAAAATTTCATTCAAATCGGTTGAAATCTTGTAAGGAAATAAAGTTCTATTGTCAGCCATAACCGAACATCAACAATAAAAAATATGTATGAAACAATACATTACACAATAAATTATCTTGATTAACTTCACTAACAAATGACCAACTTGCATCAAAATTAATGTTTCGTGCATATAACAACTGTTTTAATGTCACTGCTAGCGTTAGCTTACCTTTGTAAATATTGTAAACTTGCAAAATTTTATTTACAATATTCATGATCCCTTGTGCAACATCACATTACATCAGTAGAGCCATCTACAATTTTTTAATAAACAATATAATATTAATTATTATTTATAAATTTAGAGTGTAACAGATGTTGCATACCTACGTGGCGGACTATACAAGCATGCAAAACTATGGATCATATCAAAGCAATAATGATTCTTGAAAATTGATTTGATCGAGATCTTATGCAAATAATTTTTACATCGATTGTTCAGAAGTAACATAAGTCAACCTATTCTAACCATTCATTCAAATTAAATAAAATATTCTAACTAGTCTAAATATTCTAACTAGAACTCCAACTACTGAGAATATCTTCAGACGATCGAGCGTACTTTCTATATTCCGAGCAATCATGCATTCGGATCTGAAAAATAGAGAAAAAAAATAATGAGTTACACTAGCCTAGTAAGTAGCATAATACCCTAAAGTGGGGTCTAAGTATGCCAAATAATTAATTAGAGAGAAAGATATTGACCGAGAATAAATCAATTCTCGAATAATACATAAATTTCTTTTGAAGTTTACTATAATTTTCATAAATTGATACTAGAAATCCAATATTAGGCTATAGCCTTGTAACCCAGTGACATGAGTTAGAATGCACAAAATGCCAGATACCACTATTCTAACTACCAGTGGAATATCACTATTTTAATTATCGGTGGTTCGATATCAAAACCAGTTTCTTAGGTTACAAGTCGACAAGGCCAACAAATAATTTTCATTGGCAGGGCCAGATCATAGCCATGCTGAGAGTACATATATATAAACAAATTTTATAATTTACCCAATCATATTTTTTAAATTTTATAACATAACACATGATATATTTAAAACAAAAAGACTTGCTATTGCAATAATAACATATCTGGCCCATTTGAACAAGTATAAAAAAAAATCATATTTAATAAATTAATTATTATTTTATCAAAATTTGAAAAACATACTTTGAAGCATTAGGTTACTTACTTCTTCTCGCTTTAAAATCCTACTTCAGGTAGGTGGGTCAGATTCACCTATTTTAATATCATTAAATTTCATCGTCATCTTAGAATTTAAGCGAAGTCAAAAATTAAAATACTATTTGGGATACAGCCTCATGCTCTTAAGTTAGATTGGTCAAGTGGCAGTGTCCGGTTGCTTGGGTAGTCCGAGCAAGGAGAACTCAATTGGTCAGATTCATACATAATTTAGGTGACTCAATGAATATCAATAGTGGCCAAATTTTAAAAAAATCTAGCTGGGGCTGGGATAATGGATCGATCTACCGCCCAGGTAATGGGGTAGTTTAGGGCCTCCACATTGGGTTAATTTGGATCCGAGCAATAAAAAAGCAAGGCTTACACTAGGATTCTTAAGCTTGTCTAGAGAGAGAAAGAGGGAGAATCTCAGTTCCGATTCAATCAAGAGTCTGCATTTGGTTGTTAATGGTATGGGTCAACCTGGATCAATCATCATGTCTGGCCTATGAGTCAAGAGAGAGAAAAGAAAATTTGAGAACTAATCCATAGCTAAATAAATAAATAAATGAATGAAAGGAAATAAAGGATTAGAAGAGGAAACAGAAGAGAAAGGAAAGCCAGTTCCCCAAGCTGCCCAAGGGGGCAGCTTCCTAGGTCAAGAGAGAAGCAAGTCGAGGCAGGGACTCATTGGGAGATGGCTGTGGTGGTAGATCTGGCATCTGTATTGGATTTCGGCGAAAGAAGGGCGACAAAGCTTGGCTCAAAGAACTTAGCAATGAAAAAAATAAGAGATCAAGAGGGGTTTTCGAGGGGGCGGAGCTCAAATGTGGTGGCGCATTAGTCATCGATGGCAAGAAAAAAGAAGTGGGAGCTCAGTGGTGGATCAACTCTTGGGGGAGGGGGGAGGACTCGGGTATTTAAAGGGCTTCAGATAGGGGATAGACTTGGGGTCGTTGCACTCGCTTGTAATTCTTGCAGCGGTTGAGAGCGACCCAATGGCCGACAACTGTTCGAACATCCCACAAAATCAACAACAACCACTATTGCTGTGGCTTATCCATTCAACCGAAGAGGAGAAGAAGAAATAGAGGATTATGATCGCTATCCTCTGTGCCGATCATCTCGCTTTGGGTCAAATGCTAAAGTAAGTTAGGCATGCCAGCTTTAGTCCAATACGGTCTATTCTAGCTTGGATAGTTTATCCATTCAACCGAAGAGAGGGAAAAGAAGTAGAGGATTATGATCGCGATCCTCTGTGCCGATCACCTCGCTTTGGGTCAAATGCTAAAGTTAGTTAGGCATGCCAGCTTTAGTCTAATACGGTCTATTATAGGTTAGATCTCACAAGAGTTGTGCCGGCAAATTCTATCCCTAATTTTTTCTCTCTTTCTTTGGATGGAAGAAGAAGCGAGCTGAATATATAGTCGCAGTTAAGCTGGTCTCCGATAGGTCCGGTTCGATATTTCTCTTTTTTTCAACTTTCTCTAAAGCAATGTATATCTTAACAAAAACGCAGCGGGAATGGACCAGAGATGGAAATGGAACGGAAGGCTTGACCCCAACGTCACGCACCAACAAGAGAGAGAAACACCATCACCACCACCAGCACGATATATCAAAATCACATCACTTCTGCCAGCAAAAAAAAAAAATCACATCACTTTTGACCTGACAGTAGTAATTATATCGCATGGAGATTTCAACGTACACCAACCTCACTTCCACCCACCCCCACCTCTTCTTTCTCCACTGTAGAATCTTCAGTCTTAGACTTGCGTCTTCCGCACGCCCTCTGCTTCTGTCTTTCCATCCGTAGCCTCCACTCCACTCCCGTCCCTCCTACGCCGACTAATGTTCTTCCAATCTCTTCATATATAGCAACAAAGAACGTACTTTAAGGAAGGGAGAGAGAGTCCACGATCTTCGCGTGCCCGCGCGTGCTTTCCTTTCGTGCTGGAGCGCGTCTTCCCTCGTTTCTACTTTCCTTCCATCTCTTCTTCTACTTGCCACTTTTGCATACAAAGAGAGAAGGGGAAGAGATGGGAGAGAGAAAGGAGGGATTTTTTTGAGTGGGCGAGGGGGGAATGGAGTGGGAGATGGCTTGTGCGGCTAATAATAGTGATCAGAGCAACAGGGGAGAGGGGGAGGAGAGGAGGGGAGGAGGGGAAGGGATGACGGACGGGGTGTTGTACATGAAGGTGATGACCGACGAGCAGATGGAGGTGCTCCGCCGCCAGATTTCCGTCTACGCCACCATCTGCGAGCAGCTCGTCGAGATGCACAAGGCCGTCACTGCGCAGCAGGACTCCCTCGCAGGTGCCTCTCCTTCTCCTCCTCCACTCCCGCCCCGACTTCGCAAGATGCGATCTTTTTGGCTTTATCTCTCTCAAATGGGCTTCTTTCGGGCATTTTCATGGGAAAGGTGGGATCTTTTAAAGTAAGGAGAGATTCTGGGAGAAGCCTCTCTTAATTGGATCCCCTTTTGTTGCCTCTTGTTGGGGTTTTTGGCTGACTGGTAGTTGTTTGGATTTCATTCCTTGTGTGTTTTGTTCGCATTCAGTGCTTTGTTTGTCCGGCTTTTCTTTATTAACTCCTCGTTCTGTTTTGCTCTTTTTTCATAGATTATGCATGAATTTGTTGCGTGTTGGATGGAGCCGAAGGCTCATTTATTTTTATTGCCTTTATGGAATTTAATGATTTTGTAGCATTCAGAACAAGTGCTTCGGCAATAGCATTTATTGACGATGCTTGTGCTATAAAATTCTGTTCACTTGATATATAGTTGTAGTGTGACTCCTTTTGGGCTTCATATCAGTGTAACTGTACATTTATTAAAAATGTCAGGGTTCTGCAGGATTTTTTTCCACAAGGTTTTTGCAGGATTTTTCAAGTTGAGTTATCCAGAGGGATCTGTCTGTCCATGGTATGGTGGTTTAAATTATCCAGTCTGAAGAAATACTTGGGATGGGAATTTTAGATTGTGCATCCTTTAGTTGCCCTTTAATCTTTGTAGTTAGATTATCTAGTCATATTATCTGCGAGTTTAGGTTAGTAAAGAGATATACAGAGGACCGGTGCATGTGGAGGACATTCAGTGTCCATCTGAATATGGGCTGCTCCTTTCTCAGAAACCTGTAATCAGAAAGTAAAACTGAGGATTGCTTTGTGTGGATTTTCCTAAACGAATACCTCTACTTCCCATATTTCTCCAGTAATTCTCACTTCTTCTGTTTCCTTTCTGCGAAATTTCTTTCCAAACAGACAGGATAGGTTTGTTGGCTTGGTTGTGGTTTTGTTTGGTCTGAGGCAGAGGTGTTCGATATCGATGGTCAAGTAAGAGTTGATATGGATGTTGCTTCCACGTAAAATGGATCTGCAGAAGAGTTTGTTGTGCCAATCAACTATGATGTTGTAATTCTTTGTGTTCATTGTTATTCTAAATATCCTTCATGTTCTTAATAATGATATACATATTCGTCATTCTCTGAACTCTTGTTTAGATTTTTGTCACCTGATTCTAGAGAAGCCACTGTGCGACTGTAGTTTCTCTTTTTTTCTTAAACTTATATTTTGCCTTGTTACTTCTTTTCCTACCACCAACTTCAAAAATTGTCTAATTATTAGATTTGGACCTTGTTCCGTCTTTACTCTGAGACACCGCAGGTAGCAATTAGTGCTTGGATATCTTTAAAAAAAGAGATATTACAGAATGAAGAGATGCTTTAAGAGAGATTAAGGATGAGTTAGCTGGCAATATCATGGTTACAGTTTTGTTGCTGTCATGAGATGGTTGGAGAACAATGAACCATGCCTATTGATCATCATGAGACAACTCAAGAACAATGAAAGATGCCTACTTATCACTGAGGCAGTACAATCTTTTAGAGCTGCTACTTTCACAATTATAGCTATCCATTTAAAAATTAACACAAGAATGAAACTTTTGCTATATTGGAAATGTTCAAATTGACTGTTACATGCTAAAAGATTGGTAGGAGATCTAGGTCGAAGAAAATGAGTTAAGAAGGATACACGAGTGCGGGTTGAAGGAGCCTGAGACAGTAGTTTCAACTTTAAGTATGCAATCATGATAATAGAGCCTTGTCAAAGTCATCCAACATTTCTTGCAAAATGAAATTTCTCTGTAGAACTATTTTGCTTTAGTACTAGTTAAAAGCTTGGCAATCTTTTAGTTTTTGATTAATATGGATTATCTATTTTTCTTGTTAGAGCTATTTTCTTTGTATATGGAATGTATCTTAACTATGTATGCCAACACAAAGGCTACATTAGTGCAACTATGTTCTGCAATCCAAAGTTCTGAAACACCACTTCCATTCTGCCAAAATGCCCAGATGCATCAGTAATTGCTTACTCCCATCTTTTTTGATTAACCTGTATACAGGACTAGCTCTTGAACAGCTACATATACTATGTTGGATGAAAGATTGTGATGTCTATCACAATATGTCACAAGATACATCCTGATTTCTATTCTTTTCTGCAATAGCTTATATATTGTTCTGGACAATGCTGCAGCATTTAAATAACTCAAATGATCAACCTCCATCTTCCATATATATCATCTGAAAGGAAACTTAGAAAAAAAAATGAGGCCCCTCGAAGATCCTTGCATGGATGAACAGTTACACTACTTAATTCTACCTGTCTGTAAGAGTAGGCCACCCCTAAAGTTGATGTTCATGAAACTACAAGCAATATATAGCTACAACTTTAGTTAAGGTCCCTCTCTTTCTTAATGTGATAGATTTTCAAAAATTGATGTCCAGTATTGTGGATTAAGCAGGTTGGTTCCATAGGAATACTCTCTTAATTTCCTTTGGCTATTCTCGTTATTTGTTGTTTAGGAATGAGACTGGGGAGACTGTACTGTGATCCTCTGATGACACCTGGGGGCCACAAGATCACTGCAAGGCAGCGGTGGACTCCAACACCCATGCAGCTACAAATTCTTGAGAGCATATTTGATCAAGGCAATGGGACTCCAAGC
The DNA here is from genome assembly GCF_051530095.1 of Phoenix dactylifera. Lineage (NCBI taxonomy): Eukaryota > Viridiplantae > Streptophyta > Magnoliopsida > Arecales > Arecaceae > Phoenix > Phoenix dactylifera. The sequence continues at coordinate 28,616,821 of NC_143199.1, forward strand.
AAGCAGAAGATAAAAGAGGTTACTCTTGAACTGTCACAGCATGGTCAGATCTCTGAAACAAATGTCTATAACTGGTTCCAGAATAGAAGGGCACGGTCAAAGCGGAAGCAGAGTGCTGCATTACCAAATAATACCGATTCCGAAGTAGAGGCAGATGATGAATCCCCAAGTGAAAAGAAGCCGAAGTCAGAGAAACATACCCATGAAAGCCTGCCTTCAAGAATAGATGATATCTCCATTCATGGAACACAAATGAACCCTGAGTTGCGTTCTATAGATCTGGAGACCAATCCAAGACAGGGCATGTATGCATCAAATGGCATTTCAAGGTCTTATGGCACTTTAGGCCAAATGTCTTTCTATGAGAATGCTCTATCAAACTCAAGTAGGTTTAATCTAATTTAGTTTTCCTTTAATATTCCACTAGATATCTTTTCAGTCTGCTGATTGATTCTTATCATTGCAGGATTTGATCACTTGATTGGGAAGATGGAAATTCCTCGAAGTTTTAGTCCTTGTCAACAAGGAGAGAGCTACGACTTGATTGGGTAACATTCTAGTTTTAGTTTTTGCTGATCGTAGCTTCCACGCTGACAAACTGGTGATATTTCAAGGATATGCTAAAAATTGTTTGGAGGATTGCAGTATACGCTCCTCACAGAATACTTTCTACAACGTGCGCATGCATCCTGAGATTCTGAAGACTTATGACTGTTTGGCATCCTTTGAATAGGTTGCTGATTTACTCTTAATGCAGATCCTAATGGTGAAAAGATCCATTATTAAAATGTAGTCAGTCTTGTTTGATTTCGCTGCTACTCTGCTTAAATTATATAGTTATATAACTATGTTCAAGCATGATACTTTGGCACTAAACTTCTACTTTGATGATGGGGAAGCCGCACAAAGGAAATGAATATTAGAAAATGGAGGTTCGCAATGCCTAGACTGATATATGATCATGCTGAAACTTTCCAAGTTGGAAACCTCCATTCTCATTCCCCCCTCCATAGCATCTAAATAGAGCTATTCTCTTAGAAGGTTTTTGGTTCCACAAAGAGTGATATCATGCTCGAATAAAACTCGACAGTTCTCTGTAAAAGTTATTTGTCGATTTGAAGGTTTAATGGAGGCAAAATTGGCGGAAGTAACAGAATGGTGAGCAGTCGTGATCATTTGCAAAAGATTGTCCGATCATTCTAGTACTCTATTGGCTAGTCATTTTAACATAACAAATCAGTGCAGAATGGCCAAACTGTTCATTAAGTGATCCATTCCACTTACTAGGGCATAAAGATTGCAGATATGCTGCTTCTATCCTATGACAAAAGTGGACGCTGGCAAGCCGTTGGGAGAGCAGACATCCAAATGTCCAAATCTTCACAATCCTTCTCTTATTTTTTTTATTTGTTAATTTTTCATATTTGTTGGTATCCGATCTCCCTTTGGATACTAGGAACAACAATGAAAATGTTCTGAAGTGCAAACAGAGACATGTTTAATAGCAAGTCCAT